>NC_136059.1:1095100525-1095634014 GCF_964261635.1 Lissotriton helveticus
AAAAGGTAAAATGTGAAGAGTGTGGTTCACTGGCATAATATGGGAAGAACTAATACCTAATATAGCATCTAAGAGCGTCATGAGTCAAAAACATAAAACTGAGCGCCACCCACAGGAACACTCATGTTCATGCACCTTGACCTCAACTTAGTACCACAGAAAAACCTCAGTACAGGCGGGTATTCTGTGGACCCACTTCCATCTCGGCATGCACTATCTCCAGACTGGTTGCTAATCAGTCTGAGGAACTGCGCTTGGAGATGTAATTTAGTGCCAGTGAAAAGAAACCACTTGAGTGGAGTTCCCACAGTACAATATTTAGGAGTATTGGTAGCTCAACTGAGCTTAGGTGTGCAAAACGTTTATAAAGAGGTCCTAGCTTTTTATTAATTCATATTGTACAGAAATGTGTGAAAATATATTCTTGCTGAGCATTTACAACATAGTGAATGTTTAACATTTCAAGGGCATGCATTTCCTCCGTTTAAATCTATCTGGATCTCAGACTGGCAGGATCTGGTTATATGGCTAAGCACCCAAACTGGGTCATTCCGAGCTTTGCTGGAATCACCGGCCGCACAGTCACAGGGCCGAGCTCGTACATCCATCCCTCACGCACAGGCCGACGTGGAAAATGATGGAGGACGGAGCAGGCATTTCTTGACAAACGAGGGGTCCCCTGAGAGACTGATGTGCAGGTGTGTCTCCTGTAGGGGTGCCGATGTCGGGTCACTTAAAGTGGGTCAGGTCTCTAACCCCCATTAAACGGAACATTTTTTTCCCACGTTTTCATTTGAAGTAATTTATCTTAACACAGTGTCGCCGTTAGTACAATTAAAGAGCTGCGCAACATTGGCATCGTGACCTTCACAGCGCCCTACAAAACGTGCGTCATTGTTTTCTAAATATGTGTAACTCGAAACAGAAAAAAACCCGCGTCTAATACGGATTCATTTATTGGATAAGGAGTTTTACATAGTAATAGGCTGAAAGGTTAAAAAAAAAGAAAGGTTCGAGCATCTAAATTGTGCTGACTGTTTCCAGTTTCACTGTCTGACGTTTTCTGTGTTCATAAGGTGCGTCTTCTGATTTACTGTAAAAGCTTCATGACAGATAGGTAGTGAGGTGCATGTAACAACAGCCTTGCATGCTTCTGTCTCTTGTTGGCGTTTGTGAATACCTGTCTATTTTTGTACTTATAATACGTTTTTTTTAAACCCTGTAGAGCATGGGTGTGCAACACCTGTCCAAGAGGGTTAGATCCGGGCCAATACTTCTGGATAAACATTGTTGGCCCGATTCACAAAGGTAAAGTGAGACGAAAGTCTACCTTTGCGGCTTTTGGTATTCACAAAGGGCATTTACTACTCGTAATGCCTTTTGGGAATTCCAAAAGTTGAACTTTAGAACGGTATTCACAAGTTCACACTACGAGTAGTAATTATTATATATCTTTGTTTTAATCAGTCTTTATTTCGATATTTTCAATCATCAAAGACACAACAAGACAGTACAGTGCAAACCTACACAAATACATATTATATAATTGCAAAATGCAAAAAAAGTTCTTTTAAAAAGTTCATAAAATGGTCAAATGTTAAAAAACAGTAACACAGAAGAAATTAAAACATTTTGGATCATGGTTGTATGTCACAGACTTTTTCTAAGCTGTATATTATGAGTGACCAGGGTAATACACATTTCCATATTCTCGTTTACATGATTGGGTAAAAATGGAACACGTTCCTATTACACATCAACAGATAGCCATTGGATGGTATAAGTTATATGCTTAAACATTTCTATAATGTAGAACTGCCACTCATTGCACCTTGTTTCTTCAGATTGTTTGATCGTATACCCCACGACCAGCTCAGGACCTTGGCTATAGCTATTACTATGTGTTCATGCGTGTTGGTCGTAAGAATACGAAGTGCATATATGCTGGATCTAGTGCCCAGATTTTGTCAACTCGGCTTGAGCCATTTGTCTCGGGACATTTGTATGCAGGACATGTGAACATGTGAACAGAATATGAGGGATTGACTCATCAGTTATTTGGCATGATGGACATTTGATATCCATTGTGTTTTGCCATTTTGCAGTGAATGGTTTTATCGGAAGTGAGCCAACCCTAAACTGATGGTACAATTTCCTGTCGCATGGTTTGGTTATAAAGTTCAAGTAAGCCTCAAACTGAGTATCGTACTTGTGCTCCAAGAATTTACCCGAAAGGGAAGTATTCTGGATGGATGACAAACACTTTATTTTAGCCATATTCCTATAAGCTTCCTTAAAGGCTTTTTGTGGTGGAAGTGTGCTGCCTGCTGGATCCTCCCACAAGTGGCTGAACCCCATATCCACCAATGTACCCTTCATTTTGTGTAGCCATGTAATTTTGCAGGATGTATCAGCTCCTCTTACATGATTTAGTTCATTCGCATAGGGTAACAGCTCTGGAGTAGTCCAGGGCCTTCTCCAATATGCTATGGGCCTGAACCGAGCTATCTCCTCTATTTCACAGCAACCCAAGTCTAAATATAGGAGTTTTAGGGGAGTTGATTGTGGGAGTCCTGTTAAAACTATCAGAAACTTGTATTGGGCTGTTGTTAAGGATGTTATATTTTTGAAACCCCAAAACTCCACACAGTATAAGATCCAGGCCCTAACTTTAGATTTTATATCCTTAATGCGGGGCCAACCGGCTTTGTTTATGACAGCCGGTGCTCTTTTAGTAAGACACCTGCGAGTTCGGCATGCCTTAGGGCCAATATATCAATCTGGAGTTTCCAGTTTAGCTCCTTTTCCAATGTTGCCCCCAAGTACGTAAAAATATCGGTTTGTTCCAGCAGAGCAGTGTCCATGTATACACTACCTTTCACCACTTTTCGTTTCTGTAAAACCATACATTTTGTTTTGTCTACATTGACCACGACTTTGTGATCACTGTAGAAGACCTTAAATCTGTCGAGAGCTCATTGTAAGCCTCTCTGTGTTTTAGGTAGGATAAGGGTATCATCAGCAAACATTAAAAGGGGTACCTTTATGCCAGCAAGAGAGGGTGCATCTGTGGGATATGTGGAAAAATAATTAACTACCCTGTTAATAAACAATGTAAAAAGGGTAAGGGCCAGGACGCACTCTTGACGGACCCCTTTTGTTACCGAGAACCTATCCGTAATCATTCCCTGAGAACCCCAGCGGACCTGTGCGTAGTTAGACTCTTGCAGTTTGACAATTAAAGCAAGGAGTTCTGGTGGCATCCCTGATTCCTTCAGGGCATCACATAACTTAATACGGGGGACCAAGTCAAACGCAGATTTGAGATCTATAAATGCTGCATACATGGTACCCCCAGCAATAATTACAGTGCGCCACAAAATATTGTGCTTGCATATCCATGTTTGAGTTCAACTCAGTAAAAGCGTAGCCATGATTTTTTGGCTCAAATCTATTAGGCTTTGAGGCCTGTAGTTGCTTGGGCATATACGATCCCCCTTTTTGTAAATTGGTATTATTTCTGCACCGCGGAAGGAGTCAGGGATGGGAGCCCCATTGGCTATTGCATTTACTAGTATATGGATAGCCAATTAGCTCTATCATGCCTAAATAAGTCGGCTGAGATGCAATCAGGGCCCGGAGCTCTACCCTTTGGAATCGCATCCATGGCGATTTCAACCTCTCCAATCCCAAAGGTCATAAAAGTATTAGATTTTAATGTGGGTTTATGGTTTAAGTTATCAGGTGTAGCGGCGAATTGGGCCTCAAAAAACAAAACCCACTGGTCTGGCCCTACATAATTGTCTAGTGCTTGACTGGGTTCCCCACTGCCCCGTTTTACTGTCTTCCAATCTTTCTGCATGCTTTTTTCATTACTCGCAAGCAGAAGATCATTCCATCGTTTTTAATCTGACTCCTTTTTGGCTATATTTTGAGTTTCTTTGTACAAGTTCCGAGCCTTTGTGAATACCGAAAGTCGTAAATTTAGACTTTTGGCTACCTTTACCTATGTGAATTGGGCTCTGTGCATGTAAATAAATTCTAAGCATAAATCCGGGATGAGTCCGACTTTCCTGGTCATAATCTGGACACCAATGAGTCTGGGTACAACATATCTAAATTGAAATCATTCACATAAGCATTTAGCTAGGAAATCTGAGCCCAGATTCTACTGACCTTAGTTCTGCATCACTTATGAAATTGGCCACTGCCACTTTGGTTTCTGACTCAAGATGCAGCTCATTAAAGAAAAAATTACTTTGGGAAAATGGAAAACAGGTATATTGATGAGGAAAATGGGGTTCGCAGTCCATCTGGATGTATTGTGTCATAATGAAGAATGATGTAAAGACAGTTTGGTTGGTGCCCATGCATGTAATGGAAGGTGTCAAGAAGAACTTTGTGGTCCATACCATTGAAGATTTCCAAGGGTTAAGGAAAGCTAGCACTAGAAAACTTTGGACACCATTGTTGGTGATATTCTAGGTGCAGTTGGCATGTCATTTTGCAGTTTTATTTGGGGCTATGTGACTAGATAACTGATAGGTCGGCTTGAATGTGGTTGTGGTGGCCGATGTGGATTTCATGTTAGAATGCCAATGCAGCTTTTAGGACTGTGCTGAGGGAAAGGAAGAAAGCAATGTGATGTGGGTGTTGTGCCAGCTATCGGACAAGGCATCTCATTCAAAGTAATATTGTTTTAGTAAAGGGAGGGCTTTGCCAATTTGCTGGGAATATTGGAAGTTGCCAATCTTGAGTGAGGTGTTGAAAATGTCTGGAGCTCGAGTCTCTGAGGTCACAATGAGGAATTTTATGTATGAGAAGGATAGTATGCTGTAAGTATTGCTAGGATGAATGGTAGGAATGAGTCTAGAAAACTACTGGTTTTGGCACATGATTCAATAGCTGAGGAAAAGTCATGAGGGCTGATTTACAAGAAACGGATGCATCTGTGGAGATGCATCAGTTTCCCTTCGCCAGCCTGCGAAACCCGTGCTTCACCATGGTTGCACCATATTTACAATAGGGCGCACCATGGCGCAAGGATTGACAGATGAGTCAGACATTTTTACGCATCTGTTGGCGCAAAAGTCATGCATTGCTGGAGTCGTGTCACAAGCATGACACAACTCCAGAAATGCATGTTGTTGATGCCTACTTTCACTACACTGCATCACTCCTTACGCCTACTTCAAGCAGGCGTAAGGTTTTGATGCAGTGGTGTCCTAGAAGTGGGGCAGTGAAATCTTGTAGATTTCACTGCGTCACTTTTACAGGGGTTTCCTTCATTGGAAGGCCCACTGCATACATTATACCTGATGCAGGTATAATGTGACCCAGGGCTTTACAACGTGACACATCTTCCTAAATTGGACGCATTTTGTACGCCCCATAGCACTTTAATATCAACCCGCCTGCTTGGACGGCGTAGAAATGTTTGTCCTTTAAGAAGAGGACAAACTTTCTCTTTCTTTGTAAATGTGTGTCAATGGCATATTTATGTGCCAATGTGATATTTATATGTTTCTTCTAGCAAAAGGATAAAATAGGTACGGATCACTGATGAAATATCGACTCTTAAAACCTCGACCTACAAAAATATCAGGGATAAAATATCATAAGCGAAAATATCTACACCCTATACTTAAACAAGACATTACACAAACATCGATAAAAATTATCGTCTATAAAAATATTGATAACAAAAATATTGACAACATAAATATAGTTAACAAAAATATTGATAACATAAAAAAAGAAATACACCAAAAATATCTTTATCAACAATATCGACTACACAAATATCAATAAAATATATATAAACTACATCAAAAAGAACATTTAAAATTAAAAAATACTATTTAAAATTATATAATTAAATTACATATCTCAATTACTTAAAATAAACTATAACAAGATACATCAAAAATATTTAGATAATCAAAACAAATACTATTATAATACTAACACAAAAAAGAAATAAATATCCAACAAACAGAAAATGAACTAAAATGAATAAATATAAAATATAAATATTTTAAATTACATTTATTTAAAAATATATTTATATAACAACAATAAAAAAAATAAATACAAAAATTTAATAAATATTATATATGTGTCAAACTACTAAAAAGGTAACTGCTAAAAAATTCAAAATAGGTATCTCCACCAATAAAGTTAAATTAAAAAAAAACTGTAGAAAGCATTAACTAATTAAATAAACGCTATAAAAACAAGGAATTAATTAATGCAATTTTACTGTATATCGGCCAAACAAGGAGGAAGAGAGTTACTTTGCAAGAGAGAAAACAGAGAAGAAAAAAGAACTACCTAAACAACTATATCAAATTTTCTACTGCACAGATAAGAATACAACTTTATATCAAAATATAAATACTTCACCTTTTTTAATTGAATTAAGTAAATTCATTACATGTTTTTCTTTAAATATCACATGTTAAACTTCATTACAAATACACCTAGAAAATACAGGAGAAGCATTTTAGTGCCCACAATATTTAACTCAACATCATAAAAAATATAACAAAGTATATATAGAACATAACCAACAAATAAATTAAATTAATTTGATTTTTAAAACGTAATAAAAGTACAAATCATAGCTAACCAATACTTTTCTTTTTACAGCTGCCACAAAATTCAAGTAAACGTCAACATCAACAAAAATCCCTTCATCAACAAAAAATAGTAAGTATATAATTTGTATTACAAAATGTTTTAAAATAAAAACTAATTAGCACATTCATCAAGCTTATTACCGGTCACAAACAAGCCAATAACCAAAATAACCTCATTTGTAACCAATAAAAGTACTTTTAGAATACATCAACTCAAAATGCAAAAGCAAAATAGGTACTATCAAACTACGAATGGTTTCCAATTGATTGCTATTACCCTCTACACCCATAGGAATTAATAACTAAATATTATATTCCCTATTACATATTGTGTATAAATATAAATGTATTTAGCAATATCTACATACATTGGAAATTTGCAACTCTTAAATAGCAATTAGTTAAACATGGCTCTTAAACATTCGCAATTCTTTAGCTTCATACATGTGTTCATAAATAATTTTTTAAATCTGAAAAACTAAAATATAACCTTTTCTCTTTTACGTCACAGCTTACACTTCAATACAACTGAACCAAAAACGTTGACAACAGACAACTTCGAAGAAAACTACAAAATCTACATTAAAGAAAAACAACAAACAAAGTAAGTACATAAAGGAACTAACAAATAGAACAAAATAACAAACAATAAATTAAATTAAATAACAATATTAAATATTAAATACTTTTCTCTTCTCAGCTTCTACAAACTGCACCAACGAAAAACATTCACAAAATTAAATTCATCAACTACAACTAGTAAGTATTCATTGTTTTACTACTAAATACAAAACAATGCAATTTAATTAACCCCTTGCCTGGGGGCTGTCCGACATCACGGTGTGCCTGTGCGTCGGACGGCCGGGAGCCCAGCGCTGGGAAATCCCGTCCGCGGTCACGGGGTTAAAAATATATGTAACATTTTAAAAACACAGACATTTTGCTTTCCTATGAATCAAAAAAATAACAGTGAATAAACAACGACCATCAAAACATACCATCAAGAAAAGTAAGGCAACACTAATGTAAGTTAATGTAAGTATATTTTATATAATATTAATTATACTAGCATGTTTATTTATTTAAAATTGCATAATTAATTATATATATATATATATATATATATTACCTACTGGCGGTCGCCAGTAGGTATATATAGTTAGGATTTTTTTTAATAGGGATTTCTGAAAATTCTATGTTGAATAACTTTGGCGTTGATGGACGGAAGTGGCTGAAATTTTCAGGAAAATGGCACATTTTGTTTCTGAGCGTCCCCCGGAAGTTTGGGGGAGTTTCGTCAAGCGGGAGCCGAGAAAAAAGGGGGGTCCCAAAACGTGTTTTTAACATTGAGTTTTCCATAGGGCGGTTGGACTCACTTTTAGCTCGAACGGCTGAATGGATTTCCACAAAACTTGGCAAAATTGTAGGGACTGGTAGCCCGATGTGCCTTTGCTATGTCTCAAGATATATGCTCCAGTGGTTTTTACGAAAATTAACTTTGAAAAATATATATTGGGCTACATTGGGCTATATATATGTTAGAGCCCAAATGTAGCCCAATGGAGCCCAATGTAGCCCAATGTAGCCCAAAGATTGCCACCAGAGACAAAAAAAAACAAATGTAGCCCAAATATCAGCCAGATGTAGCCCAACTATAGCCCAGTGACAGAATGTCCCAGAGTGTTCTAAAGAACAACTAGAGCGCTAACAGTCTTACTTATGACAAAAGTATGGCACACCTGAAATCATCTTGATTGGAATAAAGTGTTAACACTTAAAACATTTAATTTGCAAAGGAACAAAATGAGGGGGTTCATTTTGCCATAGAAATTATGATTAGTGCTGAAGAAAGAAAAAGTAGGGGACATTTTGAGTGACTTCTCAAATCCTCTTATATTTCATTAAAAAAATTCTGATATGCAGTCTCCCAAGATGGCCACCAGAGACAAAAGAGCCCAAATGTAGCCCAAATATCAGCCAGATGTAGCCTTACTATAGCCCAATGACAGAATGTCCCAGAGTGTTCTAAAGAACAACTAGAACGCTAACAGTCTTACTTATGACAAAAGTATGGCACACCTGAAGTCATCTTGATTGGAATAAAGTGGTAACACTTAATACATTTAATTTGAAAAGGAACAAAATGAGGGGTTTCATTTTGCCATAGAAATGTTATATATATATAATCGGCAGAAAAGAAGCTTCGTGTGCGACTCACGTACTTTCCAGGAAGAAAGTGGTTTTTGAATATAAATCGGCTGGCTCGGCCGAAGATTAACGCACCACCAGAAGAGCGCCATCATCCTCCGACCCTGAGCCTTTCATGTTGAATCGTGGGAACGAAGAGGGGGATGCGGTGCCGCCAAGGACCTGCCATGGTATTGGACCCGAGTTAACTTTAAAAGTGAGCTGACACAGGGAAACTTCAGCCAACTAACTTCACCCAAGAACGTGATTAATTAAATTAAAATGAATTAAATTTTGAACAGCAGCAAATGACACTACCCACTGGAGGGATATAAATGCGACACAGCCCTTGGTACTACAGGCTCCAGAATGCAGTTCACGACAGGAAGTGATCCTGATATTAAAGTACCATCAGAGGAAATGAACTTAAATACCACATCGAACTGCAGTATCCAAACGGCGTGTCTTGGTGTAATGGCTCACCTTTGAAAAAGTTCTAGGAGAACGAAACGCGTCAGGAAATGCCACATGCTGTTCTATTCACCAAATAAAATCGGCAGAAAAGAAGCTTCGTGTGCGACTCACGTACTTTCCAGGAAGAAAGTGGTTTTTGAATATAAATCGGCTGGCTCGGCCGAAGATTAACTTACCACCAGAAGAGCGCCATCATCCTCCGACCCTGAGCCTTTCATGTTGAATCGTGGGAACGAAGAGGGGGATGCGGTGCCGCCAAGGACCTGCCATGGTATTGGACCCGAGTTAACTTTAAAAGTGAGCTGACACGGGGAAACTTCAGCCAACTAACTTCACCCAAGAACGTGATTAATTAAATTAAAATGAATTAAATTTTGAACAGCAGCAAATGACACTACCCACTGGAGGGATATAAATGCGACACAGCCCTTGGTACTACAGGCTCCAGAATGCAGTTCACGACAGGAAGTGATCCTGATATTAAAGTACCATCAGAGGAAATGAACTTAAATACCACATCGAACTGCAGTATCCAAACGGCGTGTCTTGGTGTAATGGCTCACCTTTGAAAAAGTTCTAGGAGAACGAAACGCGTCAGGAAATGCCACATGCTGTTCTATTCACCAAATAAAATCGGCAGAAAAGAAGCTTCGTGTGCGACTCACGTACTTTCCAGGAAGAAAGTGGTTTTTGAATATAAATCGGCTGGCTCGGCCGAAGATTAACGCACCACCAGAAGAGCGCCATCATCCTCCGACCCTGAGCCTTTCATGTTGAATCGTGGGAACGAAGAGGGGGATGCGGTGCCGCCAAGGACCTGCCATGGTATTGGACCCGAGTTAACTTTAAAAGTGAGCTGACACGGGGAAACTTCAGCCAACTAACTTCACCCAAGAACGTGATTAATTAAATTAAAATGAATTAAATTTTGAACAGCAGCAAATGACACTACCCACTGGAGGGATATAAATGCGACACAGCCCTTGGTACTACAGGCTCCAGAATGCAGTTCATGACAGGAAGTGATCCTGATATTAAAGTACCATCAGAGGAAATGAACTTAAATACCACATCGAACTGCAGTATCCAAACGGCGTGTCTTGGTGTAATGGCTCACCTTTGAAAAAGTTCTAGGAGAACGAAACGCGTCAGGAAATGCCACATGCTGTTCTATTCACCAAATAAAATCGGCAGAAAAGAAGCTTCGTGTGCGACTCACGTACTTTCCAGGAAGAAAGTGGTTTTTGAATATAAATCGGCTGGCTCGGCCGAAGATTAACGCACCACCAGAAGAGCGCCATCATCCTCCGACCCTGAGCCTTTCATGTTGAATCGTGGGAACGAAGAGGGGGATGCGGTGCCGCCAAGGACCTGCCATGGTATTGGACCCGAGTTAACTTTAAAAGTGAGCTGACACGGGGAAACTTCAGCCAACTAACTTCACCCAAGAACGTGATTAATTAAATTAAAATGAATTAAATTTTGAACAGCAGCAAATGACACTACCCACTGGAGGGATATAAATGCGACACAGCCCTTGGTACTACAGGCTCCAGAATGCAGTTCACGACAGGAAGTGATCCTGATATTAAAGTACCATCAGAGGAAATGAACTTAAATACCACATCGAACTGCAGTATCCAAACGGCGTGTCTTGGTGTAATGGCTCACCTTTGAAAAAGTTCTAGGAGAACGAAACGCGTCAGGAAATGCCACATGCTGTTCTATTCACCAAATAAAATCAGCAGAAAAGAAGCTTCGTGTGCGACTCACGTACTTTCCAGGAAGAAAGTGGTTTTTGAATATAAATCGGCTGGCTCGGCCGAAGATTAACGCACCACCAGAAGAGCGCCATCATCCTCCGACCCTGAGCCTTTCATGTTGAATCGTGGGAACGAAGAGGGGGATGCGGTGCCGCCAAGGACCTGCCATGGTATTGGACCCGAGTTAACTTTAAAAGTGAGCTGACACGGGGAAACTTCAGCCAACTAACTTCACCCAAGAACGTGATTAATTAAATTAAAATGAATTAAATTTTGAACAGCAGCAAATGACACTACCCACTGGAGGGATATAAATGCGACACAGCCCTTGGTACTACAGGCTCCAGAATGCAGTTCACGACAGGAAGTGATCCTGATATTAAAGTACCATCAGAGGAAATGAACTTAAATACCACATCGAACTGCAGTATCCAAACGGCGTGTCTTGGTGTAATGGCTCACCTTTGAAAAAGTTCTAGGAGAACGAAACGCGTCAGGAAATGCCACATGCTGTTCTATTCACCAAATAAAATCGGCAGAAAAGAAGCTTCGTGTGCCACTCACGTACTTTCCAGGAAGAAAGTGGTTTTTGAATATAAATCGGCTGGCTCGGCCGAAGATTAACGCACCACCAGAAGAGCGCCATCATCCTCCGACCCTGAGCCTTTCATGTTGAATCGTGGGAACGAAGAGGGGGATGCGGTGCCGCCAAGGACCTGCCATGGTATTGGACCCGAGTTAACTTTAAAAGTGAGCTGACACGGGGAAACTTCAGCCAACTAACTTCACCCAAGAACGTGATTAATTAAATTAAAATGAATTAAATTTTGAACAGCAGCAAATGACACTACCCACTGGAGGGATATAAATGCGACACAGCCCTTGGTACTACAGGCTCCAGAATGCAGTTCACGACAGGAAGTGATCCTGATATTAAAGTACCATCAGAGGAAATGAACTTAAATACCACATCGAACTGCAGTATCCAAACGGCGTGTCTTGGTGTAATGGCTCACCTTTGAAAAAGTTCTAGGAGAACGAAACGCGTCAGGAAATGCCACATGCTGTTCTATTCACCAAATAAAATCGGCAGAAAAGAAGCTTCGTGTGCGACTCACGTACTTTCCAGGAAGAAAGTGGTTTTTGAATATAAATCGGCTGGCTCGGCCGAAGATTAACGCACCACCAGAAGAGCGCCATCATCCTCCGACCCTGAGCCTTTCATGTTGAATCGTGGGAACGAAGAGGGGGATGCGGTGCCGCCAAGGACCTGCCATGGTATTGGACCCGAGTTAACTTTAAAAGTGAGCTGACACGGGGAAACTTCAGCCAACTAACTTCACCCAAGAACGTGATTAATTAAATTAAAATGAATTAAATTTTGAACAGCAGCAAATGACACTACCCACTGGAGGGATATAAATGCGACACAGCCCTTGGTACTACAGGCTCCAGAATGCAGTTCACGACAGGAAGTGATCCTGATATTAAAGTACCATCAGAGGAAATGAACTTAAATACCACATCGAACTGCAGTATCCAAACGGCGTGTCTTGGTGTAATGGCTCACCTTTGAAAAAGTTCTAGGAGAACGAAACGCGTCAGGAAATGCCACATGCTGTTCTATTCACCAAATAAAATCGGCAGAAAAGAAGCTTCGTGTGCGACTCACGTACTTTCCAGGAAGAAAGTGGTTTTTGAATATAAATCGGCTGGCTCGGCCGAAGATTAACGCACCACCAGAAGAGCGCCATCATCCTCCGACCCTGAGCCTTTCATGTTGAATCGTGGGAACGAAGAGGGGGATGCGGTGCCGCCAAGGACCTGCCATGGTATTGGACCCGAGTTAACTTTAAAAGTGAGCTGACACGGGGAAACTTCAGCCAACTAACTTCACCCTAGAACGTGATTAATTAAATTAAAATGAATTAAATTTTGAACAGCAGCAAATGACACTACCCACTGGAGGGATATAAATGCGACACAGCCCTTGGTACTACAGGCTCCAGAATGCAGTTCACGACAGGAAGTGATCCTGATATTAAAGTACCATCAGAGGAAATGAACTTAAATACCACATCGAACTGCAGTATCCAAACGGCGTGTCTTGGTGTAATGGCTCACCTTTGAAAAAGTTCTAGGAGAACGAAACGCGTCAGGAAATGCCACATGCTGTTCTATTCACCAAATAAAATCGGCAGAAAAGAAGCTTCGTGTGCGACTCACGTACTTTCCAGGAAGAAAGTGGTTTTTGAATATAAATCGGCTGGCTCGGCCGAAGATTAACGCACCACCAGAAGAGCGCCATCATCCTCCGACCCTGAGCCTTTCATGTTGAATCGTGGGAACGAAGAGGGGGATGCGGTGCCGCCAAGGACCTGCCATGGTATTGGACCCGAGTTAACTTTAAAAGTGAGCTGACACGGGGAAACTTCAGCCAACTAACTTCACCCAAGAACGTGATTAATTAAATTAAAATGAATTAAATTTTGAACAGCAGCAAATGACACTACCCACTGGAGGGATATAAATGCGACACAGCCCTTGGTACTACAGGCTCCAGAATGCAGTTCACGACAGGAAGTGATCCTGATATTAAAGTACCATCAGAGGAAATGAACTTAAATACCACATCGAACTGCAGTATCCAAACGGCGTGTCTTGGTGTAATGGCTCACCTTTGAAAAAGTTCTAGGAGAACGAAACGCGTCAGGAAATGCCACATGCTGTTCTATTCACCAAATAAAATCGGCAGAAAAGAAGCTTCGTGTGCGACTCACGTACTTTCCAGGAAGAAAGTGGTTTTTGAATATAAATCGGCTGGCTCGGCCGAAGATTAACGCACCACCAGAAGAGCGCCATCATCCTCCGACCCTGAGCCTTTCATGTTGAATCGTGGGAATGAAGAGGGGGATGCGGTGCCGCCAAGGACCTGCCATGGTATTGGACCCGAGTTAACTTTAAAAGTGAGCTGACACGGGGAAACTTCAGCCAACTAACTTCACCCAAGAACATGATTAATTAAATTAAAATGAATTAAATTTTGAACAGCAGCAAATGACACTACCCACTGGAGGGATATAAATGCGACACAGCCCTTGGTACTACAGGCTCCAGAATGCAGTTCACGACAGGAAGTGATCCTGATATTAAAGTACCATCAGAGGAAATGAACTTAAATACCACATCGAACTGCAGTATCCAAACGGCGTGTCTTGGTGTAATGGCTCACCTTTGAAAAAGTTCTAGGAGAACGAAACGCGTCAGGAAATGCCACATGCTGTTCTATTCACCAAATAAAATCGGCAGAAAAGAAGCTTCGTGTGCGACTCACGTACTTTCCAGGAAGAAAGTGGTTTTTGAATATAAATCGGCTGGCTCGGCCGAAGATTAACGCACCACCAGAAGAGCGCCATCATCCTCCGACCCTGAGCCTTTCATGTTGAATCGTGGGAACGAAGAGGGGGATGCGGTGCCGCCAAGGACCTGCCATGGTATTGGACCCGAGTTAACTTTAAAAGTGAGCTGACACGGGGAAACTTCAGCCAACTAACTTCACCCAAGAACGTGATTAATTAAATTAAAATGAATTAAATTTTGAACAGCAGCAAATGACACTACCCACTGGAGGGATATAAATGCGACACAGCCCTTGGTACTACAGGCTCCAGAATGCAGTTCACGACAGGAAGTGATCCTGATATTAAAGTACCATCAGAGGAAATGAACTTAAATACCACATCGAACTGCAGTATCCAAACGGCGTGTCTTGGTGTAATGGCTCACCTTTGAAAAAGTTCTAGGAGAACGAAACGCGTCAGGAAATGCCACATGCTGTTCTATTCACCAAATAAAATCGGCAGAAAAGAAGCTTCGTGTGCGACTCACGTACTTTCCAGGAAGAAAGTGGTTTTTGAATATAAATCGGCTGGCTCGGCCGAAGATTAACGCACCACCAGAAGAGCGCCATCATCCTCCGACCCTGAGCCTTTCATGTTGAATCGTGGGAACGAAGAGGGGGATGCGGTGCCGCCAAGGACCTGCCATGGTATTGGACCTGAGTTAACTTTAAAAGTGAGCTGACACGGGGAAACTTCAGCCAACTAACTTCACCCAAGAACGTGATTAATTAAATTAAAATGAATTAAATTTTGAACAGCAGCAAATGACACTACCCACTGGAGGGATATAAATGCGACACAGCCCTTGGTACTACAGGCTCCAGAATGCAGTTCACGACAGGAAGTGATCCTGATATTAAAGTACCATCAGAGGAAATGAACTTAAATACCACATCGAACTGCAGTATCCAAACGGCGTGTCTTGGTGTAATGGCTCACCTTTGAAAAAGTTCTAGGAGAACGAAACGCGTCAGGAAATGCCACATGCTGTTCTATTCACCAAATAAAATCGGCAGAAAAGAAGCTTCGTGTGCGACTCACGTACTTTCCAGGAAGAAAGTGGTTTTTGAATATAAATCGGCTGGCTCGGCCGAAGATTAACGCACCACCAGAAGAGCGCCATCATCCTCCGACCCTGAGCCTTTCATGTTGAATCGTGGGAACGAAGAGGGGGATGCGGTGCCGCCAAGGACCTGCCATGGTATTGGACCCGAGTTAACTTTAAAAGTGAGCTGACACGGGGAAACTTCAGCCAACTAACTTCACCCAAGAACGTGAATAATTAAATTAAAATGAATTAAATTTTGAACAGCAGCAAATGACACTACCCACTGGAGGGATATAAATGCGACACAGCCCTTGGTACTACAGGCTCCAGAATGCAGTTCACGACAGGAAGTGATCCTGATATTAAAGTACCATCAGAGGAAATGAACTTAAATACCACATCGAACTGCAGTATCCAAACGGCGTGTCTTGGTGTAATGGCTCACCTTTGAAAAAGTTCTAGGAGAACGAAACGCGTCAGGAAATGCCACATGCTGTTCTATTCACCAAATAAAATCGGCAGAAAAGAAGCTTCGTGTGCGACTCACGTACTTTCCAGGAAGAAAGTGGTTTTTGAATATAAATCGGCTGGCTCGGCCGAAGATTAACGCACCACCAGAAGAGCGCCATCATCCTCCGACCCTGAGCCTTTCATGTTGAATCGTGGGAACGAAGAGGGGGATGCGGTGCCGCCAAGGACCTGCCATGGTATTGGACCCGAGTTAACTTTAAAAGTGAGCTGACACGGGGAAACTTCAGCCAACTAACTTCACCCAAGAACGTGATTAATTAAATTAAAATGAATTAAATTTTGAACAGCAGCAAATGACACTACCCACTGGAGGGATATAAATGCGACACAGCCCTTGGTACTACAGGCTCCAGAATGCAGTTCACGACAGGAAGTGATCCTGATATTAAAGTACCATCAGAGGAAATGAACTTAAATACCACATCGAACTGCAGTATCCAAACGGCGTGTCTTGGTGTAATGGCTCACCTTTGAAAAAGTTCTAGGAGAACGAAACGCGTCAGGAAATGCCACATGCTGTTCTATTCACCAAATAAAATCGGCAGAAAAGAAGCTTCGTGTGCGACTCACGTACTTTCCAGGAAGAAAGTGGTTTTTGAATATAAATCGGCTGGCTCGGCCGAAGATTAACGCACCACCAGAAGAGCGCCATCATCCTCCGACCCTGAGCCTTTCATGTTGAATCGTGGGAATGAAGAGGGGGATGCGGTGCCGCCAAGGACCTGCCATGGTATTGGACCCGAGTTAACTTTAAAAGTGAGCTGACACGGGGAAACTTCAGCCAACTAACTTCACCCAAGAACGTGATTAATTAAATTAAAATGAATTAAATTTTGAACAGCAGCAAATGACACTACCCACTGGAGGGATATAAATGCGACACAGCCCTTGGTACTACAGGCTCCAGAATGCAGTTCACGACAGGAAGTGATCCTGATATTAAAGTACCATCAGAGGAAATGAACTTAAATACCACATCGAACTGCAGTATCCAAACGGCGTGTCTTGGTGTAATGGCTCACCTTTGAAAAAGTTCTAGGAGAACGAAACGCGTCAGGAAATGCCACATGCTGTTCTATTCACCAAATAAAATCGGCAGAAAAGAAGCTTCGTGTGCGACTCACGTACTTTCCAGGAAGAAAGTGGTTTTTGAATATAAATCGGCTGGCTCGGCCGAAGATTAACGCACCACCAGAAGAGCGCCATCATCCTCCGACCCTGAGCCTTTCATGTTGAATCGTGGGAACGAAGAGGGGGATGCGGTGCCGCCAAGGACCTGCCATGGTATTGGACCCGAGTTAACTTTAAAAGTGAGCTGACACGGGGAAACTTCAGCCAACTAACTTCACCCAAGAACGTGATTAATTAAATTAAAATGAATTAAATTTTGAACAGCAGCAAATGACACTACCCACTGGAGGGATATAAATGCGACACAGCCCTTGGTACTACAGGCTCCAGAATGCAGTTCACGACAGGAAGTGATCCTGATATTAAAGTACCATCAGAGGAAATGAACTTAAATACCACATCGAACTGCAGTATCCAAACGGCGTGTCTTGGTGTAATGGCTCACCTTTGAAAAAGTTCTAGGAGAACGAAACGCGTCAGGAAATGCCACATGCTGTTCTATTCACCAAATAAAATCGGCAGAAAAGAAGCTTCGTGTGCGACTCACGTACTTTCCAGGAAGAAAGTGGTTTTTGAATATAAATCGGCTGGCTCGGCTGAAGATTAACGCACCACCAGAAGAGCGCCATCATCCTCCGACCCTGAGCCTTTCATGTTGAATCGTGGGAACGAAGAGGGGGATGCGGTGCCGCCAAGGACCTGCCATGGTATTGGACCCGAGTTAACTTTAAAAGTGAGCTGACACGGGGAAACTTCAGCCAACTAACTTCACCCAAGAACGTGATTAATTAAATTAAAATGAATTAAATTTTGAACAGCCGCAAATGACACTACCCACTGGAGGGATATAAATGCGACACAGCCCTTGGTACTACAGGCTCCAGAATGCAGTTCACGACAGGAAGTGATCCTGATATTAAAGTACCATCAGAGGAAATGAACTTAAATACCACATCGAACTGCAGTATCCAAACGGCGTGTCTTGGTGTAATGGCTCACCTTTGAAAAAGTTCTAGGAGAACGAAACGCGTCAGGAAATGCCACATGCTGTTCTATTCACCAAATAAAATCGGCAGAAAAGAAGCTTCGTGTGCGACTCACGTACTTTCCAGGAAGAAAGTAGTTTTTGAATATATATATATATATATATATATATCCACACAGTTGCAGGACACCCAAATTGAAGCAGCCACACAAGGTTTGTAATCAGCACATGGTTTAATGGAGGTATGCTGGCAGCTTATGGAACAGAAGGTAGCGTCATACAAAGTTTCTCCGCCAGACGCGTTTCGAGAGCAGACTGCTCTCTTCCTCAGTGGCGTGTGTTACAAAGAATAGCAGCGCCAGCACAGTAAGCACAGTTTATGTAAATCACCTGCCTCTCAGGGCGTGGCACACACCACGGCATTCTGGATGCTGTGGTCCGTATAATTAAAGTCCCAGTGGATGCGCTCGCTATTCAAAATTAAACAACTTGATAATGTCCCGGTGGGCTGGCGTTACCGAAAAGTCCACAAAATGCCATGCTTTGTTACCTCCATTGGTGCGAGAGCGAGTATCCCCCTGCTAAGGCCTCCGCTCTCACCTCTTCCTTCATGCGAGTGCGACCCCAGGCTGGGGCCCGCTCAGGACCCGCTTACAAGCGGATGGGCTTGCTTCGCGACCGGGAACAGCCGCTCAAATCCACACAGTTGCAGGACACCCAAATTGAAGCAGCCACACGAGGTTTGTAATCAGCACATGGTTTAATGGAGGTATGCTGGCAGCTTATGGAACAGAAGGTAGCGTCATACAAAGTTTCTCCTTCTGTTCCATAAGCTGCCAGCATACCTCCATTAAACCATGTGCTGATTACAAACCTCGTGTGGCTGCTTCAATTTGGGTGTCCTGCAACTGTGTGGATTTGAGCGGCTGTTCCCGGTCGCGAAGCAAGCCCATCCGCTTGTAAGCGGGTCCTGAGCGGGCCCCAGCCTGGGGTCGCACTCGCATGAAGGAATAGGTGAGAGCGGAGGCCTTAGCAGGGGGATACTCGCTCTCGCACCAATGGAGGTAACAAAGCATGGCATTTTGTGGACTTTTCGGTAACGCCAGCCCACCTGGACATTATCAAGTTGTTTAATTTTGAATAGCGAGCGCATCCACTGGGACATTAATTATACGGACCACAGCATCCAGAATGCCGTGGTGTGTGCCACGCCCTGAGAGGCAGGTGATTTACATAAACTGTGCTTACTGTGCTGGCGCTGCTATTCTTTGTAACACACGCCACTGAGGAAGAGAGCAGTCTGCTCTCGAAACGCGTCTGGCGGAGAAACTTTGTATGACGCTACCTTCTGTTCCATAAGCTGCCAGCATACCTCCATTAAACCATGTGCTGATTACAAACCTCGTGTGGCTGCTTCAATTTGGGTGTCCTGCAACTGTGTGGATTTGAGCGGCTGTTCCCGGTCGCGAAGCAAGCCCATCCGCTTGTAAGCGGGTCCTGAGCGGGCCCCAGCCTGGGGTCGCACTCGCATGAAGGAAGAGGTGAGAGCGGAGGCCTTAGCAGGGGGATACTCGCTCTCGCACCAATGGAGGTAACAAAGCATGGCATTTTGTGGACTTTTCGGTAACGCCAGCCCACCGGGACATTATCAAGTTGTTTAATTTTGAATAGCGAGCGCATCCACTGGGACATTAATTATACGGACCACAGCATCCAGAATGCCGTGGTGTGTGCCACGCCCTGAGAGGCAGGTGATTTACATAAACTGTGCTTACTGTGCTGGCGCTGCTATTCTTTGTAACACACGCCACTGAGGAAGAGAGCAGTCTGCTCTCGAAACGCGTCTGGCGGAGAAACTTTGTATGACGCTACCGTCTGTTCCATAAGCTGCCAGCATACCTCCATTAAACCATGTGCTGATTACAAACCTCGTGTGGCTGCTTCAATTTGGGTGTCCTGCAACTGTGTGGATTTGAGCGGCTGTTCCCGGTCGCGAAGCAAGCCCATCCGCTTGTAAGCGGGTCCTGAGCGGGCCCCAGCCTGGGGTCGCACTCGCATGAAGGAAGAGGTGAGAGCGGAGGCCTTAGCAGGGGGATACTCGCTCTCGCACCAATGGAGGTAACAAAGCATGGCATTTTGTGGACTTTTCGGTAACGCCAGCCCACCGGGACATTATCAAGTTGTTTAATTTTGAATAGCGAGCGCATCCACTGGGACATTAATTATACGGACCACAGCATCCAGAATGCCGTGGTGTGTGCCACGCCCTGAGAGGCAGGTGATTTACATAAACTGTGCTTACTGTGCTGGCGCTGCTATTCTTTGTAACACACGCCACTGAGGAAGAGAGCAGTCTGCTCTCGAAACGCGTCTGGCGGAGAAACTTTGTATGACGCTACCTTCTGTTCCATAAGCTGCCAGCATACCTCCATTAAACCATGTGCTGATTACAAACCTCGTATGGCTGCTTCAATTTGGGTGTCCTGCAACTGTGTGGATATATATATATATATATATATATATTACCTACTGGCGGTCGCCAGTAGGTATATATAGTTAGGATTTTTTGGAATAGGGATTTCTGAAAATTCTATGTTGAATAACTTTGGCGTTGATGGACGGAATTAGCTGACATTTTCAGGAAAATGGCACATTTAGTTTCTGAGCGTCCCCTGAAAGTTTGGGGGGGTTTCGTCAAGCGGGGGCCGAGAAAAAAGGGGGGTCCCAAAACGTGTTTTTAACATTGAGTTTTCCATAGGGCGGTTGGACTCACTTTTAGCTCGAACGGCTGAATGGATTTCTATGAAACTTGGCAAAATTGTAGAGACTGTTTGCTCGATGTGCCTTTGCTAGGTCTCAAGATATGTGCTCCAGTGGATTTTGAGAAATTAACGTTCAAAAAAATATATATATCTGTGACAGCGTCCCGGTTAGCGCCCCGGTTCGCGTACCAGACGCGTAACGGAACTTCGCGAGGAGAAGCGGATTGGCTCTCCGGTGACTGTCAACATTCTAAACAGTCCGGAGCGGCCGCCATCTTGTCTCTCGGTAGGATCGAGTGACAAGAGGTGGAAATAAACAAAGGGGGAAATGAATGAAAGGGGGCAAGGTAGACCCCTCCTGACCCCCTAGGATTGATGTGGGGGCTATTAAAGGGCCCCGCGGGGCAAAAAAATAAAATTATTTTTTTTTCGATTTTTCGCGGTGGAAGCGCTACCCGGTACGCGAACCGGGTAGCTCACCGGTAGCGTAACGGGAGTCCGCCATCTTGTGTTTCGGACAAATTTAGTCACAAGATGGAGGATAAACAATGTTGGGAATGGGTATAAGGGGGCACGGGAGACATATCCTGACCCCCTAGGTTTTCTGAAGGTGGCTGAGGAGGCCCATATATGTAAAAAAAAAACACCTTTTTTTTCAAATTTTCACACGGTTAGCGCCCGGTCCGCGCACCGGGTAGCGTTCCGGAAAGCGTAACAAGGGGAAAACCAAGGGAAATATTAAAATAATATTTTAGAGTGCTTTGAGGTAGGGTAGCTCTGAATAGAGCTGTTGTGTTGTGTGGGTGATGTAAGTACCAACATGTAGGTACCAATGAAGAGTCTAAAATTCAATGTACACCGTCTCCTCTGTAGATATTTTGTATGTTCTAATATGGGTTATTTAAATGTAAATGTGTGGAAAAGCACTTCATCCTTTAAAGCAATTGTATTTTTGAACTGATTGTTCTTTCCTCTTAGTCCTCCTCTTTGGTTTTTTTTCCCCACACTCTTCTTCAGCATGATAGTTGATAAATTCGTTCCCTCAAAATATTTATATACATAAATATATTATATTAAATACATATAAAATATATTTTTCCTTTAAAAGAAGATTACATTTTACAGCTTTTGATATTTGCTATTAAAAAACCATTGAAATTCACTGAAAAAACCATAGGTTATAGACCATATATAGTTAGGAATTAGCATTTACAAAACCTTGAAAATTCACTGAAAAAAACATAGGTTATAGACCATATATAGTTAGGAATTAGCATTTACAAAACCTTATTTTACTCACACAAAACCATTGAAATTCGCATATATAGTTAGTTGCACTAACTATATATCGCGCACCCGCAATCCACTGCTGATCATGTCACATATTACATCATCCATGACATGGTCAGTGACATCACTGATGACATCACTGATGACATCTCAAATGACATCACTGATGACAACATCCAGTGACTGTATGTTTCTGTAAAGTTAAAATATGTCTTACATATTGAAGAATGAGTGGATGTATAAGTGTCTGGATGAAGGATTTAGTAGGTGCATGACTGACTGTATGAGTGAGTGATTAAATGTGTCTCACTGAGTGCATGGGTTAGTGACTAAACTGTCTTAATTTGTGCATCATTATGTCTGTTGTTCTGTAAACTGCTGCATGTGTTGATCAGTAGCTATATGAGTAACTATATGGGTTATTGATTGGTTGCCCAAGTATTTGTATGGGATACTGAGTGTGTGTGTGGGTGGCTGGGAGGTGTATGACTCTGTGCATAGATGTGTGAGCAGTTGATTCACTAGATGTATGGGTTCAAAAGTGCATGTGGAAACAGCTGTATGGGCGGTTGACTGTGTGCATGAGTGTATTGGTGAGTGAATGGATATCTCAGTGCTACATGTCAAAGTAAGTACATATGTAAAACACAGTACATGTGAGAGTTGACATATATAAATAACTGTGCATAAGAGCCAGTGAATGTGTGAGTGGCTGTATGGATCATTGTGAACTTGTATCAGGGATTGTATAAGAGAGTAAATATGTGTTAGTATATGTTTGAATAAGTAAGGTGTGTATAACTGTATAGTTGAGGAAATGGAGGTGTGATTGATTCTTTGCATGACTGACTAGGTGTGTGAGTAACTCCATGGATGAGTGACAGTCTGTGAGTGTCTGTTTATACTGAGTGCATCTAAGGTTATATTAGAGTCTGAAGAGGTTCATCGTATTATCACATGAATGATGTCATCAGTGATGTGATCAGTAATGTTAAAAATGATGTCATCAGTGATGTCATTTGAGATGTCATCAGTGATGTCATTTGAGATGTCATCAGTGATGTCATCAGTGATGTCATCAGTGATGTCATCAGTGATGTCATTTGAGATGTCATCAGTGATGTCATCGGTGATGTCATTTGAGATGTCATCAGTGATGTCATCAGTGATGTCATTTGAGATGTCATCAGTGATGTCATCAGTGATGTCACTGACCATGTCATGAATGATGTAATATGTGACATGATCAGCAGTGGATTGCGGGTGCGCGATATATAGTTAGTGCAACTAACTATATATGCGAATTTCAATGGTTTTGTGTGAGTAAAATAAGGTTTAGTAAATGCTAATTCCTAACTATATATGGTCTATAACCTATGGTTTTGTCAGAGAATTTTCAAGGTTTTGTAAATGCTAATTCCTAACTATATATGGTCTATAACCTATGGTTTTTTCAGTGAATATATATATATATATACATATATATATATATATATATATATATATATATATATATATATATATATATATATATATATATATACCCCCCAAAAAATGGCAGAAGGAGTAAAGTTCATTTCCTCGCAAAAGGGGAAACCAATGCTTTGCTACATGGGTTACACTTATACCCAAGAAAACATTATTGAAAATAAAGCCCATTGGAAATGTAGCAAATAGTATTCCAATGTTGTTATGGGAGAGCCACTACAATAGATACCAATGTAGAAAATGTTAGAGAACACAAGCATCCCCCAATGAAACTGCAGTTGAAGTAAGAGATGCCATGGAGACAGTAAGGGAAACAAGCATAAGTTCCCAACAAACAAGCACCCAAATACTAAAGAATGTTTTGACTAGAGGGGTAGAACATGTCACAGGGCAACTACCTTCGATCCCCAATTTGAAAAGACTAATAGCAAATACTAAAAGAGCTACAGCTCAATCTCCACCTGTCCCCCAAACTTTTGGAGAAATTCAAGTACTACCTGAGTATACCATCACCCACAAAGAGGAAACATTCCTTATTTATGATAACAAAAAGTCATGAAAAAAGAATTATTATGTTTGCAACTAATACAAATTTACAAAAACTTAAAAACTGCGCATCGTGGATGATGGATGGCACATTTAAAGTTTGCCCCAAACCATTCTATCAGCTGTATACCATCAATGGAGAATATGAAGAGACAAATATCCCCTATATTTACCCATTACTGCCTAATAAACAGAACACCACTTCTGTAGAACTACTAACTATAGTCAAACAATTCAAAGATAATTGCTGTCCCCATTTTATTCAGAGCATATGGAGGCACCAACAGAAATCTACTTTGAGCATAGATTATTCAACAAATAGCAACTTTGCCTATCAAATTAATAACCCTGGCCCTGGCCTGTGTCCCAACTACTGAAGTAGCCAATCACTACAACTTACTTATAGAAAGTCCTTTCTATCAAGCTAATGACTACTTCGAAGAAACCTGGGTGAGAAGGTTACATAGGTCAGGGCACCATAGGCAACCTACATTTCGGATCCCCTGGTCGAATGTATACACCAGTACTGTGGCTCAAAAAGCCAAAACAAACAACGTGACAGAAGGATGGCATAATGCCTTCCAAGCCACAATAGGAAGGGGACAACCAACACTTTAAAAACTCATTGAAGCAATTAAAAAAGAAAAGAGCTAGCAAGAACTCAGACTAGAAGAATCACTAAGTAAAATAGGCCCTAAACTAAGCAAACAAACTAAAACCGTGTACGAAACCTGCAACATAAAACTAAGTTGTATCCAACTACACAAGGTCTAGAATACCCAGACATAGGGGCCCATTAGGATGTCGGGTGGATCGCCACCGACATGCGGGCGGTGGCGATCCACCCGACATCCTTTGCCGCCAGCCACCCATTTCCCCCCGCCATATTAGTATGGCGCGGGGACCGCTTTTCCGCCCCGGTCGCCTTGTGGCCGGGGCGGAAAATGTTGGCCAGCCATATTATGATGGGCTTTGGGGAATGCCTTTCATGGTGGCAATGCCGCCACAGAAAGGCATGCGGAGACTCCCTGCGGGGGCCCATTGCGGGCCCCCTGGGACTCTGGGGGAGTGGGGGGTACCCCCCCGCATTTCAAACTGCAATATGGCAGGCACCGCGCGGTGCCTGTCATGTTGTGCTTTGAAATGCACAATGTGCATTTTTACCATTGTGGTGGGCGGCGCTTTCAGCACCACCCGCCGCAATGGTAAAAATACAGGATGCGCCCGCCAGTGTGGCGGGCACATCCTAATGGCCAAGGCGGGACCACCGCTCTGATGGCGGGAGGTCCCGTTTTGCACGGGGATGGCGGGCGGGCAAAGTCCGCCCGCCATCCTAATGGATCCCATAATTGCTAAATCAATTCTTTAAACTAAACAAAATAGTAACCATCATTTAAATCTTACATCTATAAAACATATAAACAACACATTTTTCAATTGATAATTATAATTACGTAATAACATTTAAAATATAGCACTAAATTATAAGATATAATATAAATATTAAATAAAAAAGAAACAATAAAAAAGAGATACATTTCCCACCCATAGTAAAAAAAACAAAAAGGACAGATAAGTAGCAGAGGAATATCCTCAAAAACGATAAAATCCACAGAAACCACTTAAAGACGAATCCATTGGATAACAAAGCCCCAAAAAAGCAAAAATACAACTGTACAAAAATAATCCAACAACGCAATCCCTCAAAAATCCGAAAAAAGTTTAGAAGAAAACGCTCCAATAAACCGTGAAAAAAGGAAATGTAAAGTAACTTGTTATCAAACAAGTAATACAATTTTTCTTTACTGAAAAAAAAAAAACACGCCGGTAAATCCATCCGTTCACCAAAGACAAAACCTGTAAATAAAAAAAAAACACCCAACCAGAACACAAATACAAACCTACAAACACTAACATCAACATTAAATATAAAATGATATATTTAATAAACACATAACTAACACTATATAACATTCTAATTATACCCAACGCTGCGTCAAACACATAAAACACTAAGGGGGTCATTAGGATAGCGGGTGGATCGCCACCTCCCTTGTGGCGGTGGTGATACGCCCGCTAAAAACCTCCGCCCGCAATGAATTTTCCCCCGCCACATTACCATGGTGGGGGGGACCCTGGCGGATGGAAAGACCACCTGCCGGTATTCCGCCCGGTCGAAGAGTCGGCCGGGTGGAAAAACTACTAACATGGCGGCGGTGTCTGGGAGACGCCGCCATCCATATTAGCATGTGGGCATTTGCCTTTCCATGGCGGCAACGCCGCCATGGAAAGGTAGGTATTTTTTGCCATTGGGGGCCTGTAGCGGGCCCCAAGGATTCTGGGGGGTGGGGAGTGCACCCCCCTGCTTTTCAATGTACAACGTGGCAGGCACCGTGCAGTGCCTGTCACTTTGTTCATTGAAAGGCACAACTTGCTTTTGTGGCATTGCGGCAGGCGGTGCTTTCAGCACCGCCCGCCGCAATGTTACAAATGCGACATGCGCCTGCCAGTGTGGCAGGCACATCCTAATTGTGGGTGCGGGCGGGCGGTCCCGCTTCCCTGGGGTATAGCGGGTGGACAAATTACGCCCGCCATACTAATGACCCCCTGAACTACCAAAATAACACCTGATGACATTAAAAACTATGAAATAACACCCTATCAAATCTATTTACACTACTACTACCTTACCCATACCCTAAAATTAAGTTAAAAGTATATAAAATTAAACTTACCTGAACGGACGAAAAGCAGCTCCCAACGTCGAGGTTCATCTTGCAAAATGATCTAAAAATGAAACCAATAGAAAGAAAAGTGAGAAAAAAAGAACACAAATGGCCGCATAAGTGAAATGAAAAAAAGACTAAATCCCCATAGAAAACAATGAATATAGAAAAATCTTTAAATTAATATACATAACTTTATGTATTGCAAAATTTTTTCCCAATGTTTAAAGTAAATTGTAAAACATATAAAATATACATTAACTGTTATATTATCCAAAAAAGGTAAAATATTATATTTAATTTACATTCAAATATATTTCGATTTCATACAATGTAAATGTACCAATAATATAAAAATGGGATGAAAAATATATATGTTGTACAAAAAAATTCTGTTAAAAATATTGTAAATGATTTAACATATTAAATATTTTTAAATATAATATTCAATATAGTAAATAATAAAATATAACCTTGTCAAATACATATTATACAATTTTTCAAAAATAATAAAATTCTATAACAATGTTGCACAAATTGTACACAAATGTTTTCTTTTTGGTACAAAAAAATAAACCATGAAAATGAAACTGCTCATGAATAAAAAAAAATATATTTTGCTTTACCGTTATATGATTATGTTAGCAAAAAATGTACTATTTTTCAAAACTGTAAAAAAAAAGTATATATAAAAAACATTAGTTTTTTTACATATATATACATAAAAAATAAATGTTACAAATATGTAATACTTTTTAATAAAATTTGAATACCATTAAAATGTATGATTTATATTTGCAATATTACAATAAATTTTCTAACCCCAAAAAATGAAAAGAATATAATTGTGAGTGAAAATATAAATGTTTTGACATTTAAAAAAATTGTAAATAAAAACAAATATATATCTATTTACTTATTACAATATACAGATAACATGTACAAAAAAGTATACATAAAAAAATAATACCAAATTCCTATTACTAACTTCCAAATAAATTAAACTCTGATAAAAAGCAGAATAATTCCCCCCAAAACATTAGTATCCCAACAACAAAAACAACTATACTCAACAAAACTGCTGTAAAATAAACCATTATAATTTACTGTTCCAACTGAAAATAAACTCAGGGAAAGTGCTGAATAGTAAAAAATATAAATTTACTATTCTATTTCCAATTAACCCCAGAGAAAGTGCTGGATAGTAAAACATAAGAATTTAATTTTCCAACTCCAAATCCAACTAAACTCACGGAGAGTGCTGGGTAGTAAACCATGATAATTTACTTTTCCAACTCCAAATCCAACTAAACTCAGGGAAAGTGCTGGATAGTGAACCATAATAATTTACTATTCCAACTCCAAATCCAACTAAACTCAGGGAAAATGCTGGATAGTTAACCATAATAGTTTACTATTCCAACTCAAAATTCAACTAAACTCAGGGAAAGTGCTGTATAGTAAACTATAATAATTTGTTATTCCAACTCCAACGAAACTCAGGGAAAATGCTGTATAGTAAACTATAATAATGTACTATTCCAACTCCAGCTCCAATTAAACTCAGGGAAAGTGTTGGATTATAAACCATGATAATTTACTATTCCAAAACCAAGTCCAACCAAACTCAGGATAAGTCCTGGATAGTAAACCATATTCATTTACTATACCAACCCCCAACTCCAATTAAACTCAGAGAAAGTGCTGGATAGTAAACCATAATAATTTAGTATTCCAAATCCAAATAAACTCAGGGAAAGTACTGGCTAGAAAACCATAATAATTTACTATTCCAACTCCAAATCCAACTAAACTCAGACAAAGTTCTGGATAGTAAACCAATATAATTTAATATTCCAACTCAAAATCCAATTAAAGTAAGGAAAAGTGCTGGATAGTAAACCATAATAATATACTATTCCAACTCCAAATCTAAATAAACTCAGGAAAAGTGCTGGATAGTAAACCATAATTATTTACTATTCCAACTTTAATACAAATAAAATCAAAGAAAGGATAAAATAACCCCCCCCCATATTGATCTTTCAAAATAACAAAAATATATTCTTAACAAAAAAAATTAATTACATTTTTATTCATTTTAAAAATATAAGTATATATGTTTAAATAGAAATTAAAAATGATTAATAATTTTAAATTCTCAACAAATATTTTAAAAATATAAATATTTGGAAATACGTTTTAAATGAATCACGAAATTTTATTTTAGAAAAATGTATTTACACATACAAATTTATGATTGTTTTTCATTTATAAAATTGTTTACATTTGTAATAAAATTCATAGTTTTTTTGCAAATTTTGCACACAACTAATTTCAAAATTTACAAAAACTAAAAATACATTTTTATGACATTTTATCATTAATCATATATTTTTTATTTTATTATTTAAAATTAATTTTGTTCCCCAACCATTCACCACCCTTATCCCCTAAAAACCCAATATCCCACTCTTAAAGTTAAATAAATAAAATTAAAAATAGCTTTTTTTTTCAAAACAATATTTTTAAATTACTCCCCACCTTCAGCCCCTATAAAATCAACATCCAGCTCCTAAAATATATACAAATTTAAAATGTATATTAATTTTTCATCAACATTTTCAAATTACTAATATACCCTCATCCACTATTAACCCAACATCCCACTCCTAAAAATGATATTAAAACAAAAAAAACTATTTAAACCTAAAAACATTATTTAAACATTATAAAATTACTAAAACAAAATTACTAAAAGAAAATAGAACATTAGAAAAATAGAAACCATAAAATTGATGTTTACATTGATATTTTTACCATCGATATTTTCAAATTCAATATTTCTAAATGACATTAAAATCAATATTTTTAACATTGAAAAATCTTACCTCGATATTTTACACCATCGATTTTCTTACCTGGATAATCTTTATTTTTCCATCAATATTCTTTCCCTGCACCAATAGGCTCAAATCATAGGTTGAAAGTATGGGAGACAGGAAAGGGCATTCGTATATCAGAATATGACTGCAAGTAGAGAGGAAATATTGAGCAGTGTTCCTAAAAGAATAATGGTAATGGGCCTCAGAAGGACTTTTATACCCACAGACTGACAGCAAGTCCGGTCAGGAAGACCTTGAGGTATGCCACATGCGATGTAGCTAAGGGGTCCTGAATAAGCAGCAGATATGGAGGACCATCCATTAGTGTGGCCTTCTCTTTCAAATACTACTAAAGTGGTGGTACTGGTGCAGCAGTGAGACCTGAAGCCTGGATGATAATAATGGGCTCCCTTACGAACTAGACTCTTTCATGCAGGTTTTGTTTTAGGTGGTGCTATATCAATTTAGAATCAATCTGACACTCCCAGTGCCACAAAAAGAATACATTAATATCTATCTACTATCCCATTTCACATACAGGTTACTTTACGTTATAGATTGGAGTGGAGGAGCCCAGGATTTTGCATCAAGCTCAGGCAGGTTTTCACAAGTGTCTGAACAGCCAAAAGCAAAGGTTCAGATTGTTTGCATTTAATTTTTAATAGTTCATTTTGCATAAGAGAAATTGAATAATAGTTTTTCTCAGACATGAAGTTAGCTTAGAATAACGTAGTCTTTTGAAGTCATTCCTACTTTATTTAGATTAGACTCAAGAGGCTGTAGATCAGCTACCTATATAGCAGTCAGGTAGTGCTGCCCGGGGTTCGTTTTGCATTTAGTTTGAGAAATATTCCAGTGTTTTCTCAAATAGGAGGAAAGCAATGTCTGGAAGTTTTCATTGTTGAAGATTTGCCTTAGAATTGGTTCCTTCTGTCCACTCAGAAACCTACACATCATTCAATTAGTTTGAATCTATAGTTAAGGAATGTTCTCATAATGGAAATTGAGGTATGACACAAAGCATTAAATATCTTTTTTTAGGTCTGGGTTTTGTAGTACAGCTGTCTAATAGACCTATTCTTAGCAATTTATATAGAGTGCGCGTTGCTTCCCCCTTTTTCAATAGATTATCGTTGCCCAGCCTGTTTTAGTTTTTGACTTGAGACTTTATCAATCACATATTCCAATTCCAATGGAGTACTCACCTCTCAGCAAACGCTATTGGCTAATATGCTGTATCCTACTGACTCCTCTTGTGTCACTACATTGAACTCCCTGAGGCACTACTTTTAAACTACTACCCTCTCTGTCCCACTCTTGCTGGCACCCTCCTGTGTGTTTCACTTTAATGTGCCAATGCTTCACATGTTTGGACATTAAACCTAAGTCGATTTTCACCATCGGTGCTTGTTTCTGACACTGCAGTGGGCCTGGTTCGTGTCATACAATGTAACATGAATAAACAAAAACTTAGCTAAACAAATAAAATAAATCAGAATACTGTGTCAATCTATCTATTGAAGATATGACATCTATTTATGCCTGGTTAGTGGTAGCACACATCTATTGCCACAGATATGTTAGCAGATATCATAGGTTTTGTATGTTTTATGTCACCTTTTGGTTGTCTCAAGTGTGAAAGTAAAAATGCTTCTTGTCTTCCTATGAAGGAACACCTATTGAGTGACAGGTACTTCTATGTACAGTTATAGTAATTGTTCCAGTTACCAATATTGCATATCCTGGTTTTTAGCCAAAATGCTATGTCTACTCAGAATTATTTCTGACAGCGAGCGAGCTATACAATATCTGTTCTTCCTCAGAAAAATGGGACCTAGCAATAGCATAGAAGAATGCAGCTCAAAGGATGCACAGCATGAAACCTGCAAACCGTGGAGCCATACTGGTGACTGTAAGAATAGCTGCTCTGTTTTAAAAAGAAAAATAACAGTATTGATGTGCTGAAACACATAGGGGAATATTACGATAGCGGGCGGGCTTCGTCTGCCCGCCATCGTAACAGCAAATGGGACTGCCTGAAATAGGTGTGGTGGTCCCACGATTCCAATTAGGATGCGCCCGCATTTTTCACATTGCGGCAAGCGGTGCTGTAAGCAGCACTAGCCGCAATGTGAAAAATGCATGTTGTGCATTTGCATACACAACGTGGCAGGCACCGCGCGGTGCCTGCCACCTTGTGCATGTGAATGCAGGGTGGAACGATAGGTACCTCCCCAGGTGCCCCCCACCCCCACAACATCCTGGGGGCCCCAAATTGTGAACACTGCATGCCTTTCCATGGCAGCAATGCCACCACGGAAAGGCTGTTCTCCGCCTGCAGTGTAATATGGATGTATGACGTTACAACGCAGGCTATTACAACGGCTACCTTTACAACGCAGTTTTACATCGCAATCCATTACAACGCATAGCGCTTTGGGGTGTTGGATAGTGAAAAGTTTAATTTACTATTCCAACACCAGTCCCCGTGGACACTAGGGAAGGTGTTGGATAGTAAATTAAACTTATTCCCTATCCTATAGCGCCCCCCCAGCGAAATGCGTTGTAATGGTTTGCGTTGTAATGTCCGCGTTGTAATGGTAGTGCGTTGTAAAAGTTTCGTTGTAACGGTTGTTCACCGTGTAATATAGATGGCGGTGTCTATCATGCACCGCCACCATATTCAACCCCTTTTCAGCCCGGTCAACTCGTAGACAGGCGGAAAAGCGGCAGACAGTCTTCCTTTCCATAATATGGCGGGGGTAAATGGCATGCGGGCAGTGTGTTATAGCGGGCGGATTGCCACCGCCGTTTGGGCGGTGGCTATCCGCCCGCTATACTAATAGACCCCATAATGTGGACCAATATTATGTGGCTGAATTTGGAGTCTGCACATTTCTGTTGACGTGATTTTTGTTTAGGAATTCTGGTATAAATAAAATACAGTGTCGCAGAACATGAATATTTAATAAACATATCAGTAAGTGGGGTTACATTTGAATTGTTTTAACTCAGTAGTTTGATAATGTGATGTGCCTATTGCACTAGAAAGGGATCAATTGAATTCCAGCAAAAACAAACATACTCAGGAATGACCCATGTGTATGTTTTTCAAAGCAAACCAATAAGCTTTCGCAGCAGCAGCTCCTCCACGATGGCGGAGGAGTGTCACCCCACTGGCTCAGAGCCAGCAGCTGTAAACTAAAAAAGATATTTTATGGGTCAGCATGTGCAGGGAGGGCCCGGGCGATGGGAGTGGGTAGGAGGAGTGGTATGTGCACTTCTAAGTGCGCATGTCAGTTAGGCTGGCCAAACTGACATGCAGATTTAGGTTTCTCCAACCCAGTTGTATTGGGTTGGAGAAACAGCACAGACTCCCTGTACCTGAGTGAATATTAATCCAGCCTGCTCAGGCCAATCCCCACGCTGCTCTTATGCTTGAGAGCACCACAGGGATTGGATGGGGAGTCTGTAATGCCAGGATATGGAAGCAGAGGAGCGTGAGGCGGCCAGCAGCCCAATGTTAGTCTTTAATATGATTTTTTATATTATGAAACCCCCCCTGTGTGCTCCCGTCTATCCCTGCCCCCTATGTGCCCCACCCACACCTCCTCCACTCCAATCCACCACTCCTTGACTCCGTCGGTCGCAACGGGAGCCAAGTATTGATCAATCAAAAAAAGGATCAGTTTGAGGGTTAATTCATGGAGCTGATAAGAGAGTGGGGAGAAAAACCACCTTAATTATTAGGTAAAACTTCACTACAAATATCAAAGGAGATCAAGAACCCAGCTGGCAACTATTGTCCTTGCATATCATCATCTCCTAGAGATCCGCAGCTCTCGTTTTAACACTTCAGTTACCATCATTGCTCCTTTCCGACTTCTTTTCAAAGAGGCCACACCACAAAGATACTTTGGCTGTTTCTATAATTGTGATGGCTGGGAAATTTTGTGCTTCACACAGACATAAAGTATCCCACCTACGTTATTTTGTATCAAATGCTAGGCAATGATATTCTCTTGTGGGGCACTGCTTAGTTATAAGTGAGGAAGGAAAAGGTTCCTTTTCCTTAAATAACCCTCACACACTCTAGTAGTGTCATGCTTCATCATTGGGTTCACCCTGACTCCTAAAGGCCAGGGTGGGCTCAAACATAATCCAGGGAGCACTTAGAAGAAAAGACCAGGGGGCACAAAGATTAAAAATCCTACGGTTTACTCCAAAGTATATCTTTATTAGCAGAGTGGTCGGGATGTTAAAATTAAAAGGATATTTGTGGGTTATTTGGGTATAATGGTCCTATGATCCTATGCCAACATGTTTCAGCCCTACTCTTCTGGGTGATATGGCTCCCCTCCCTGGTATGTAAGATCGTCCAGCTATCTGTTTTTTGTATATTGACCGCACATTTCTCTGTGCATATCAGGGCACTGTATATACTTGCCCTTTTCTTTCTTTTTTTCTTTCTGAGTCCAACCTGTAGTTAAAATGGCCATGTTAGTGCCAATATCAATAGTACTTACATTAATAACATGTCAGTACATTCACTAGAATCCCCACATGAGGTTAAAAGCTTTTGGCATGCATCACCATGTGCACGCTGTGATGGTGGCAACAATGGAAATTCGATATTGTCCACCCATTTATATCATTCGTGGAGCCCCTTAATGTGACCCTTTCTCATCGGGGCTCCTCTCGTAGTACACTCAGAGGATGCCCACTAATTTAGCAAGTTCCTGGTGTACTACTCATGTTTATTTTCAGCTCAGTCACACTAGCTTTAGCAATTGGTGCCTGTTTGGTTATAAAAAACACCCATGTAATCTCCATGTGAGAGCCGCTTCAACACTCGTTTGCACACCTATCAATCACAATAGCTTTAGCAATTAGTGCCTGTTTGGTGATAAAAACATCCATGTAATCTCTATGTGAGAGCCAGTTCGACACAAGCTTGCGCCCGCATATCTCGTGCCTGTGCATGTTAAGTTACTTAGATAGTTTATGATCCACATTTACTCATGCGATTGATCCACCCATATGGCAAGCATTCACTCACCCGTTGGCATTGGACTTCCTGTTTCTCTGGAGCAAGGGGAAAAGGGGTTGCCCTGTAGTCACACTCTTTGTTTAGTCAGCATTAGGTTAAGGGTGCAAAAACATATTTACTAAACGTAAGCGCAAGTAAATGCATTCCTATATTGTGGTACGCAACGTATTATGTTTTCAGATCCCATTCATACAAATACTTACTTCGTGAAGGGTCCTATCCTTGATGAATTAAGTGTTTGTCTTGCGTCTCCGGGCTTCTGGTAATCTGACGGCAGGGAGAGTGTGCATTTAAGGACAGTACTGCTGCAATCACTCAGCTCCCGGGACCCGTCCTTGCTGGGCCAGGGGTTCCTTCCGTGACGCATTACTTTGGAGAATAATGCATTCTTGACAGTTGTCAAGGGCGACCACTCGGACTCAGTGGTACTACAGAAACCCACGTGCTCATGGGATCTGTAGTACCGTATATCAATTTTGACGTAGGCAATACTACGGATGCGGTTTGGAGTGGTAGAAATAGCTTAAGCAAGCAGATATTTGTATCTTGAATGCCAAATTTCAATGCGTCCCTCTTTTGTTTAATGCCCAAGTGTCAGCGTTGATTTTTCTGGTACTGATTATCATTCATGTGTATATCACTGAACTCCACTGGACCGACCACCGCTGCATCCACTTCACTTTCAAGAAACACACCACGCACAACCACCCGCAACGAATCCCACACCTCAGCTGGAATAAGGTCACGGAAGACCAGCTAATCACCACCCTCAGCCGAGGCCCACCAACCAATCCTACAGACATCGACACAGCCGCCCACGACTTCCGGCAATGGATCGATGACTGCGCCAACACCATTGCCCCGATCAGGAAACCCTCAAACAAATGCACCGACAGGAGGGCCATCTGGTTCACCACCAACCTCCAGGCTTCCAACCAGACTTGCCGAATACTTGAGAAGAAGTGGCACCTCAAACAGACACTGAACAACCATGCAGCCCTCAAGAACACCAGCCGCAAGCACCACCAACTCATTTGAACCGCAAAAAGGACCTACTTAAAGGAACGCATCAACAACAATGCGCACAATAGCAAAGAGCTCTTCAACATCGTGAAAGAACTCGCCAACCCCAGCTCCAACGACATCACGCAGTCACAAGAACTCTGCCACTCCCTAGCCACCTTCTTCCACTGCACGATCGCAGACATCTACGATAGCTTCAACACCCAGACCCCCTGACAGACGCCGACACTTCATACTCACCGCCCCCAACCACACTGGCCTCCTGCTCTTCTTGAACCACGTCAACGATGACAACACCATCAAAATCATGAAAACCATCCACTCCGGATCACCATCCAACCCCTGCCCCCATCACATCTTCAACAAAGCGAGCTCCATCATCGCATCCCAGCTCCAGAAGATCATCAACAGCTCCTTCGAGACCACCACCTTCCCGGACAGTTGGAAACACGCCGATATCAACGCCTTACTCAAGAAACCCAAGGCGGACCCAAAGGACCTCAAGAACTTCCGGCCCATCTCCCTGCTCCCGTTCCCGGCGAAAGTCATCAAGAAGACTGTCAACAGGCAACTGACCCACTTCCTAGAGGAGAACAACATCCTGGACTCGTTACAATCCGGTTTCTGCAGCAACCACAGCATCAAAACTACCCTCATCGCCGCCACCGACGACATCAGGGCCCTGCTAGACAATGGCGAAACCGCGACCCTCATCCTCCTGGACCTCTCAGCTGCCTTCGACACCGTCTGCCACCACATCCTATGCACACACCTCTATGATGCAGGGATCCGCAACAAATCCCTGGACTGGATCACCTCCTTCCTCACCGGCAGAATCCAGAGAATCCACCTCCCCCATTCCGATCCGAAGCCACCAAGATCACCTGTGGCGTACCCCAAGGATAATCCCTCAGCCCGACCCTCTTTAACGTCTACATAGCACCGCTCGCCAACATCATCCGATCGCATGACCTCAACATCGTCTCATATGCTGACGACACCCAGCTGATCCTCTCCCTCACCAAAGACCTGGCCATCGCCAAAACCAACCTCCACGAAGGGATGAAGCCCGTCGTAGAATGGATGAGAAACAGTCGCCTGAAACTGAACTCTGGCAGAAAGGAGGTCCTCATCCTCAGCTACACCCCCTCCACCTGGGACGACTCTTGGTGGCCAGCCACGCTGGGAGCTGCACCAACACCCACCAACCACGCATGCAACCTAGGGTTAATCCTGGACTCTACACTATAACCCAGCAACTAAATGCTGTCTCCTCCTCCTGCTTCAACATTCTCTGCATGCTTCGCAAGATCTACAGATGGAACCCCACCAGAACCAGAAGGATGGTCACCCAAGCCCTCGTCAGCGGCTGGACTACAGCAACCCCCTCTACGCAGAAACCACGGCCAAACTCCAGAGAAGACTTCAGCGCATACAGAACGCCTTCACTCGCCTCATCCTCGACATTCCCCGGCACAGCCACATCACTGCCCACCTGAGAGACCTGCACTGGCTCCCCGTCAACAAAAGGATAACCTTCAAGCTCCTCACCCACGTGCACAAAGCACTCCACAACGCCGGACCATACCTCAATAAACGACTCACCTTCTACACCCTGAACCGCCAGCTTTGCTCCGCTGACCTCGCCCTCGCCACCGTCCCACGCATCCACTGAACGACCACCAGCAGCAGATCATTCTCCCACCTCGCCGCCAAGACATGGAACACCCTCCCCATCCACCTGCGACAGACCCAGGACCTGCTGACCTTCAGAAGACTTCTCAGGGCCTGGCTGTTCGATCAGTAGCAGCACCTCCCCCCCCTTTTTTAGCACCTTGAGACCCTCACTGGTGAGTAGTGTGCTCTATAAATGCATTGATTGATTGATTGAACTTAAATAATGAATGATATTCAGTATTCGAAAAGGTAAGTGGTACCCCTGGTACGTAGGCCCAGAGGTATTTAAGAAGGTCCCCCAAGGGTTGCAGCACAAATTGTGTCACCAAACTCATGCAGGGCTGCTATCGCAAGCTGCATGATTTGGTGCAGACAAAACTGAAAACACGACTTGACACACATCCCTTAGCTCATCAGGTATGCGTGCACATCCCTTAGCTAGTCAGGCAAGCATGCCATGCCCAGGCTAGTACCACCCCTAAGTTAGGCTAAACTGAGATAGACATGATTCTTCAGAAGTAGCCACTTGCAATAGCATACTTTGGAATTCTGGGACAAGGTTATGCAAGTGGTCATATAGGGGGTGTAGTGGCCCCAATGGTCAGTACCCGATTGACTACTACCCTTCACTCCCCTAACGCCCCTAAATTGAGTATTTAGGGGAGCCCCTGGCACCAGAAGAGCAGATCCTGACCACCAGAAGAAAGAAGACGGACAAGAAGAGTCACATTTCAAGAACAGGAGTTTCAGCAACCGATTTGGCGCCAACCTTGCTGGCCTACCTGCTGACTTCACTGATTGCACCAAAAGGCCCCAGCCATGCCACTGCTGAGCCCCCAAAACCCGGGGGACGTGCCAGCCTTCGCCCAGGAACCAAGACCTCCTGAGGGACAGAGGAACTGTCCCTTAAATCTTGCAGACAGCAAAAGAAGGACGAAGAGGACTCTGCCTCCATAAAAATCCAACGCTGCTAAGCACCACTGCACTGAGCCTACCAGTACATGTCGAAGTGGGCCAACGGTGTCAGCACTGTCCCCAAACCCTCAAAGTACCGAGCCCACTGTGGAGTGACTCCTCCTGAGCTCCCCAACATTGCCCGCTGCCTTGTTTGGCAGTACCCCTCAACCATGAGTGTTGCTGGATGGAGAAACCAGACACCCCAAAGAACCTCTGCACCCGGACACCCCATGCCAAGGAGAAGAAGAGCAAAGGCATCCCTACATGGCCCAATATCGCAAGAAGTGAAGTCACTCATTTTTTTTACCAGACTGGCCTCTCAGTCCCCTCCTGCAGCCTCATTGGTTTGCATTGGGAACCCAAAGCTATTTGCACCACCGCACCCGGCAGCCCTAGTGCCACTGGAGGTGACCTGGTGGTGCTCCTTGGACATTGCCCTGAACTCACCTTTGACACAAGACACTGGTCCCGTAAGTCACTGACAGGAACTGGGAAACCGATTTGATTTTCCTCCCATAAGATAACATTGCAGAACTCTGAAACTGCAGTGTGTCGACTTTTTTGAGCTAAAAAGAATTCTTATTTAAAAACGTACTTACCTGAAGGATTTTCTTCTTATACCTAAACTTATATGTAGACACTTGCTATTTTTATACATTAGTGTGAATCTCCATTTTTAGTCATGACCACACTACCCCCTTACAAAGCACTTTGGGATTGACCATAGCCCCTGTCCACTCATAAGGAACCCCCTGGACTCTTTACACGATATATCTCATTTTGATATATAAAGAGCCAGCTTCGTACAGTGCAACAACCCAAATAGTGTATGTTCATACCATGTCCACAGAAGACCTGGCAAATCTAGTATTGTTTTCAAAAACAACCATACAAGGGAAAAGTCTTGGTATAAACCCTTGAACTGAAGGCCCATCCACCACATGGCCAACAAGTCACTGACAGTCACCCACCCCACATAGGACAGGGCGATTGTCACTCAAAAAACAAAATGTCTTTCACTTGCAGGGACAACATTCCCTGTACTTCAGAGCCATTATTTTTTTGTTTCCCCATTTAGGCGTTTGTTTCCGAGGAAACAAAAAATATTGCCAAACTGGTGCACCAAACTTGGCACCCGCATCTCAAAGTTTCAATGCATTTAATTGAGTCACTTCAGCAGTGTCTTTACTGCAGACAGTGAGAATCTTGCTTGCAATATGAGAATCTCTTAATGTCCTAGGTGGACCTGTATCAGGAAGGCAGAGACCATAGCCTCCATCGACCTCCCCATCCAGCAAGCTACCCATCATACTCAAACGAGGGCCTATATCATCCCATCTACATTGTAAAGAAGATAGTTAAAAAGAATCTGCGTGGCTACTGAATGTCATCAACATATATGTATGTATATATATATATTCACTGAAAAAACCATAGGTTATAGACCATATATAGTTAGGAATTAGCATTTACAAAACCTTGAAAATTCACTGAAAAAACCATAGGTTATAGACCATATATAGTTAGGAATTAGCATTTAAAAAACCTTATTTTACTCACACAAAACCATTGAAATTCCATATATAGTTAGTTGCACTAACTATATATCGCGCACCCGCAATCCACTGCTGATGATGTCACATATTACATCATTCATGACATGGTCAGTGACATCACTGATGACATCACTGATACATCTCAAATGACATCACTGATGACATCACTGATGACATCATCCAGTGACTGTGTGTTTCTGTAAAGTTTAAATATGTTTTACATATTGAAGAATGAGTAGATGTATAAGTGTCTGGACGAAGGATTTAGTAGGTGCATGACTGAATGTATGAGTGAGTGATTAAATGTGTCTCACTGAGTGCATGGGTTAGTGACTAAACTGTCTTAATTTGTGCATCATTATGTCTGTTGTTCTGTAAACTGCTGCATGTGTTGATCAGTAGCTATATGATTAACTATATGGGTTATTGATTAATTGTCCAAGTATTTGTATGGGAGACTGAGTGTGTGTGTGGCTGGCTGGGAGGTGTGTGACTCTGTGCAGATCAATGTGTACTTGTATCAATGATTGTATAAGAAAGTAAGTATGTGTTAGTATATGTTTGAAAATGTAAGGTGCTCTATGTTTAACTGTATAGACAAGAAAATGGAAGTGTGATTGATTCTTTACAGGACTGACTAGGTGTGTGAGTAACTCCATGGATGAGTGGCAGAGTGTGAGTGTCTGTATAGGTGTATGAGTGCATATGATAGTGTTGTAAAGATGAGTGATTGTATGTATGAATGATTGTATGGGTGAATGAGTGAAGGTGTGTGTAGACGTAGGAATCAGTGAGTGCGTATGTAGTAACTACTATTGGTGTGTCAATGGTTTCAAAAATTATACTCTGTATTTAACACTGGGTGAAACAGAGGTTATATTAAAATGTGAGGAGATGCATTGTATTGTCACATGAATGATATCATCAGTGATGTGGTCATTGATGTCAAATGAGATGTCATCAGTGATGTCATCAGTGATGTCATTTGAGATGTCATCAGTGATGTCATCAGTGATGTCACTGACCATGTCATGAATGATGTAATATGTGACATCATCAGCAGTGGATTGCGGGTGCGCGATATATAGTTAGTGCAACTAACTATATATGGAATTTCAATGGTTTTGTGTGAGTAAAATAAGGTTTTTTAAATGCCAATTCCTAACTATATATGGTCTATAACCTATGGTTTTTTCAGTGAATTTTCAAGGTTTTGTAAATGCTAATTCCTAACTATATATGGTCTATAACCTATGGTTTTTTCAGTGAATTTCATTGGTTTTTTAACAGCTAATATCTGTAGCTGTAAAATGTATTCTTCTTTAAATCCAAAAATATATTTTATATGTTTATTAATAACTTTTTTTTTAAATATTTTTTTTTCTTCGTTCCCGCTTCGCGAATCGGGAAGCTTCCCGTTAGCTGACCTTGATGCCGCGAAATAGACCGCGAGCCGGTAAACGTTTCTTTACCGCAACTGCCGCGTTAGAAAACAACATCGTGACGCCTCCCGTCCGCATGACGTTTCGCGTTGTCGCGTGATACGTCATATGACGTGCTACGTTAGCGAACTCGTACGCTTACCGAGTCGCAAAGCACAGGTTTCTGGAAGCAAACCGGGAGGCCCTGCAAAGCGCGTAACGAAAACACAGCAGGTCATGTGACTTGGTAATAACACTTTTCATTGGTTCATTTCACTTTCGGTTTCCTAATGATGTAAGACTAGGTCATATGATCTAAAATGAACACTTTTCATTGGTTGAGAACTATTTTTTTTCCCAAATGGTGAAAATCCCTCCTTCTTTCCTCACTCTGACTTTCATCATTGTGAGAGAAAGACCCTTTGTTACCAGTGAGCAATGGCTTCTTTACTAGCTTCAGCTGGTGCTTCCCCACCACCTCCACCACATCCAAGGAAGAGTGGACCACCTGCTAAAGTTATAATTCAGCAAGAAGAGGAAGAAGAGGAACAGGAAGACCTAGATAATCTCCCTATTATGGCCAGAAGATCTGTTGTACCGGAAGTAACGGGACCAGAGGGCAGGGAGATGGTGCCAAATATACAAACGAGATTTCGTGAAGTAAAACAAGTCTGCGTACATTGCAGTGGATTCATTTCCTACAGAGAAAGTAGCATCACTCTGATCAACAGAGCTATTGACAATCATGCTCATGTTTGTCCGAAACTCCCCAAACAATAAATTCTTTTTTTTTGTTTTCTTGCTCCTGTTGAGCCCTTTACAATGAATCGTTTTCGTTGCCCCCTCCGAAAAAAAAACAAAAAAAATATAAAACTGTTCAGAAAAATTCAAAAAAAGTAAAAAAATGTTCAGAAAAATAATAAAAAAAATATAAAACAACAAAAACAATTTTAAAAAAAGTTCTTTTCAGAACTACCTCCCCGTTATTAAAAAATTGGTACAATATTTGCAACTGTGCCAACCTCTATTTCTCTTAGTTCGCTTCCCAGTTCGCTCCCCGGTACGCGAACCGGAAGCGAACCAAAATTTTTTTTTTTTAAAAAGAACAGTAAGTATAAGGGAAAGAAACAGACAGTTATGTTAAAAGAAAGACAGCTATAGGGGAGTAAACTAGAGATACTATTACCCGTAATCCACTGCTGATGATGTCACATATTACATCATTCATGACATGCTCAGTGACATCATCAGCAGAGGATTGCGGGTAACAGTATCCCTAGTTTATTCCCTATAGCTGTGTTTCTTTTAACATAACTGTCTGTTTCCTTCACTTATACTTACTGTTCTTTTTAAAAAAAATTTTTTAGATCAGTCAGAAACAGTGAAAGTAATGAAATATAAAAGACTACGTAGAATATGAGCACTGTATCCAACAACCTTGACACTTACAGAAGCCTCACCTTCTCCATGCCTCCTACACAGTTCTACATGTACATCATAAATGCAAACAGAACAGAATTAATTATACATGTTAAATGGTTTATTTTTGCTGTTCTCAGAATGTATCAAATTTCACTAAAACAGTGACTTGAAGGTATTCATCATATAACAGCGGGGAAAAAAAACACAATCAAAATGATTGTGTTTAAAAAACCCATACAACATTACAAATCAGAATTCAGAACTCCTTAAAGTTAACTTACTTTCCATGACGGCCAAGGATGTCCTATGAACAGCTTACACTCTGTTGTGCTGTTATTACTTTCAACCCGCCACTTTCTGAAAGAAAACCTCCATCGTTTTCAAAAACATGTTACATACAATAAATGACTTCTTGCTCTCTACCACAATTTTCCACAAGGCCAAATCTTGTCAGAGCCATGTATAACTCTTGGATTTCTTGTTAGCCAGTCCCGTCTTTTCGCATTTCCGCAACTTTCAGAATTAAAATGTTGAAGATCATTTACACAATCCTGGACTTGTAATATCTTCCCCTTCTTGCTCAATCATGTTCTACATTTCCTATCACACTGATACTGCTTACTATGAAGCAGACTTACACTACCTTTATGACTAGTACAATTATTTAATTCTCTACATCACTTTTAATCACAAAGCAATGTAAAACAGTAGACAGCATTGCAGACTTACATTCCCTCTACTCCATGTTTTGATTGGCTGCTTCAATTAGCTTATAAAAAGAAACCGTTTTTCTGAACTCATTCAAAGTGCACGTATTTCTCCATAAAGTCCAGTGTTATGGTAAGAAGTTATGTCTCTGTACTACACTTATCCTCAAGGCCAAATCGTGTAGGAGCCATGAGAACTTCTTGAAATTCCTCAGAGCACATCCCGAGATTCTTTCCCTAAAATTTTGGTTTTAAAAACACCAGGTAAGAGTTTTTAAGGTCATACGGCAATTTTTTTTTGAAAATTAAAACAGAATCATTGCAGAATGACCAGCCATTTCTACACTTTAAATAAGCTGTATAATGTCCTGATGTTATTGAAGGACCATCATGATATATAATTGCTACAGTTACAAAAGTCCTTCCTGATATTGACAACTGTGAAGCCACAACATTTTTTATTAAAGTTGTCAATTTTGTTCCATCAGGCCTACATCGTTGGAACATTAAAATGACATACTGGCCATATGTTCGTATAAATAATGTGGACATCATTTCAGATTTACATTGGCTACACTCCATGTTGTGATCAGCTGCTTTTACTAGCTTATTAAAAGAGACTGATTTACTGTCTGGCAAAGTTAAATATATAAATCTTTCTGAGTCTACACTAGTAGTACTTGATACCCTACAGTTCTCGCAGTCATGCTGCCATTGATAAGAAAGCCCAAACAGGTGATCTACATCTACACCTTCATCATGCAATACATCAAGCATGTACATTAAAAACTCCTGACAATCTTGCTGACTATTTTGAGAGAATTGTGTTTGGCCTGAACATCTGTCTAACAGATTTCGAATTTCAGACACACTTTCTATGTTTGTTCTATCAGTGCTACATTTCTCTAACACAGAATTTAACAAACTGCAAAATCTTTTATCAGAATTGACCACAATCTCTTCTTTTACATTTTCTAGAGAAAACAAAACATTAACCACTACATTAGCATAGCAGTTGACACCAGAACTGTTTTCAAATTGAAAACCAACAACATCTTCAACAGAATCCTTTTTGTTTCTGCTTATAATTTCAGGTTCATCGACTTTTCGTCTTTTTGCTACAACCTCCCCAGTATTGGTCACATTTCTTCGTTTCCGGCCTACCACACGTTTCTCAAACAAAGGACACTGAGGCAAATGTGGCGCATCCTCTCTTCTCAACCTATTGTATTCCTTAACACAATCTAGATCCGCACAAATGTTTGTGACATCACACTCAATCAAGTACAATCCCGATAAAGTCCTAACTCGTGACAATGCCACATATGCCATACCCTCCTTGAACACAGAACTGCCAATATTCACCAATGCACAGTCTACACTTAAACCTTGCGATTTATGGATTGTCACCGCATATGCCAAGCAAACAGGAAACTGCTTACGACGAACATATAAGTCTTTTACAAGCAAAAATCTAGCAGAACAACGAGCAATTAGCTGTACTTCCTCAATGCCATCAAATTTAATTTTTAAAAATTCAATTCCATCTCTATTTCTGTATTTCACAAAATCAACAACATTACCCATTGATCCATTTACCAGACCTCTTTCAACATGTAAATTCCTTCTTAAAATTATACGGCAGTTCAAGCACACATTCAGAGTCTTTTCAAAACCCGCAGTTTTAGATATACTCTTCTCTAATAAATCCAATTTTGTTTTCAGATTCTCAGACAAAATAATTGTTGATCCCATATGCTCTACTCTGTCAATAGCTTCCAGTTTCACAATCTCTTGCTTTTCTAAATGCAACATTTTGTTGTTGAATTTGGCACATTCTGCAAGAGTTGGCATCAAACATATTCCAGATTTTTTCTCAGTAAGTTTCTGAAAAATATTCTCAGGCACAACATCTTCGTCTGGATATAAATTTGTCAGTAATCGTGCATGTAAAGCTTCTTTCCCATGCTCGGTCACTTTTCCAATTCTAACATCTTGTAGAATAGTCTTGTAAACTTCATCCTTTGCCTGACGCATATTTTCATGCAGTTCAGCATAATTGAAGTTTAACCATATATTGACGTTGCCAATGCTCCCTAAGCACTTCCTGGTATCTTCATGCGTGAGCATTTTGAACACAGGTTGCCCTTTCACTGGTGTCAGCTGCAGAAGATCTCCGAAAACAATGATGTGTTTGCCACCAAATAACACATCATACTCTGTTTTGAGAACTTCTTGCATTCTCAAATGCACAAAGGCAAGCATGACATTGGAAACCATGCTTACTTCATCAATGATAAGAAGTTTCATTTTCCTCAAGACTCTTGAAACTTCAAAACAAGCATCTCCAGATAGCTTGTGATATTCTAATTTGTTGTCATGCTCCACTGGCAGCATCAGTAAACGATGTAAAGTAATCCCTTTAATGTTATGTGCTGCCAGTCCAGTTGGAGCAGTGACAACACAAGACAGCGATGACTCTGTCCTTTCCTGCAAATAACACGAAATTGCTTTAATAAGGAAACTTTTTCCAGTTCCCGCTTCTCCACTCACGTACAGTCGGACAGGCTTCAACGACGTACATGAGCACTCTTTCTTGTCATGACGTAATCCATGATAAATTTGCATGGTAAGTTCGTCATATATTTTCCTCTGCTCAACGTTGAGTTGTCTTTCCAACTCTTCTAAGTTAACCGCATCCTCCTGAGCATGTGCCATGGCTCTTTCCACTTCATTCATAGCAGTGGCAGCTTCATTTTCGATAAGAGGTCCTCCTAGTGGATCCTGACTCAATGAAGCAGAACTCTGACTGTCCTGAGAACTGTCTCTGGCAATCTCGGCTGCAATCGTTGCTTCCTGCTCAATTTCCACATTCAACATTTCTACATATTTAGGAAAAGCAGGACATTCTATGGTCTCCTTCGCACCATTGAATGAGTCTTCATAACAAAGGAAATCTCCAAGCAGTTCCTCTTCTGCACGCCAAGGCTTAAAAAGTTGCAAAAGTGCTAAATAGAAAAACTCCTTTTTTTCAGGAGATTCGCCACTCAATTTTCGATGGTTTATCAAGTGGCATTTTCTTTGCTTGACCAGACATCCCTCACTTCCTATTACAGCATACACTCCTTTCTCAGTATCTTCTTTGATGTTCCTCTTGAATATGTAATTTTGCAGAACCTCATACAGACAAACATTCTTGAGATGACTGCTTCGATTTGGATAATATGTATCCAACATGTTGCTCTTCAAAATTTCGGTACTGTTTGGCTCCTTTTCCGCCAAATACTCAATTTCCCGCACAGGTTTCAGAACTCGATTACGCGTTGCAGCAAGACCAACACTCACCCAAACGATACTCCTGGACTTGGCATAGAGGCTTGCTGAAGACAACCGGTCAGAACATTCGTAAGCTCCGATTTCTCGATGCGACAACATCTTCAGACTGAAACTGTACAACTTCTTGCTGAGGCTCTTTTCATGGGAAATGTCCTCCCACATATCCTTCAATTCTGTCTTCTCTTTTTTGGTGATGTAAGATGTCACATACCGAGCCACAGCCATACAGTTATCAGCCACAAACTGTATATCCATGTTAGCATTCCACATGGACAAAATCACCGGGTTGTAGTCGTTGATGTACTTAGACTCTTCGTTCCTCTTCAAATTGTATGTGTTTTTAGGTGATTTCTTCATCACATTATGTCGCAGCGAAGACATCAAACTGTTCACTCTTCCTTTAGAAATCACCGGTGGTGGAAAGCCGAAACGACATTTGGTGTAGAACTTGTCTTTGTTCCGGAATTTACGACGACAGTACTTTCCACATCGATGGCTTTGGAAACGTAGAACTTTTTCTCGTAGGCTTTTTTTCTCCTTTGCGTTTGGAACAGCACACGTAGAATACTGTTCTATGAAACTCATCACTGAGTCTTCTGCATCCGTTCCAAATTTAGGTGCATCCTTGATCCACAGCAACATATGTATATGAGGAGCACCTCTTGCTTGGTACTCCTTCCTCCAGAAGAAATCCAACACCTCTCCAAGAGGTGGATTCTTCTTATTCATGATGAAAGACATCATACCTTCAAATCTATGATTGAAGTACCTACATACATTGACTGGATCCAAAGAGCACAGTTCTCCGGGTGTCTTGAATTCGATGTTTTCTACGTTAGCATTTGCCTCTCGTAGAAATTCAAGTAAGTCTTCCCAGCCATACTCAGCACAGCTCAAAGTGAGGAACCATGTGGGAGTTCCTAAGTTCCTTAGCATACATTTTAAATCACCATGACGACGGTACCAGTACTCATTAGTACCACGCTGACACGCCATGAGATTAATCAGGTGAGAATCCAAAATACTGTCTTGGACATTGACTTTATCCATAAAGTCACTTGCCGAGATGTTTTGCATGTGTATACCACTTTTCAAGATGTGGTTCACTGCATATGACAGTCCAGACAGATCGCTTTCAAACAGGAAGGAATGCATTGTCGAAACCTAGGATCTCCTGCATACAATCGCAAAGTCCGGTATTCAGAAGCAGGAATTTGATGAGGTCGCTCATCATATCTTCCTCCCTGACCTGTTGGAAAAAGCTGTGGGAAACACCGAGCTTCCAAACTTTCCTCCCAAACACTAATGGGACTCCCTTTCGCTTGTTTCATTTGAAACAACTCAATAGCATTCCCCATGACTTCCTTGGAATGCAAAGGATGAACACTATAATGTTCATATATTTCTTCACTAGTACAGGGTTCTACTTTCTCAATTTGACCAGCACACAAATCGTTATCCTCTTCCTCACTTACTTCCTCTTCTGCAACATATACATTTTTATAATACTTATTATATTTTTTCAAATACAATGTTGCCCTTTTGACTTTCCTAACATCTACTAAATCTTGCCATATTTTCTTATTCTTTGTCGGAACCCCATTAACTAAGATAACAAGAGGTTCCTCTTCCACTTTTTCTACTCCAATTGTGTTAATGTTTTTCTTCAAATCTAGAGGCAAATAAACAACTCTTCCCTTTAATCCTCTCTGTAAATCTGATGGAGGCAATTTCCCTGTCTTTGGCTCCATTCTTACAATAGCCTGAAAGGGATGGATACTTTGAATCAAAATAGATTCATAAGTATTTAAATCCTTCAATTCAGAAGGAATCTCAACCAATTCCAGATTATTATGAACTGCTCTAGCAGGCATCTGGTTTTGATTTAATTTGTTACAACAATAAGTACACACACGTTGATCCAATCCCAAATCAAAACAATTTTCTACCATCAAGTATGTTGTAAAATCCTTCCATTCACTATTATTTTCCCTTTCACTTTTTCCATATAAATCCACTAACTTAGTCTGATTCTTATAATAAGTGCGTCGACAACACACACAAGTGAAATTTGGCCTCTCACTTGATTTCACCTCAAACGTCGCAATTTCCCTCTGGAAATTATCTGTACTGGAAACCTGTACACTATCTTCCACATTACTCTCTTCTTCTTGGTCAATTTCAACATTCTCCTCTTTACTTCCAAAGTAACAAAACTCAATTTCTTCACATATATTCTTCACATCTATTTCAGAACCATGCAAAAGAGCAGCGCATAATTGTTTAAGCATAATTGCTGGACTCTTAGCATAATACAACATTCTAACTAATTTCCTCACTTTATTATGATGCACTGCTAGCATCCTGAAATGATGAAAAACACTCTGGCATACTCTCCTGGAAAGACAAGCCAGTGAATGACCATGCAAACCTATCACTTCTCTCACTCTGCAAGGATCTAATTCTTGCAACAACTTCATTTTCTGCTTCAAACTGTTCTTACTAAATGACCGTATAAAATCACAAAGCAAATTGATGGAATCCTGTCGTACACTGCAAATACTACTACACTTCCAGGTGAACACAGGACCCTTAGGACGTCTCCCTAAAACCTCATTACCTAACACCTCTTCTATCTCTGTTCTCACAAGTTTTTCTTGTTCAACTGGACAACCATCTTTCACTTCATAAGCTCGACCACTGGTGTCAACTGCATGCACCAAATCATTATCCTGGAAATAACTCTCCTCATTAAAAAATGCCTCAGAGCTTGAACTATGCATCCATTCTCCAGAAAAAACTTCACAAAAATTACTACGATTAACTATTCTCTTCCATCTACTATTTCTTTTGAAATCATAAATTACCTTGTTTAGCTTCCTAATTCTATTGATTGTCAAAATAAATAACTTACGTTTAATTTCAAATGCCTGATCAATAACTTTCTCAACTATTTTTTTTCTCTTATAAAAAACCACTTTCTGCTGACCTTTCTTAATATTTTTTAACAAATTCCCAATTATCCTGTTGCGGAACATTCATTTACGAATATCCCTAAACTCTTGTTTCCTTCTACTTTCATGCATAGAGTTATCTCTTACTCTAGCAGTAACATTTCTCATTGGCCTTTCCTTACCATTTGAATTCTTTCTCCTTTTCTGGACTGAAACATTTTCTGTAGTAATATTTTTTTTACTACACATATTTCTTATGACTGTTTTTCGACTCTTACCCGGTGCTTTCTTGGTGACTTGACAAATCTTTTTGTTAGAGGACTGCTGCATTATTCCATGGTCCTGCTGTCTTTGACGTTTTGCAGCCTTTCTTACTCTTTCTTTGCTAGGCATCCTAAAATCTTGAAATAATCTGCAGTTGAATCTGTGGTAAAATATAATAAAAAATGTTATTAACCACTATTACCCAACAGTAAATTAATAACAGTCATCAAAAACTTAACACACTACTTAAGTATATAATATACTGAAGCCTATCTCCAATTTTTCACTGAACAAGACTCATCTCTTCTTAACCTTGGATAAACCTCACCTACTCTGTGTCCCCTGCACATAATTAAATGTAAAGGGGCAGATTTATATTAACTAGCACATCCCCAGGGATGCACCAGTTAACGTGCACCACTGCTCTGCCACCCACGGTGTGCCGCATTTACAATCAGATAGGACAAAGCTACATCAAAACCCTGCGCCTGCTTGAAGCAGGCATAGATCTTGACGCAGGTAGGCTGAAAGCTAAAGCAACAACTAAGTATCGTGTGCAGAAGTTACAAAAAAGGAAAAATGGCGTTTAAACCAGTAATGAGCCCATGCTAACGTAACACAGAGTAAAAATATCCAGGATCTACATCAGTTTGGGGTTCACGAACCTGGCAGGTACAAGGCACTGAGGCTTTCCACCGTGCATGTCTCATCCCAAATCATATGTTGTTTGTGAATGAAACAATTTCCCAGACCAAATGCTTTGGATTGGCTACTTCTAAAAAATTAAACACCCCTACTATCCCGGAGTTAGAGGAATATGATGGTTGGAGTAATTTTACTCGTTGTCCATTAAAGATTTACAGGCCCTACTCCGTAATTCTTCCTTTAACATTTCCAGTATAAATCCAAAAGGTTGACTGCTTTGGCAACGTGCCTTATCCACGGTTTAATAACGCTGCCTTTTGCTTTATATAAGTTTTCAAATTGTAAGAAATATATACCAATAGGTCGTTATTAACCTTTAGGTAGTGGTTTTCTTCATGAGGTCTGGTCGCTTCCATACACATACAGATTTTCAAAGATGATCAAGAACTTTATCTGAATGGAGAGGAATGCACTGAGACGCCAGATCATTCACTAATGTGTAGGCACATACAGTTACACGGTTCATGCAACAAACACCGACCAAATATGGCTTGCGTGTTGCAAGGCACACCAGTTCCTGCTATCATCCCCACGTTCAAGTTCTTGGAAAATGGTAGTTATTTGATGCTCAATAATGAAGATTGTTCTGGGTTAATTAATTAAAAGTATTCATTTTATATATATATAACATATATATCCTGCAAGGTGCCATTCCAGATGCTCTGAAGACTAGACAGATCCTTCCACTCCTCAAAATGCCAAACCATAACCCAGATGATCTAATTATCCCCCTTAGAAGCCTGGGACAGATGACCAAGAAGGCCATAGATAACCAGCTACATGATAAGATCAAGTCCAATGCGTTCATGTAGAACTACCACTCTCGATTCAGTCCTTTTTGCAGCATGGATGGCATTGTGGTCCCTGGAAGTCAAATGTGAAAATGCCCTGGATTCGCAAGGACACATCTGTGCATCAGAGATGTTTGTTTTTCAGCAACAGACTACATGTAAGAGGAGATCTCTAAAAGTGAATGAATGGCAGTCCTACACCGGGGGAGCGAAGTCCAGGACCTCCTCTGGCCGGGTGGGCACTCAGGCCACCAGCCAAATGTCAAATGACCCTTCTTTGTTTTAATTGACTGACCAACTGAGTCAAGTAACGGTTTGGGCTTTGAATTTCATCTTGTCACATTTCAGTGTTAATGACACAAATATGAACGGAAGTGACTGATATATGTAGTTTCAGCCCTTCACACTCAAACATTGTACAAACAATAATTTAACCCCTTCGGGGCTGATGACCAGCTCAGCTCGTCATGGGCGTAACCTGCCCTACGCTGATGACGAGCTGAGCTCGTCATGTAACGCGGGTTTTTGCGAATCGCAGCGCGCAGCGGGAAACCCGCTAGCACGCATGCGGTTCAAAAAAAAAACAGAATAGGAGATGTAATTGTCTGATAAACTGAGTCAAAATGTTCCACCTGCCCCCACCTTGACAGCCCTAACAAAGCATAACGGATATTGGACTGAGGCTTGGAGAGATAAAGAAGTGTGGGGACGACTATGAGAAGGGCAAACTTCACTATCAACGCACAAGGAGGTAGAAGGGGAGTAAAAGAGTATTCTCTTTCAGCTTCTGTCAATAAGAGTGTTTAGACTGGAGTATCCTGAAACCCTCACTTTGCTGGTGCCTCAAATGGCATCTGGCTTGTTGAGAGCTAAATGCATTATCTCGTTTGCATTCAGCCACATCTCCTTTAGAATGAGGCAATGCTCTCTCGTACCCTGCAGGTGATGTATTTTACAGAAGGGGTCACACAAGCGTCGTCGAGCCCTTTTGTGAAACAACTGTTCTTCCGCGTTGGAAAAAAACTGATGCAAATGCCTGCTGCACCGCTAAGGGATTTTCTGTAATACAGCTCCAGGAAAGATCAACCATGAATTTTATTGGGCCAGATAATTGTGAACTGCAAACACCAAGCATTACTAGTACTGTTTGCCCAAATCCAAATCCACGTACATGCAAATCGTGTTCTATGGCACTCCCACATCTCAAAGCTTTTCTTTTTTTAGCATTTCCTATATTATTATCAGATATTTTAAGGCTTGGGAGAAATGGGAAATTGCCCAGGACGCCCACCTTCCAAGGGGCTACATGGCATGTGAATGGGATTTCGCCATAACAAAAAATGATAGTGTATTAAAAATGCAGTTTTAATTTCCTAAGGTGAGGTGGGCAGAATGTTATAATCTGGTCTGCAATGCGTTGCTGAACTGCTGAAAGGTGAAAATGGAATTGCCCTAAAATCATTGTTAGAGACTGATGCTTGATGGTGCATGTGCTTTCTGAATTCAGAGCCACACTGCAAAGACTTTTTTGAAACTCTTAATGGACCGAGGGACACAGTTCTCAAGAACCACAAGGGCTCACCCTTCAGCTTTTGCCTAACATTAAAAAAAAAGAAGTGAGCAGATAAGCAAAGTGCTTCGCATGTGCCACAATCTTAGGAAAACGTGCCAAGGGCTCCCAATGGTTGCACTACTTGCTTGATATACCATTTCAACACCTTGTGTGCAGTGGATTTACCACTTGTGTTTGCTTTGTCATCAATACCCGTGTGTAGTGTTCCGGGGCGCAGGGCAGCGGTCTAGCTGACCCGCGTCACCGGAGCGTCCCCCCGCTGATGCGTGACGTCAGACGCGGGAGGGAATAAAGAGGCATGGCTACGGCGGGCAGTCGGAGCCACGCGTAAGCAGTAATCTTGGCTCCTGTATTTATTAGCGTCAGGAGGCCGCTCACTCGGCGCTAGCCTCAGCACGAATGCGACACTGGCAACGAGGGTCCCACAGAGCCCACCCCATTGCCTACACGACGCCCTCATCGCCTGGCAGCTTCTCCGGGCGGCAAGTAACCCTGGGCGTAGTACTTCGCTACGCCCACGGAGTGGGCGTAGTGTTACCTACTTTGCCATTTGCGAAGTAGGCGTAGCAGGCAACACTACGCCCACTCCGTGGGCGTAGCGAAGTTTCCCACCACCCGCCTCCCTCCCGGCCTCCCTAAATACTTAAATAATGTTTTTTAAAAGAATAAACACCACTTACCTTGTCGGCTGCATCTCCAGGGCTCCCTCTGGTAACCGCGACGCCATCTCGGACACTAATGCGCATGCGTGGGCGGCCGCGCATGCGCATTAGTATCCAAGATGGCGGCGCAGTTAACAGAGGGAGCCCCGGAGACGCAGCCGACAAGGTAAGTGGTGTTTATTATTTTTAAAACCATTATTTAAGTATTTAGGGATGGCGGGAGGGAGGCGGGTAGTATTTAGCGAGGGCAAGAGGCGCGTAGTGGGGCTACGCAAAGTGCGTAGGTGGACGTAGTATCTGGTCCACTTCGCGTAGCTTCGCGTAGCCCCACTACGCCTACTACGCCCAGGGTTAGCGGCAAGCTCTGTTCCTGAGCAACACGCGGGGAAGCAAGTTGTTAGGCCCGAGGCCACGTGCACATAGGCCTCGCTCGCAACACAGCCAGCAAACAGAGAAAAGAGATGAGAGAAAGGCCTGCTGAGCGGGAACAGCGCCTCCCACAACATCAGAGTGGGTAAGGATAACACACCACGCCGCCACTTCAGGCCAAGAATCGCCCCACAGGAGACAAATACACGCCTCGCCACTGAAGCCCCAGAGCCCAGTCGCGAGAGCGCGCCCGGTACCGAGAGGAACCATACAATCAGCCCGCAGAAGGGACATTTATCAGTCCCCTGGGCCACTGTCACCTCCCAGAAGCGTCAAAGAATCAGAGCGGCGCACCGCGCATGTGCCAAAATGGCGTCCATTCCCGCCTTAGAACCTTTCGTGGTTGACGGAGCTCCCTCATCCCTTGCCCCACGCTGGAGGGATTGGACGGACCGCCTCCAAATCTATTTCGAGGGAGAGGGAATTTCTAGAGACAGGCGCAGAGCCCTACTCCTACACCTAGGGGGCAAAGACATACATCGCATCTATAAAACGTTGACAGAAGCCACACCGAAGACATACCAGACACTCCTCGCGGCACTGACCGCTTACTTTGAACCCATGGCGAGCAAGGATTATGAGCGGTTCATCTTCCACCAAGCGAAGCAAGAGGCCGATGAGTCACTAGACGCCTTCCATGGCAGATTGAAAGAACTAGCCAGCTCCTGCAGGTTCCGGGACGAACAAGAGGAAATCCGAGGACAGATCATCCAAGGCTGTTTCTCGTCCAAACTCTGAGTCGCAGACATACTCAAACTTGGCCGATCTAAAGAACTGTCTCAGGCGAGGGCATCCCACATGGAGTCGGCCCTGCACCGTTCATTTCGCCATTGCTCTAGAACACCAACGATAACTGCAGAATTTGTTTTCTCAGTGTGTTCCTGTTTTATGATTAATTTTGTGTATAAATTGTATGAATTTTTAAATTACTGTATTTCCATCATATAGTTTCTGATGCCCAGTAATCTATATGATTTTTAATTATGTTCATTAAAACTATGGTTGTTTTTACATGTTTTTTCTTATTCCTTTTTTCGCTGTCATTTTAAGTCACTTGCTTTTCAATACCTTAACTGCCTAGGAATTTATATTCACACGTCGGCCCTGCACAGACCTGTCAAAACTGAACAAGTTAGCACAGCAGAAAAGGTGAACATAGTAAGACCCAAGGGAAGACAAATTAGCGGGAGAAAGCAACCAGACAAGAAGAAGGAGTGTATTTTGTGGAGGCCAGCCACACCGCATGCAAGACTGTCCCGCGAGAGGAAAGAAATGTAGCGCATGTGGGTGGATGAACCACTTTGCAGCAGTATGCAGGTCTACGAGAGCCAAAAAGGTAGCTGCACACGTGGTGAGAGAAGAAAGGGACAGTGAAGACATGGATGACGATACGGAGGACTATCCAGTCCACTACGTGTATGCTATCAATCAACCAGAAAGGGAGAAACGCCGCCTCCCAAAGTGCCGCATTAAGATTCATCAGCAAGAGGTGAGAGCCACCATTGACACAGGGGCGTCTATTGAACTGATGACAGAGAGCGAATACAACCAACTAAGGACAAAACCTCCACTACGCGAAGCAAAGATCCGAGTGTTCGCATACGGCCAGAAGACGCCCATCCCTCTGATTGGATGTTTCAAAACAGAACTACAACACCACGAGGCAACAGTACCTTCAACGATCTATATCACGAAAGAAGGCAGCGGCATGCTGCTAAGCGGGCAGTCAGCCGAAGATCTAAAACTCATATCCTACGCCCTGGCAGTACTCGAAGAAGAACTCGACACCATAATGGAGGAGTTTGAGGACGTGTTCAAAGGCATTGGATGCCTAAAAGGGAAAGAGGTGTCTCTCCACATCGACCCGTCAGTCCAACCGGTCGCGCTGAGGCATCGGCGCATTACGTTCCACTTAAGGAAGAAAGTTGAAGAGGAACTCGAAACACTAGAGAGACAGGGGATCATAGAAAAGGTCAGTAGACCCACCCCATGGGTATCTCCAATCGTGGTGGCCCGAAAAACCAAGCAACCCGGACAAGTCCGCATCTGCGTGGATATGCGCCTCCCAAACGTGGAGGTGAAGAGAGAACGGCACCTAACCCCCACCATAGACGATATCCATGGGGAACTCAATGGTGCGAAGTGGTTCTCCAAGGTGGATATTCGATCAGGATATCATCAACTACCGCTCCACCCTGACTCAAGGTACATAACCACCTTTTCCACTGATGTAGGACTAAGACGATATCGGCGCCTCAACTTCGGGATCTCGAGTGCCGCTAAGGTATTCCAGAACACCATTGGCGAAGTCCTCAGTGGACTCCCAGGAGTTCTAAACGTGAGCGATGACCTACTTATTTATGCGACATCCATTGAAGAACATCACCAAAGACTACGAGGAGTTTTACGAAGAATCAAAGAATCAGGTTTAACCCTCCACCGAGAAAAGTGCCAATTCCTGCAGCACAAAATCAGCTTCTTCGGGTACACCTTCTCAGACCATGGAGTGGCGCCAGACCCCGACAAAGTAAAGGATGTCCAAGAGGCCCCAGCCCCAACGAATATCTCAGAAGCAAGGAGCTTCCTGGGCATGGCGAATTTCTGCGGGCTTTTCATCCCTGACCTCTCCAACCTCACCAAACCACTCCGAGAACTGACCAAGTCAGCCACCACGTGGCAATGGGGCCCAGAACAAGAGAAAGCATTCCAAGACACAAAGGCAGCCCTGTCAGCTGACACCACCCTCTCATACTTTGACCCCTCCAAGCCCACCAATGTGGCCGTGGACGCTAGCCCTTTCGGCCTAGGGACAGTGCTGACGCAGCTCCAAAACAACGGAGAGTGGGCTCCCATCGCCTACGCCAGCGCTCATTGACAGATACAGAGCAGAGGTACTCGCAGATTGAGAGAGAGGCCATAGCCATCCATTGGGCCTGCCGCCATTTTCATGTCTACGTATACGGCCACTCCTTTACGGTGACCACGGACCACAAGCCTCTCCTACCCCTGTTCCAAGGCTCAGTATCTAAACCACCTCCAAGAATCGAGAAGTGGATACTTCAGCTACAAGGTTACGACTACCGAGTAAAGTATAAGCCAGGGTCAACAAATCCCGCAGATTACCTGTCAAGGCACCCCCGAGAAGCCACCCTGAAAGAGAAGGAAGAAGCGGAAGACACAGAGGAGTATGTCCGTTTGGTGACGGAAAGATCCCGACCACTCCCCATGAGCCTCGAGTCCATCATCGGAGCTTCTCAGGACGATGAGTGCCTCCAACTGGTCGCTGATGCGGTCCAGTCAGAGAACTGGCGCCCCATCCAGGAATCCCTAAGCAAAAGGACACCACAAGCGAGAGCGACCCTAGAATCCATCCTGAGAATCAAGGAAGAACTGTCTCTCGACAGCCAAGGATGCCTCCTACGGGGCCCCCGCCTAGTCCTGCCGGCCAGCCTGACCCATCAAGCGGTGGAACTAGCGCATAGAGGACACCAAGGTATGGTGAAAACCAAGAGCCGACTGAGGGCCAAGGTGTGGTTCCCGGGCATGGACCCAATGGTGGAACAAAATGTCAGATCATGCAACTGGTGTCAAGCCGCGGGGCAGCCGGACCGCCCTCATCCAGTTGTAACCGAAGACAACCCTCAGAAACCGTGGGAATGAGTAACTGCGGACTTCGGACACCTTTCTGACGGGCGATACGCGTTCATGATAATTGATGACTTCACCAAGTATCCGGAGGTAGAGATCGTAGGGAGCCAAACGGCCACGGAAGTCATCGCCAAATTCGAAAAGACTATCGCCACTCACGGCATCTTCAGTGTGGTCAAGACGGACAACGGACCACCGTTCCAAAGTCAGGAGTTCACAGAGTACCTCAATAGCTGGGGCATTCACCATCGCAAAATAACCCCGCGCTGGCCCAAGGCTAATGGGGAAGTCGAGAGGTTCATGCGTACGCTCAACAAAACCATCCGAATAGCCTTCGCAGACGGATCACCCCTAGAAAAGGCCATCTACAGCTTCCTGAGGGAATATCGCATGACCCCACACGTCACGACGGAGGCGGCACCAAGTGCGTCGACCATGGGATGGATTGTGACAGACACTCTCCCGAACCACTCCACGTGGGTCCCCAAACGAGCCAGCAAAGAAAAGGCCCTGGCAAAGCGAACTCACTCTAATGAGCAAGCCAGCAAACGACGCGGGGCCCGTGAGTCCACGATTCAACCAAGCGACCAAGTCTATGTCAAAGATCGCTACCCAGGAAGCAAGTTCCGACTCCCGTTCGAACACCGACCGTGGACTGTCACTCGCCAGACCGGCACCATGGTGACAGCCCAGAGAGGAGCCGAGACAGTTACCAGGGACCTCTCATTCTTCAAGAAAGCACACCAGAGCAATTCACCAGGTCCATCACAGTCCAGCCCGAGTCCACAGCAAGGAGAGGAACCTGAGACTGAGCCGTACATCTCGGAGGAAGAAGGCCAGAGAGACCAAGACACCTCCCAGGTTCCAGCCACCCCTGAAAGCAGAATGTCAAGCCCATTTTCTCCGGCTGGAGGAAACAGTACCCCGATCCCGGGGACACCGAGGGTAATAGCATCCAGAGGGGGACAGTCCAGGTATGGACTGTGACGGAATCCTGCACCATCCTCCCAACTGGCTGACTACCTGGTGGGCTGACGCCCGGAATGAACACTAACAGACTGGTAACAGATCCATCGTTTATAACTTACTGTAATTTTGATGTTTCTCTATTTTAATAAAGGTTAGAAGGAATGTAGTGTTCCGGGGCACAGGGCAGCGGTCTAGCTGACCCGCGTCACGGGAGCGTCCCCGCGCTGACGCGTGACGTCAGACGCGGGAGGGTATAAAATAAAGAGGCGTGGCTACGGCGGGCAGTCGGAGTCACGCGTAAGCAGTAATCTCGGCTCCTGTATTTATTAGCGTCAGGAGGCCGCTCACTCGGCGCTAGCCTCAGCACGAACGCTACACCGTGCATGTAATTAATAAGAATGCAATGTTACATGTTTCTCTTGTACATTTATTTCAATTTTCATTAGGATTTTATACTGTGCGTACTTTCTTTTTATTTTACTGTTTAACAGGGAGCTTCAAATCACGAGTATTTGTTTACGATTCAGGCATACAAAATGTGTTACTTGTATGGGTGTTGTTTTGAATGTGTGGAACTTATAAATATCAACATAATGTGTTCAAGGAGTAAAATGGCGGAATGTACAAGTTGGCGATGAACATGCACAATCAAGCAGGGCAACTGGAAATGGGGCGTGTAATGTCACCCCACATTATGTTGTTGTTAACTCAAGTATCACGAGGGCCAGCAATCCCCCGGTGTGCCACACGGGTGGGGGCCGGTTTGGGGCCCCTGTGGGTCGTTTTTGTTACAGGGCCGTTTTTGCCGCATAGCTGCATAATCGGCCCTGTAACAAAATCGTCTGAAAACCGGCCCTGGCAAAGAGCTCGGAGGCACCCCAACCCCCCTGGGAGGGGCGGGGGGGCGGCCGAGCACTTTGCCAGGGCTGGTTTTGGTTCCCAGTCTGGCCCTGACAAGGGAAAGGCATTTCTTGCAGTGAGCACGCATTCTTGGCAGACGGGGACTAAGCTAGATAACTTTTGGACAAATAGGTGTGCATCCAAAGACTATAACTGAACTTATCAATATACCATTAGGAATTCTGGTCCTGATGTATGCCATGGACTCTGACAGAGGCCAAGCCACAAAAACATGTTGCCCGAAACGATACAGGATTAATAATTGTCGTAGACATCACCAATTAGATTTTGAACCATCTCCTTGGTCCTCAAACAAATAAAGGTGTTCTTGAGACACCTTGGAGATTTTTAACTTATGGATTCCTCATTGTCTTTTTCTCCCCTACACCCCTCAGAACAAAATACTTTGAACAAGGTAAAAAGTAATTTTTTCTTCAAAAGAAGAAGCCAGAGGGGCGTGGACATGATGCTGGCGAGGTAGGACTCTCTGCATTGTCGCTGCCACCCGCCGCTGGCCTAATAGCATTATCCTCAGGAAGCAACGCCATGGAGACGCAGAGAACCCTAACTAGTAGTGGCCCACGATGCCAAGAGAAGCAGAGCCCCGATTGACAGCCTCAGACCGTGCATCGGCCCAAGGAGGAGATGGCGGTGGAGCCGGAGAGGGCGTTACCGCCCTGCTGGGGCAGCTGGCTGGGTAGTGCAAGTGGCGGAGGCTTAGTCCTGGTGACACCAGCGAGCGATGATCGACGGTGGATGGAGGGCCCTGACGATACTGGGCCCAATGAATTAGTGCAGCGAAGCACGCCGGGGGAGGCCTCCACCAGAACAGAAAGCGGAGGACGCCTGCGAGCCTGCATGGCCTACGGGCCTGATATGATCTGGGTGAGGCGCCCTGGACTCCATGGACTGACGGTCCTGCCGATCTGTTGAGGACCACCCAGGGCCCTGAGGTGAGCAGCCTGATATAACGGAAGGGAGACTGCGGCAAAGCTTTCTCACTAGGCCTCAGCCTCAGTAGGACTAAGCTGGAATCCACCGGAGATTCTTGACTCGGTGCAGGTGTGACAATGAGCGCACCGAAGGGAGAGGCATTTCCAGGGCCCCCATGGACTACCCGGGGCGGAAGCTGACATGTAGAGGCCCCTAGACTAAAAACTGCAGCTGTGGTGGGGCCTACTCGTCGCTTGGTGGGGAGCCCGGAGCTGTGGCCCCTTAGCTGAAGAAGCGGCGCATTATGGCTGCATCGACTTTGCCAGACCCAGCACAGGGCTGATTGGCTCAACTCTGCCAGGCCCACGCAGCGACCACCGGAGCGGGGAAGCAGAACAGAGAGAATACATAACTCCAGGAGATAGCCCGGCATATGAACTAGCTGGCTCGGGTCGGTTGGGCCTGCCGGGCTGCCCCTGCACTTGCGAGTGAGAGGGCAAACCAGGGGACGGGGTCCTACACGCTTTCAGGCCCAGGAAATGACTGGGAAACTACAGGCCCTACGTTGGGGTCTAAAGAGAAGGCCCTTGGGAACCAGTGCAGACATAGAGAGTGAGGGAGACGGGGAGCAATAATTATTACCAGTCGAGTGAAGAAAGACCACTCCTTGAGGACATGCTAACGCGAACCACGGGCAGCAGCATAATGGAGGCTCCATACACTGAGGAGGCGCCACAAGCGCTAGCAGTCAGCCCGGCAGAATAGCCTGTGACCCGGGCTTTCATGGAATCACTGTTTACGTCACTGAAAGAGGACCTGCAAATGGTCAAGAAAGACCTCACACTGAAGATTAAAGAGACCAGAAGGGACACAGACGCTCTTGGCAATAGAGGTACAGCACTAGAAGACAAAGAAGATAACCGGGCCGATGAAATGGGGGCACTGAGGCATGAGGTTATCCGTCTTCAAGAGCCGCATATAGATTTACAGGTGCACCTGGAAAACCTCGAGAATCAATATCGAAGGAATACCGTTCGGATCCGAGGAGTGGCAACGAAAGCAGAGGGTAGTGACATGTTTGGTTATGTGCTGGGCTTGTTTAACCACATGCTCGGCAACCCCCAAGATACAATACTCAAATTAGAAAGAGTGCACAGAGTGGGCACACCCAGCTCTGACAAGACCCCTCCAGCGGACATCATGGTCTGTGTCCACGATTTCCAAACCAAGGAAGAGATAATAAGCAAAGCATGGGCAAAGCACCCAATCACATTTCGAGATCAGACCTCTACATTGTTTCAGGACCTTGCCTCTCTGACGTTGCAAAAGCGTAGAGACTTTCCCACAGTCACCACCTACTTACACATTCAGAATATTGCATACTCCTGGGGACATCCCTTCAGGCTCATTTCACTGGGAAGGCAAACTACAGCAGCTGCGCTCCTTGTGTGAGGCCTGTTGCCTGCTGGGACTGGACCCACCAGAGGAGAAATGTGGTAGAGACCCAGGGTCACCTGCACGAGGAAAACAACGACCACGCTTGTGAAGCCAGGGACGCCGACGAAGTCTGAGCAAACCAGACAAAGCAGAAAAAGCGAAAGGTCAACAAGAGGATTTAGAGTCTATCCCTGCTGCAAAGGCTGAGGATAATAAAGCACACCCACTGGGGGTTGTCTCACTGAGAATTTGCCAGCGGGCGGTTGCGGGGGGAGGTGGGGGAGCTTGGCCACAACATGGATCCCATAGACATTCCCTGGCAGCCAAGAATGGCCAAAGGACTGACCTTGGTCTTTCTGTGGGTTAATATAGTTCATGTTTTTATGGGATTCTTTCTCTCCTCCTCCTCCTCCTTTTTTCTTTCTATTGTTGGGGCTTCCATTCACCAAGTAATTTCTCCAAAGAGCACAATGCACATACACCTGAGCCTACTCGGGATAGGGCAATAGATCGGATGGGGCACTTAGGAATAAGAAGGTTCACGCTAGATCAATGTTCACATACCAAGAATGCAACCCACTAGGCTCGAAATTCTCACCCTCAATGTGAGGGACTCAATAACCCGGTTAAGCAACACGCGATCTTATCATACCTTTAACATACGAAGGCAGACATCTGTCTTCTGCAGGAAACCCACTTTCTAGCCAGGGACTGTCATAGACTTAAAGCGTGTGGTACCCCACCCAACTATTTTCTTCAAGCTCTGCAAAAACAGCGGGGGTGGCTATCTTGGTGTCTCGAACCTTTCAGGGGAAGGTGATACAGAAAGAGGGCGAATGAGAGGGAGACTGCTAATTACCCCTTTACAGTGGGAGGCCAGGGGTTGATAGTGGGAACAACCTGTGCCCCGAATGAGGGGCAGGAAGGATTCCTACACATAACATTGGCGGAATTGTTGGCCACAGACAAATGCCACATACCACTGGAGGGACCTCAATCTAGTATTCGAGTATTCGATAACAGCGCAGACAGATCAGCCCAACGACACGACCAGGTGTGAGCTTTATCCCAGAAAGGACACGCCAGGCTAAAGTAACTAGGTCTAGTGGATCTCTGGAGGGAATCCCATCCCCAAACAAGGAGGATGGGTTATTCTAATGCCCACAAAACATATGCCAGACTAGACTACCTCCTTGGCCTCAGAGAACTAACTGCATTGGCTGCGGACACAGAGATACTCACGACGATACTCTTGGACCACACAGAGGTGGTAACCACGTTGTTGCTCACCACTCAGGCCCGCCCTCATAGGCAGTGGCGCCTAAGAGACACACTATTACAATGCATAGAAGTAGTGGAGCAAATTAAGCGAACACTGAGGAATTTCCTTGCACATAACGACACTCCAGAGATCCACCTTATGGGAAGCACTCAAAACAGAAGTACTGGGCGAGTTCATAGCGATATTCGCTGCGGACACCAAACTCCAGAAGGAGAAGAGGGAAAGTCTCACCCTACATATCCGGGAATTGGAGCACATACACCACAGGACAATGGACCCCAGAATATGGCAAAAACTCTCATCATTGCACTCCCAGGTGGCTGCATTAGACTTAGACAGGGCGGAGTATGCAGCCCTTCGCTTACGTCATTACTTCTACGTGGGGGGGACAAATGCGGTCACAGCCTAGCACATAAGCTGCACAAGAACCGACAGCAGCAAGGCATCCAAACAATAAATGATCAAGAGGGTAACCCAGTGACGGCAGATACTAAGATAGCCGAGACATTCCGGCACTTCTATGAACATCTCTACTCGGGTCAAACGCTAGACAATACTAAGAACACTAGAAACCTTTGTGACATGCAAACAGCTAGACTGACTAAGAACCAAACCTCAACACTAGAAGGAGAGATTCGTATCGAGGAAGTAATCTGCAATCTCCTGACTAAAATTGACTAAATCCCCAGGAACAGATGGCTTTAGTGACTTTTTATAAAACCTTCTGTCCAGAAGTGGCACCTCTATTGACTCCACTTTTCAGCACCTTTTCCAAGCAGGAAACAATTCCAGCCTTGATGCTAGAGGCCGTCATCATAGTTATTCTGAAACCCGGGAAGGACAAAACACATTGCAGCTCATACCAGCCCATCTCATTGCTTAACTTAGACTTAAAATTATTCACAGGAATACTGGCCCACAGACTAAGCAGGTACATGCCAGCCCTGATTGACCCCGACCAGGCGGGCTTCATCCCCCAGAGGCAGACAAGCAATAACTCCAAAAGGGTCCTACTCATACTAGATAAGGCTTCTAGATTCCCAGGTAACTATATGCTAATGACTGTAGACACTGAAAAAGCCTTTGTCCACTGGCCCTACCTTGAACAAGTACGGTGCCAATTTGGTCTGGGGGAGCAATTCACTACTCAGGTCTTAAACTGTTATCGCTTTCCCACAGCAACAGTGAGAGTCAATGGCCACACATCTGCCCCTCTCCGAATAGCTCAAGGCACGAGACAGGGATGTCCCTTATCACCCTTGCTATTTGCCTTATATATGGAGCCGCTGGCACAGAAAGTACAAAGACAACCAAAGATCTCTGGAGTACCATTCTGAGGGGACAAACATATCATAAGCCTCTATGCAGATGACGTTTTAGTGACTTTTAACAACCCTGGCACATCTCTGTGAGCCTTTCTCGCAGAACTAGATTACTTTGGTAGAGCATCTGGGTTCAAAGTGAACGTACGAAAATACGTAGCTCTGAACCTCTCTCTCCCGCCACAAATGGTGGAACAATTTAAGAAACACTATCCGTTCCAATGGTCCCATGATACTATTCCCTACCTGGGAGTGCAAATAGCACCAACCACACAAGCCACTGTCACTATCAATTACAATAACCTACATAGACAAATCGGCACTGATATTCAAAGATGGAAGTGCCACCAGATTCCATGGCTAGGTAGGGTTTCAGCTATTAAAATGATGGTCCTTTTCAAAATCCTATACTTGTTCCAAACACCCCTTCTACAACCACCCACAGGCATGATTCACAAACTACAGGCGGAGAACCTGCATTTCATTTGGCACGGCCGGAAGCCCAAGATGAAAAAGAATCCCAACTTTCTGCCACCTAGCGAGGGTGGGTTGGGACTACCTAGCCTCCAACTGTATTTTCAAGTGGCGCAACTAAGATACTTAGTAGACTAGAGCCGCTCCAAATCGGAGAAGCGCTGGTTATTCCAGGATAGGGCAGTAGCGGGAACATAATTGATGAAAATCCCCTTTTTAAAGAAAGCACACAGACCGCAAAGCCCCAATTTGTCCCCCATTGCACAGGATGTAATGGTGGTGTGGAACCATACTAGTATTAAACACAATCTGACGACGTTTCCTTCTCCTATGACTCCACATTTCGACAACCCAGATTTTGAACCAGGGGTGGGTGAGACCCAATTCTCTTGGTGGCGCCAATCGGAGTGCTGTGCCATGGGTCACTTTTTTATGTTAATGGGGTACTGTAGTTTCAGCAGATTAAGGCAAATTACGGCATCTCAGTGACAGAGCGCCTGCGATATTTACAGCTCAAACACTGAATACTGCAGCCACAAAACAAAACCGCAGCTCAACATCACCTCACTCACTACAAGAGATGGCTTCTGACTAAGAACCCGGACAAGAAGCTGATTTCCGAACTATGTAAGATGCTGAACGGGCAAACAAAACACATGTACAAAGCAGGGCAAAGCAGATGGGAAAAGAACATATGGAGTGCTCTAAGTAACAAAGAGTGGGATGGAATATACCACAGGGCCCGCCACACAGCCAGTAACATAGCCCTAACTGACACAGTCACACATTTAACAACCTTTTGGTACTGCACTCCAGTGAGAGTACACAAGATTAAGCCCTCAGTGGGTGCAGACTGTTGGAGACATTACGGCGCACAGGGTACACTGGTTCATATAATGTGGGAATGTCCCGAGATTCAGCAATACTGGACTCAGGTGCTGTACGAGATAGACACACACCAAGACACCCATCGACTTAGAGCACACATTCTACTAGAGGGTCCCTGGCCCACTGACGTACCCATTAACATCTAAGAGAGGGCGACTGATTGGACTAGCTCTGGGGACAGCCATGCAGAACATACTCGCTCACTGGGGCACTCCCTAACTCCCTACACACACAGGTTGGTTACCTGGCAATGGCACATTCTGGGAATGGAAAAATTTACACTCACACTCGCTGGGCAGGGCGCGGCTTTCAGAAAGATATGGTTAACAACCACAGGGGCTGTCCCAAAACCACGAACCCGGGACAGTCAGTTATAACATCAAACAATAGGTTCAGGGAAAGCAAAAGCACCTTCCAAACTGTACGTGGTCTAACTCAGAAAGAAATAGAATAAGAAAAATAGGATAAAAAGGAAAAGCCTATGGAACAACGTAATCAGTATCACAAAAAATATTTATTATTTAAAATCATTAAAAACAACTGCGCTCAAGACAAATAATGATGGTGTACATAAAGAGACATATAACAAAAAGCAGACAAGTGGCACATAAAATCTTTACATAATAAAAAAGGAACAACATGAACGTAAACACAATGTCCTTCATAAAGTTGGGCCACACAGAAGCGTCGACGGCGTTTCGACCGCTGCTTGTTTTAAGCAGTCATCTTCAGGACAAAGAATTTGCTTGAGCGTTGAGTATTCAAGAAGGAAAAGCGCACATATCCGGAACAAGCTACGTGCCTCAAATTCGTGACGGCCGCCAAAATATTGGGTACTAAGCTGGCAGAAAATTCGCTGCTATTGCTTCAAGCAAGTTCTTAAAAAATCCCACTGATCAAGTGTGTATTTTCGTTTTTAAACTCTTCAAAGTTATATGCGGATGACCAAAAATTAATGATTGATCCTCTTCACTTCTCTGACAGATACTCAACGCTCAAGCAAATTCTTTGTCCTGAAGATGACCTCTTAAAACAAGCAGCGGTCGAAACGTCGTCGACGCTTCTGTGTGGCCCAAATTTAATAAGGACATTGTGTTTACGTTCATGTTGTTCGTTTTTTATTATGTAAAGATTTTATGTGCCACTTGTCTGGTTTTTGTTATATGTCTCTTTATGTACACCAGCATTATTTGTCTTGAGCGCAGTTGTTTTTAATGATTTTAAATAATAAATATTTTTTGTGATACTGATTACGTTGTTCCATAGGCTTTTCCTTTTTATCCTATTTTCTTCTTCTATTTCTTTCTGAGTTAAACCACGTACAGTTTGGAAGGTGGTTTTGCTTTCCCTGAACCTATTGTTTGATGTTATAATATTTCAGAAAGATATGGCAACCCTTTCTGTCTCTGCTATCACAAGAATTCTGGGAACTCACCTGCCCCAGATATCTGCACTTGCTACGCCTACCGGAGACATCTATGCCATCATCTCCTGAGCAGCAATAGAACATAACGAAACTAACCTGCATTTCAAAGCTGGCACACTGGTGAAAGGAGGGTGGGATGGGTAAGAGTTTGTCCACCTATAAGCTCCTGGCTTGTAAGTTATTCAATGCCGGCCTCTGCGGAGCCCAGGATTGCACCAGCTTTGCTTTTGGCACTGTGTTTTGTTCTGTTTTTAAAACAATTATTAATAATAATATTAATAATAATAATAATAATAATAATAATGATAATAATAATAATAATAATAATAAAAGTTTTGAACTATAAAACAAGATGACAAGCAAGATGACTCACTTCTATCATCCATCTGCATAGGAAGTTTCATCACTGGATTGTCCATCATACATCTGCACAGCAAGTGATATCACTGGATTTTGCATTATCCGTCTGCACATGAGGTAACATCACTAAAATCTAGCCAAATCTGTCTTTAATAGAAGAAGCCAAGGAAGCAGAATCATTTCCATCATCCACCTGCACAAGAAGTGACATCACAGTATGCCACATCATGCATCTACAAAGAAAGTGACATCACTGAATTTCCCATCATTCATCTGCACAGGGAGTGACATCACTGCTCCCCCCACCCAGGACTACCTAATGGTTACCACGCCGTGTATGCACAGTGGATGCACGTTGAGGGTGTGTGCAGAGGGTGCGCACAAATGGTTCACACAGAAAGTATGCCATTGGTTCGCCAAAGGCAGGCCTTTCTGCACTCGTCCATCCCTGGACCACACATAGCACCAGGAACCCTGGTCCTCCTCCCTCTCACTGCTGCGATCCCCAATGCCTTCATGCACGGCTGCAGATTCACATGCTGTTGCCTCATCGAAGCACACAACAACAAGAAAGAATTCTCCTTCACTTCCTGCAAATTCTCATGCACCCACACCCAACACTCATTGCACTCACACCAACAGCACCCAACACCCTACTCTTTCACACTCACAGAAGCCTGCAACCACCCAAAAATACTCCACACTTGCATGAATGCACCTCAGCATCTGCTCAATCACAAACAAGCCACAGAGATCTGGTACCTATGGTACGACAATGCAAAGGACCTACTTTCCTCATGGAAACATTTTTTAACCCTATATTGGGACCTTACATCACCACAGCCATTCACCAGCTACAAGATTGCCAGGCAAGACTAACTACACAAGCCTGTAGGCAGAATCACCATCATCCATATCAACACCATCAACCGCACCACATCCACGCACATGTCACCCTTCAGCATAGAATACCTGCCATTCAAGTTCCACGTCACAGATAACTTTACCCTAAGCAGCACTCTCATCTACTGACTTCGCCAAGACCATCAAGGACGTTATCACACTACTCGTTCTTGATGGTAGCATCCTACTCGGAGACCTGAACTACCCCCTGGAAGATCATGCTGACTCCAACTCAAAAGCACTCTTCGAAGACCTTGGAAGCCTGGGCCCCACCCGATGAGTAAAGGGACCAACCCAGGTCGCAGGACACCTCCTGGACCCTATTTTTATCACATTCAAAAACAGCTGAGGCAATAAGCCCACACCAATCGTTTCGACAGACCAGGCACTTGTCAAGTTCAGCATCACCATTGCGTTCCAACGCACATGCACCTCCGTCAGACCGGCCCAACTAAACTGTAACAGCATTACTGGTGATGACTGGAACACTGCCCCAAATACCAAATGACCTGTACACAGCAACAGACTCCCCAAATCCATCAAGAATTTCAACAATTGGATAACATCCTGTGTCAAATCCCTGGACCCTCTCAAACAAAGCAATACAACAAGAGCCAGACCACAGGCCAGCTGGTAAATGGAGGAACGAAACACCACAGCAAATTACTGGAATGCAAATGGAGAAGGAGCCAAGACCATGCAGACAGGAGCACATTCAAATCTGTTCTAAAACACTACCACCAAATGATCCGGACAACCAAACGTGCCTCTCTGGCAAACCGCATCGATCACAGCACCAACAAAAGCCAAGAAATCTTTGCAATTGTGAAAGATTTTGCCTCACCAGCAGCCACCTCCAACTCAATCCCGCCTCACAGGACCGCTGCTACAATCTTTCTCAAGTCATCAACAACAAATTCACCGCCATGTACAGAAATTTCAACCCGCAGCCAGACCCTAGAGACCTTGCCAAATGCTGTTCAATCTTATCCAAAGAACCAGTTCTAACGACATGCCTGTCATCAGCCTACAAGAAACCACCACCACCATGAAGTCCATCCACTCAGAGGCCCCATTGGCCCCATGCTCCCACCACCCTACTCCAGAGGACTGCAACCCGTTAGCGTCATGCCCACTCCCATTGTGTATGCGCCACCTCTTCCGCAACCTTCCCAGATGCTTGGAAACACACCACTGTCCTCCCTTTGCAGAAGAAACCCTCTGAAGACCCTTCAACGTTTGCCAACTGATCTCCCTACTTCCGATTCTGGCCAGTCATTAAAAGACACCTCACTGACTTCAAGGACCACTAACTCCTCAACATCACTCAATCTGGTATCAAACCTAATCACAGCATGGAAACTGCCCTTATTGCTTCCAAAGATGACATCGACATTACTCTGACCAGAGGAGAAACAGCAGCTCTTAAACTCCTGGATCTCTCTGCAGCATTTGACTCAGTCTCCCACCTCTCACCATCTTCATCCAACACTACATGACATCAGAATGCAAGGACACACCCTCCAATCGATTTGGTCCTTCCTGGCTGGAAGCACCCTGTCAGACAGCCTCGCACTGTGCACCTGAGAGGCATGCAACCTCATCTGCAGAGTTCTGCAAGTATCCTCCCTGAGCTCAACTCTTGTTAACGCGTACAAGATCCCTCTAGAAATCATCATACACTCTCAGGAGATCAATTTCCATTGCTAACCTGACAATACACAACTCATTCTCTCCCTTAGAGACAAGATGCCCAGTATCCGGATCAAGTTCAATACCTACATGATTGAAATCATTCACTGGAGGAAGGTCAACTGTCTAAAACTGAACACTAACAAGACTGAAATCTTGATCTTTGGGAAGGACACATCACCTTGGGACTCCACCTGGTGGTCAACAGAGCTAGGACAGCCACCCACCCTGTTAGACCTGGCATCCTTAGAGTGGTCTTCCCCTAGACTTTTTTGCCTTTTTGTCCACATGTTTTTCTAATTCTTTTTGTTGGCCGTAGGACTCTGAGCACTTTACCACTGCTAGCCAGTGCTAAAGTGCATGGTTTCTCCCCTAAAGATGGTGAAATTTGTGCATACCTGATTCGTCTATTTTATTTACTCATAAGTCCCTTGTAAATTGGTATAACATATAGTAGGGCCCATAAGTCAATTGCTACTAGTGGGCCTGCATCACTGATTGTGCCACCCACATAAGAAGCCTATCAAACCTGTCTCAGGCCTGCCATTGCAATGCCTGTGTATGCAGTTCACTGCAACTTCAACTTGGCATTTAAAACTACTTGCCTAGCCTTAAAGTCCCTTTTATTACATATAAATCACCCATAAGGTAGGCCCTAAGCAACCCTAAGGGCAGGGTGCTATCTAAGTAAAAGGTAGGACATGCACTTTTATATTTTGCATGTCTTGGTAGTGACAAACAGCCTATTTCATTTTTCACTACTGTGAGGCCTGCCCCTCTCATAGGCCAGCATTGGAAATTCCTTAATACACTTTTCAGCTGTAATTCCTGATCAGAGAGGAGTAGCTTTTCCATGTTTCATATCTTTGGAATTGTAATAATAAATCCTCCTTACTGGTGAAGTTGGATTTAACATTACTGTTTTATAACGTGGGCATTTCTCTGCACTTACTGCTATATGTGCCTGATAGCCAGTCTCCAATACACATATGGGTGGGTGACAGCTACACTTTGTGCATTCCCTCTAGACAGCCACAAACACAGGAAGGTGATGCTCATCTGCATTCTGAGCATCTGCATTCAGATGGGTCTTCCTGGGCAGGGAGGAACTGGAGGGGCTGTCACTTAAACTTCATTAGGTAGTGTTCCTTCCACACACAAAACACTTATTTACCCAACACAGATAGCCTGGGAGACAGGACAGGGTTGAAAGGGATCCTCGTGCACTTCAGAGAGCTGCTTTGAAGTCACTCCCTGAATCAAAGGCATGGGTATAATGACTGGGTCTCTGACCCCCTAAAATTAGACACTTCTGGATTTTGAACAGAACCACTGTTAAAAGGACTGCGGTGCTGCTTGAAAGACTCAACTGGACTGCTTGAAGAACTGCTTTTCTGCTTGTTGCCTTTCTGCCTACTGCTCCCTGAGTCTGCTGAATGAGAGCTGCACACTGCCTCCCCTACAAGCGATCTCCAAGGGCTTTCTGGTATGCCTCCAGTTTTCTGAAGTCCCAAGGACACAAAATACTTCCTGCAATTCGGCTGGTGCTGCTGGACTCTGCATTCTGTATGTCCTACTCATGCCTGAGGTGCCCCCTCCACATTCTGGGCCTCAGAAGTGGGTTCTGCAGCTGTTTTGCTACAAAACCAATGCAGCGTCACCTTTGCACCGATCGGAACCAACACATCGCCTTCGACGCCGACGCAGAGGCTGTTGGACGACAGCGGTTCTACAGCTTGCATGGCCTGACAATGCCCTGCAGAGCTCGATGATGATGCATTGAAGCAGCGACCCAACTGCATGAAAAAGTTAGACGGATTGTGCCCTCACCGTCAGCAGCCCCAACTTGGGTCCTGTAGCCGGCCTGACCTCCATCGCAGTTCCTCATGACCTCAAGTAACCTTTTGACCGCTAGTGACTTCTAAGCACTGTTTTTGCATTTGAGCTTTAAAAACTCAACTTCTACTAATTGGATGTTTGTTGTTCAGCTCTTGTTTTTCTCAAATGCATATTCTCAGTTTTTCTGTGTGGAGTCTTGTTGTGGTGTATTCATTTTGTTACTGTCTTTGTGTGTTAAACAAATAATTCACTCACTGCCTCTTTAGATAAGCCTGACTGCTCTGTACCAAGCTAACAGAGGGTGAGTACAGGTTATCTTTTAGTTTGTATCTAGTTTACCCCGACTAGAGTGGTGGTTCCTCCCTGGCCTGGGTGCTTAGCTCAGCCAATGAGGACTCTAATTTCTAATTCTAACACACCCTTGACACCCACGCAAAAAACCCTCTATCAAAAAAAACAACTCACTAGAATCCTGCAGACCATTCAGAACTTGGTGGCTAGAACTACCCTCAACTTCCCACCCATGCCACACTCACATGACACCATGCCTGAAGGAGCTTCACCGACTTCCAGTTAACAAACGAGCACAATTGCACACTCCTCACACGCACTGTAAGGGCACTACATAACACTGGTCCAGCAAACCTCCACAAATGCTTCTGCTGTCACAAACCTTCCAGACACCTCAGCTCATCCCGACTCCTACTTGTAGACATCCCACACATTCAGAAAAACAGATGCAGCAGTTGAGCCTTCTTGCAACGCGCTCTAAAGCATGAAATGGCCCGCAGCTTCACATAAGAGCCTCCTACGCCCCACTTCCTGAATTCCACAAGAAGCTGAAGACATAGCTCTTCGAGTAGTCCCACTATGCTCTAGGAATAGCTAGAGTCACACCTGTTCAGTACCAGGATACCCTGCTGGGTGATAGTGCACTTTACAAATCTGCATACCATAACATAAAGTCTGTCAACGTAACTATTCTTGATGAATGATGAAGCCCAAGGATGAAGCATGACACCTGTGTAGGTGTATGAGGGCTTACACAACATTTTTTGGATTTGTCTATCCTGCTTTTGAACGTACACACAACCTATATAGGACTTTAAAAGCTTGTCATTTACATCTCAATCTTGACTCATTCAGATAGAACATCATGCTGATATATTACCTGGTCAGCACAAATGGAGAGTTCTCTGTTATAACATGTTGGGAAACCTAACAGATAGGCTTGCTGCCACAACCTACCTCTGCTGTGACAACCTGTACCTGAACACCAGGGCCCTATTCACAGAACTAACTTAAGGCAAAATCCTAAACTTACTACCATTTACTCATTTTGATATTCATATAAGGCACTTACTCAATTTGGTATTCATAGAAGGCACTTACTCATCAATGAATACCAAAATGAGTAGGTGCCTTCTGTGAATACCAAAATGAGTACGTGCCTTCTGTGAATACCAAAATGGTAGTAAGTTTAGGATTTTGTCTTAAGTTAGTTCTGTGAATCGGGCCCCACTTACTTACTAGAGGACCAGCCCAGTTGAATGAACTATGAAATGCAGTGAAAGCTTGGATCAGCAGCCTGGCGGTGTGCAGACAAAATAACAGAGAGAATATATTGTGTGGACAAAATATTGTGACAAAGATATTGAAGACAAAACTATTGTGATGGTAAGTTTCTATCGGTAAGCAGAGCTTTACATATATGCACCTACACAAATTCAAATCAAATAAAAAATGCTTTATTTTGACAATAAAGTCTGTCAAAGTGTCTAAAATTACAAATAAAATCAAAGTAATAGCTGTTATCCCAATTTTATCCAGGACTCAATCATTTAATAGACAATTCATAATTCAACCTCTATTCCTCACAGGTAAAAATGGATTAGGATACTAGTCAATAAAAAGGCTAACAACTTATTTTAAGTGCCTTTGGTTAAAAAAAAGAGAAGCAGTAAAGGACTGATGGTAATCAGGGATCCACCCCTTCTTCGTTTTGGGTTTTGCACCTTGACAATATATATATCTTCAAGGTACATAGATGTGGAGTTCGAGAACAGTACATCTATACTTTCCTATTTGCACTTACCTTCTTGATATTTTGGACCTTGCTATTTTTTACATGATATTCTGTCCACACAATATTTGTGTTTCTGATATTCTGTCAGTGATCTCAGTCTGGACCTGTTGGATCAGTGCAATTTAAGGGACACTTCTCTTGCCTGAAGCCTTACCATGCAACCTGTTGAAAAGATCCACTGTCAGATTTCTGAGCATTTTTATAACTGTATGATCTGAGAGATAATCTCGTTGTTAAATGCCCAAAGCTTAAAAAGGCCCTTGACCTGAAAGATTGGTTATGATTTGTGTGTCCTTAACCATACAGCTATGCTGCCATATATCGAAGCATGTGAGTTTTCTGTTGTTACTGAAAGATAGCTCTGAGTGTACTTTTGCTGCAATATGCTAAACGTTTACCACATATATAACCTAAACAATTTCTTTACCGGTTTAAACTGAGTGATCTCTGTAACCTGATGAGAAGGTCTTCTGTATGATATATTAGTGGGAGTAGGTGAATTCATAGAAAAACAAAAACATAGAAGCCATATTGGGGGATACCAAACCATGAAAAACCAATAAAAAGTAAAGAGAATTTTAAGGATATACACAAATATTTAAAATTAAAGGAACCATTTTACATTTTAAAGGAAAGATCATTTTAAAGAAAATCCTAAATTACATTCAACTTTAACATTAAATTAGGTCTACTGTGGGATTTTTGGGCTTAGGGTGATGAGGGGTACTTAGAGGGCAGGAACAATTGGTGTTAGGACATAGAATGTGGTTTTTAGAGTTCAGAGAGGGGTGGAGCGCAGGGGTGGTGAGGGCTTTTTAGGGTTCATGGAGGAGTGGTGTTTAGGTGAGTGAGGTGTTTTTAAATTTCAGGGACGGGTGGAGTGTATGGGTGTCGAGAGGTTTTAGGGTTCATGGATGCACAGATTTAGGGTTGGTGAGGGTTTTTAAAGTTTAATTATGGTTATCGACTGTGGTGGTGAAGAGATGTTTGGGTTCAGAATGGGAGGTGAGGGGTTTTAAGGATTCAGGGATGGGTGGAGTTCAGTTGTAGAAAGGGGTTTTTAGGGTTCCGGTAAAAGTAGTTTAGGGTGATGAGTTCTTATGGGTCATGGATAGCTGGTGTTTAAGGGCAGTGATTCCTTTTTAGAGTTCAAGGAAGGGTGGAGTTTGGGTGTGCTGAGGTGTTTCAAGGGGTATGGGATGGTTGGGGTATAGGCATAGAAAGGGGGTTTAAGGTTCAGGAATTGGTGAGGTTGGGGTAGTGATTGATCTTAGGGTTCAGGTCTGGTGGACTATTGGGGTAGAGTGGGTTTTTCGGCTCTAGGGATGAGTGTTATTTAGGTGTGGTGAGAGGATTTAGGGGGTAGGGATTAATGGTTTTTAGGGGTTGTGAGGGTCAGTTATGGATGTTGTTTAGGAGTGGAGATGGGTCAGAGAATTAAAAGCACCCAAAGTAATTGTTTGACAATGACGACATTATAAATATGAAATCATGTCCCCTGAAGTGCTCTGAAATAAATATGTCAGCCAAAAATATTTCTGAAATTAAGACCTGCAACCGATGCATTTACACAAAATAAATAAGCAGTCAAGAGCCAATTTCAACCAAAAAGACTTTCAATTAATTGGTTTCTACAAAAAGGTAAATGCCATTCATTCTGATTTCTATTGAACAGCTTAGATGAAATGTTTTCTCAGTAATGCTATTCCATCAAATAGTTTTTCTATGAAATCACATACACCGGGGCGTGGTCAGGCGGCGATTAAAGATAGCCGCCTAACTTGCGAGCCCCGCTGCAAGTGGGGCTTCATGAGGAGATGGCACCCAACATATGCCCCACTTGTGACCTAATGTTGATGTTGTGGGAGTCGCGGTGATCCTGTGCACGAGAAGTGCCAACTATTTCATGAAAAGTCAAAGCAGTTCCTGAGTAACACAGAGTGTGTTTCCTGAGAGACTTTGGGCCTGTGAGTCTGCCTGCATCCTCGAGCCCGGAGTTTTACGCTCTCCCACCCGCAACATTCCATCGCTCATAATTGAGCTCCCCGGCTTTTCCATGACGCACTTGGGCCTACGTGTCACACAACTTTGCTTGCTGAAAACAGTGTCGCACTTTGACAACCCAAGGCAGCCTACATTTTAAAAAAGCAACAGCTTTAAAGCGGGTGAGTGCTTTATTAAGAGCTAATTCGAACCGCTATTTATGAGAGAATATTTTCTTCTGAGCTTTGAGAGGCTTTTCACACTTTTTACCAGCTGTGACTGCCGCTCAAGTGCTGCTGCCGCTTCTTACTCAGACAGACCTGTGAAACGCCTAAATTAAAATTTCTCTCCTACTCTCAACGTTTGCTTTTTCTGAAGGCAGGGAGGAATAAAGGTTCTTCTGTCATGATTGAACTATTGAATTGTAACGCATTGCTAATTTATATCATAGTTAGCATGTCTTTTACTATAACATTCAGGAGACTATGAGAGCAGCCAATATTTCATAGTCTGCTTTCATTTATGAGGATCTAGGAGATATAGGGGTTGCCTTATAGTTGTCTTCAAAACAATCTGACACAGTTTAATTTGTAGCTCAAGATGGTAAAAAGCATTGAATCTTAACGCTGCTTTGTGCTTCTACTTATTCTATTATTTACCACGTCATTTTGGCACCTCTCTCTCTAGACTAGGAATTAAGATGTCTAATGCCAAGTCTGGATGCAAACCCATAAAAAGCCTCTTTTTGCGGATGTGCTTAAACAACCACAGAATGTAATCACCAAAAGTTCTTCTTCTACAACAGAGGATTCAATATAAGCCAATCTAACAATGCAAGGTCAAACTATGGATATTGCAAGAAATTTCAGCGGTCAGTCGCAGGCTAGAAGGCATGGACTCAAGTAAATCCTTTTTAACAGCAGAAACCAAAACAATTCGAGCAGATATCGCAGGTTTTCACGCAAAAACAGACAAGCTCGACCACAGATTAATCAGTGTAGAAAATCATCGTTTAGACTCAATACAAAATAGAGACAAAAAGCTCTTGTTTCTCGAAGCAAGCTGATAGACCTGGAAGATTGAAGTAGGAGAGATAATATTTGCTTTTTGGTTTTCCGGAAAAAATAGAAGGCCCAGACACTATAATATTTCTCCGAAATACTCTTCCAAAGATAATGGACATTGCTTTTGATCCTCCATTGGGAATACAGCGTGCACATCGAATTGGTCCACTACGCAAAGACTCTGCAGGATATTCACGCCCCTCATTGCTTGTTTTTTACGACATGAGCAGACAAGACAACTTCTAATATCAGCACGCACTCATGGTCCATTCACCTATAATGGACATGAAATTCCTATTGCAGCTGACTTATCTAGAGAGACTAATGAGTAACGCAAGGCTTTCCTCTAATTTAGACCTCAACTACGCCAATTAGACATCAAATATGGTCTTTTTGATCCTGCTCGTTTTCGTGTTACCAAAGATGGAATATCCAAGGACTTTTATGATCCTGAAGACCTCCGCCTATTTATAGACAGCTGGAAGACACAACAGATGGAAACTCAGCAATGTATTCCAGATCTATCACAACACAGCTTCCCTCCTACAGCATTGCACAATGAATGGCATATTGTCAACAGTCCTCGACAAAGAGGCAAAGATTTCGGAAGGTTCACTCGAAGTCATGATGATAAAACTGCAGCTCTAAAAACTGTATCTACCTTCACCAAGGATCAGCACAGGGATAAATCCCGTGCCCCCCTAAAATCTACCTCAGACGCAGAATGTGGTTGATTTAATGCCTCTCTATAATCTAATTCAAAATTAGCCCTGTGTTCACACTTATTTCCTTTCAGGTGACCAACCAAACTTAAGGTTCTCACAATATAAGACCCGTGGTTAGAAGCTTTGAAGCCCCTTGTTCCATTTCATGTTTGTCTCTCTTTTCCTCTCTATTTCCCCTTCTTTTGTCTTTTTTGTCTTTTATACTACATACTATTCTTTCTGTTGAAACAGCTTTACATATATTCTTATGCATACTCTTTCATTATCAATTAGTATTATTCATTTGGTCCACTTGCTATTCAATTGATTTCTGTTACTGACCAGGGTTCTTTCTATCTTCTTACTCTTCTCTCCTCTTCTTCTCTTTTCTTTTTTCTTTATTCTCCTATAACATCTTGCACAACCTCCGTGTCGTAACATGGAATGTTCATGAATTGACACACTATATTAAAAGAAAAAAGACCCTCTCTTATTTAGAATCAAAACAAGTGGATATAGCTCTCCTTCAAGAAACCCACCTTGATGCTAAAGAACCTGAAAAATTACGTGGAGATTGGGTGGGAAAGGTTATCCACAACAGTATACGAAAGGGAACAGATCCAGACGTGCCTCCTACCTGCAAATATGGAGTTGTAATCCTCATCCGTAAATCTTTACCGGTGACAGTCTCAAAAACATGGATAGATCCGGATGGACGATATGTCTTTGCCAAACTATGGATTGGGGAAACACATATCTGCATTGGCTCAATATACGCCCCCACTGGAGCAAAACGATTGTTCCTTCTTCAACTGAATAGCCTTTTAACTGAAATAGGTGCTTCACAACTTCTTATCGGTGGAGACTGGAACTTAGTATGTGACCCGGTCCTGGACAAAACAGGCCCTCTAGATAAGTCTAAAGCAGCAGACAGAGCTTTAATGAATGATGTAGTGGTAGATAATGGTTTGGTAAACCATATGCATCTCTCTCACCCGATGGATATGGAATATACCTTTACCTGACCTCTCAGATATTGGAAGTAGTGATCTCTGATCACTCCCCAGTTTTACTTTCTTTACAAATCAGTTTGGCCAAGCCGGGTCGCAAACCATGGCGTCTCAACATTCATCGTTACAGAACACCTTAAAACAAAATTCTATTGCAGTCTCATTTTCAAGATTTCATGTCCTTTAATCAAGGATCCGTTGAGTCAAGCAGAACTCTTTGGGTAGCAGCAAAAGCCACTACACGCGGTCAGCTCATAAGGGATGCAGCACAAGTTAATCGCCAAAATGCTGCTAGACAAAAAGAATTAGAACAAGATATTGTGTCTTATACCCGTTTGTATACACTCCATTGGTTGTATGTCATTACAACGCGGGCTTTTACCCCGCATGCCATTATAACGCGGGGATTACAACGAAAGTCGTTACAACGACTTTCGCTGGAGGGCGCTGGATAGTGGAATAGTTTAATTTTCTATTCCAACTCCAGCCCACGTTGACAGTAGGGAAGGTGTTGGATAAGAATTAAACTATTCCCTATCCAACAGCGCCCTCCAGCGAAAGTCGTTGTAACAACTTTTGTTGTAATCCCTGCGTTGTAATGGCAGTGCGGGGTAATCCCTGCGTTGTCATGGCTGTTCTCCACTCTATCCAACGCTTCCACACGTAGATCTTTAGAACAAGCTGGTATGGCTTTGAACAATCTTTTTACTTCAAAGGCAGAGTATGCTCTACATAGAATGAAAGGGAGACATTATGAGTGAGCAAGGGGAAACATCTTGGAGGTTGCTGGCAGCCCAGTTAAGACAACAACAAGCAGCCATGGCTATACCGGCAATTAAATCAGCGGGAGGTGTTAAGTTACCACATTGTTAATGAATTTGCCCTATATTATCAATCCCTCTACACTGTAGAAATTCAACTTGATAATGATAAACTGAATACTTTTCTTACAAATGTGAACCTACCATGTATATCAGCTGAGAATAGAGTTTTGAGGGAGGGTGAAATTACTAAAGAAGAAATATTGCAAGCAATTACTAACTTGCCATATCATAAGACTCCAGGTGAAGATGGCTTCCCTGCAGAATTTTATCAATGGGCAGGGGCTGAAGTAGTCGACTCTCCTCTTTCTACTTTTTGTGAAGCAGAGCACGAGACCTCATTAGGCTCTATATCTAATAAAGCCATCATTGCTGTGTTACCCAAACCTGGTAAGGATCCTTCATTATGTGGCAGTTATCGTCCTATATCTTTATTGAATTGTGATATTGAAATTTTAGCTAGTATTCTAGCTTTTCGCCTACGCAAGGTTTTGCCATCTCTCATACATCATACCCAAGTAGGCTTTGTTCCGGGGCGTTCTTCCAGAAACCATCTTCACACTCTAGCTTACACACTATGGTATGCTAAAAATCTTCCCAATGACGCTTTAGCCTTGGCCCTTGATGCGGAAAAGGCGTTTGATTGGATTGAATGGGATTATCTTTTTAAGGTGTTACAAAAATCTGGTTTGGGTGAACAATTCATAAATAAAATATATCTACTATACAAAAATCCTACTGCACAGGTAAACTGTGGAGGTTTTGTATCAGACCCATTACACATCAATAGAGGCACTCGTCAGGGCTGTCCCCTAATCCCCGCTTCTTTTAGCCATGGAGCCATTAGCAGCCTTACTATGTCAATCTATCAATATCAAGGGTATCCCTCTCCCGATGTGCAATTCAAAGATTTATTTATATGCAGATGATATTCTCACACTCATAGATCTCCCCACCTCTTTACCGTCTATACTACAAATTATGGATGATTTTTATTCTCTTTCCGGGTACAAAATCAATTGGAGCAAAAGCGAAGCATTACCTATTTAAGATGGGACTACAATAGCGGCTATTCAAGGCTTTCCCTTTCAATGGCAATCTTCTCGCCTCAAATATTTGGGCATACTTGTGACCAAAAGTCTAGAGGGTATGATAATGGATAAAAATGAAAAATGAAAAGCACTGGGACTCTCAATGTGTGGTATGCTCCCTGTTCAGATCCCTTTGACTATGTTGCGCTCAATTGATTCTAAGATAAAATTCTTTGTATGGAACTCAGCTAAACCTCGTCTCTCAGCCTCAAAACTAAAGACTCATCGTTCTTATGGACAAATGAGCTTGCCCTCAGTGGAACGTTATGCCCTTGCACTGCAGCTTTCTCAAATGTCATACAAGCTTTCGAAAACATCTGATATACCACAATGGGTACTTCTTGAAAGTTATCTTTCATTACCAGGTAAAGGTCTCTCTGTCCTATACGGTACTTAGCCTTGTCCTCATGATTCCATGAATCCCATTTTGTCAGCCATGCGAGGGGCTTGGCAACGGACATGCCGCCCATTGCGATCACATCCTCGTCTTCATAGAAAAGGTCCTTTATGGAACAATGCTAGCATTTGTATTAATAGACAATCAATAGTTTGGCCTATTTGCGACATAGCAGGTATTTCTACCTTAAATCAACTTCTATCCAATGGAGAACTTAAAACATTCGCCCAAATACAAGAGGAATTTCACTTGCCTGATACACGACTTCCAAAGTACACACAGTTACGACAGTCATTACGGAGGAGCTTAGGAACTCCACCATGGCTACTATAAGTTTCTCCAATTGTAACATATCTCCATACCTGGGGAAAGCTTAATGGGGCTACATCTGGTTTGTATCAAATACTCACATTGCATCTTTTTTCACAATCTATATCGCAAGCCTTATGTACTAAATGGCAAACTCTATTAGTCAACCTTCACAGTAATTAATCTCAATATGTTTTTGTTTCCACTTACTATTGATTGTTATTTTTAACACATATCATGTTTGTGTACCACTTTCTATTGCTTTCGGTAACTCATTTTATGAGTATGTACATACAACTTTGTATTTATCAATATGCACTTAGGCTCTACTCCTCCCCTCTTCCTCTTACACAATTTGTCTTCTGATCCTTTATATATCCTCTTTGCATCTTCTCTATACATGTCATTATTCCTTTCTTTTCGGTCCCTATCTTCTTTATATTCTTCTTTCCTTTTTTCTCTTACTTTCTTTCCTCTGGATCCATAACAATAAGATACTGAATATATAATTCAACTTGATTTAATTTTATTTTATTTATTCCATTGATCATAATTTTTTCTTTTCCTTTTCCTTTAAAACAACACACAAATTTTATAGAACGGTAAGTATTTATTCACATATTCTTATTCATGTATTCATATTGTCACTTTGAATATCACTTCTTACATTTATATTCATCAGGTGCAATCACTCAGTATTCATAAATCATACTGGGCCACTTCACACTTCTCTTTCTACATTCAATTCCTTTAATCTAGAGTACATTTAGTTCCCACCATCCTTCACGCATGTATATTATCCTTCTTTTCCTATGGGTTCACTTTCAAATCAATTAATTACTTATTTATTTATATCTATGTATAGTGATTATTTATTACGAAGTTCATTATGTATCTATGTGCGCTAACTTCTCGATCTATTTTATTGTATGACAAGATAAGTTATTGTATGTAATTGTATGCAAAAATTCAATAAAAAATTAAAACACAAAAAAAGAAAAAAAGAAATCACATACAACCATATTAGCCTGTAAAATATCTCTGTTGTGTGGAATATGTCTGCTGTGAGAAGTCTGTGAGATCCATGTAATGTAATTAAAAAACTTGTTTTGTGAAGTCAGAGCAGTGCATTCTCTGTAAACCAAGGGGTAACTCCTAGGCCTGACCTTATAAAATCTATTTAAATTGAGAGACTACAGAGTCATCAAGACTCATATAAACTGAGTGACAGTTTTGTTGTCCGAAGCTTTATAGTTGTGCAACTTGCCTCTTTATGAGAACTTAGCATGGCTAGTCTGCTCTTTGAAATGATTTCCTGTTCAGTCTATACATGCCAAAGGAGGGCTTTGAATGCTTTAGACTATAAGTTCTATGCAACCTGTAGGATTCTTGCCTGACAGTGTAAGGTGTTAGCCGCAAATATGGCTCATTGATTAACACTCCCTGATGACATCTCTTGTGATAAGTATCTGCATTTTTAAGGCTGCAAGATTCAGAAAACAAGAATAATTCCACAAAATATCAGCTTTTCATATTTGTAAATAGATTGGCTTGGACCCCAGATATTTTCCAGCAGCTGACCTTGCCTTTATCACAGTGCTTTCTTTTCTCCTTGAGACACAAGAGGGAAGTGGGAGAATCTTATGTGGCCTAGAGTGTGTTTAGACAAATATTGGAGGAAAAATATCATGTGTACAACATATCATGTCAAGCATATCGAAGACAATAATATCATGAAGGCACGTTTCTATAGGTAAACAAACTATTACTATATATATAAAATCCACAGGTTGCCCCTGTTGAGGAAATCACACATGAAGAGGTAGCGCACACAGCCACCGGCAGCAGAGTTCTCAGCCATCCCTCCGGTACTCACAGCGTGACTGCCAAACGCGTTTCGAGCATGTAATGCTCTTGATCACTGGCTCATTCAAGTTAGGCAGGGAAAAACGGATTTTAGTTGGAAACAGCTTTTATTGGATATGTGGACCCGCCCCTGTGGGCGTGAGCAGAACAGGGCATCATGGTCTTAGTAGTGCAGCCCATCGTCGCACTACTAAGACCATGATGCCCTGTTCTGCTCAACAGGGGCAACCTGTGGATTTTGTATTACTATATATATATTCATATTTATGCACCTTGACAATATATATATATATATCTTCAAGGTACATAGATGTGGAGCCAAGAATAGTAAATCTATACTTACCTTCCTAAATGTTGGTCCCCAATATTTTTTACACAATATTCCATCCACACAATGCTTCTGTTTCCAATATTCTGTTAGTGATCTGCCTACAGCTCTCTTTCTCTAAGGAGCTGGGGACGTCCAGCACCCACATCTAAGCAATAGGAGACAGTGGCATAAGTGGCATGGGCAATTGCAAGAGCAGCAACACACATCAGTGTCTGCTCAATGCTTGATGTGGAGTGTGCAGAGGGCAGCTGGAACATGGGACTGAGTGATCTGAAATAAATCAATTGCTTTGGGCAAAATAGTTTCTCACCATTTGTACTTGCAAAACTAGCGTTTTTTGCAAGGATCCCTGCGCTCATCACTGACTTTCAATAAAACACTGTGGCCACCCTCCATTCTCTATCTGGATCTATCATGCTAACTAACTGCAAAGAACTGGACTCCTTCCTGCTTGGAAAGACGGGAAAGATTGTAAGTGACTTACGTTCTGAGATGATTCTCCTCCCGGTGCATTCACGCATCAGCCTCCTCCACCTTTGGGTTTGGAGCATCCAGTCCCCCACAAAAAAATAATGGAGCAAGGAGTTCATTCAAATCCGTTGATGAAACTACCATTCTAAAAATCCTATCAACACTGAAACCTTCCAAACACTTCAGCGACCCACAAATCTCTTCAAGGAGATCAAAACCTCTATTCTCCCACTCTGGACCAAAATTGTAAATGCATCATTACTGAAAGGTTCTATACCAGACTGCCACTAGTCTGGACAGATATTTCCCCTTCTCAAGAAATCCATAGCAGATCACATTAACTTAAATAATTACCGCCCTATCTCCAACATGCCAACACTTTCAAAGCTCCTCGAGAAATGTGTCCACGCTCAACTATGCAATCATATTGATCATTTCCAGCTCCTAGACCAATACCAATCTGTCTCCCGTCAGGGCCACAGCACTGAATCAGCCATTACTCACATAGTTGATAATGCTCTGCAAATGCTTGATAATAATGACTCCTGCCTGCTAATCCTCCTCAACCTCTCATCAGCATTCGATATGGTCAAACACAACAGCCTCCTTGATTTATTGGAATGCAGGATTGGACTTTCTGGTCCTATCCTAGACTGGTTTGCTTCATTCCTCAACAATAGATCCCAAAGAATAAAGATTAACCACTCCCTAAGTGTTCCGCAGCGTTCCTCACTATCACCCACTCTCTTCAACCTGTTCATGGAACCATTAACTGGAATTCTGAAAGCATCTAACATCAAGTATCACATGTACGTGATGCGTGTCAGCATTTGCAACTTGGATTGATGGAATGAGAAAATCGGAGAGCAGGGTACCTGATTAAAAACTAATTAAAAGGAACAGCATCGACCACGCGGGTGCCGAGGCAGCGGTACCGCGGTCTGAAACACGCCGGAGTTGCAGCTTTGAGAAGCTCCGAGTGCGAATCATAACATACTGCAGTGCAGCCCCCTGCTGGCAAAGTGATTTTTTCAAACGAAAGAACGGCCCAAGAGTCCCTGCCCTTCCCTGAACTGTAGACAGCAGTTTTGGAACAGAAAAAGATACACAGTGAAGGCCACCTCCAGTCCATGTCCTGAGGAGAACCCCAAAACAGAATCAGGGTTCGAAACGCGTTGACTCTGTGCTGGAACATGAATTGTATTGGGCGCTACAGGAATGTAGTTTAGGATAAAATCCCCCCTGCAAGCAGACCCTTAGAAAAACTGTTTCCAGCGCAGTTAACAAGCTAGCCTGTATGAACCAGTAATTGGACGCTTGTCTGTGTATTTGATATTAGGATGGTGCCCCATAAATGAAATTAATGGAGGCATCCCCATCCCTCCCCCACTTAGTATGTGGTGTCTACATGAATGTTTTTCATTTATGATTGTTTGTAATGTGTTTTTGTATTTATGGTGAAAAAAGTCTTGATAATTGTGTTTTGTTCTTGATCATATGCAAATCTTTCAAAAATATGTAAATAAGTAAAAATGACTGAAAGGATAATGTTGCCCGCTTAGGATTATTGGCTAGGTGTGGTGCAAAAATATGAAATGTATCTATCTGGCCATCTTTTTTGTTTAATGTTATAATCAATGCGCCATACTGTGCCCAATTTATAAGGTGACGCATCTAGGCAGATGCGTCACTTTGTAATGGCCTGCGTTACATTATACTTGTGTCAGGTATAATGTGCGCCCCGTAAAAAAAGCCTTGTAGAAGTGGCACCGTGAAATTTATGAGATTTCACTATGCCACTTCTACGATTTGACTGCTCCAAATCCTTATGCCTGCTTCAAGCAGGCATAAGGATTGACACAGGTCTTTTCACAAGTGACACGCCCATGGTTTATGACACATTGCTGGAGTTGCATCAGTTTTCCAGCATACTCCAGCAATGCGTCATTTTTGCACCACCAGATAAGTCAGAATTTCTGACATATCTGTGAATACTTGCACCATGGAGCACTGTATTGTAAATACGGCGCATTCATGTTGTCGTAAGGATGGCGCCCAGCGATGTGTCACTGTTCATAAATGAGGCCCTGTGTGTCTATATAGAGGTATAACGGGTGCCGCTCGTAGGCTTGGATCACCAGCGGATTGCTTGTCTGCCCAGGAGGCTGCAGTGGGGATATTAACCGACCAGAAGAGGGACGTGGACGCTTGCTAACGGCGCAGCGGGACTGCGAGTCCCAGGTATCCCAGCGGCTGCTGAGACGCCGCACCTGGGACTCTTCCCGGCTGGCCGCGCCTCTCCCCTGTGTCCACAAAACCGCGCCTCGCGGCCCCCGCTCCGCGGGTGCCGCTCGTAGGCTTGGATCACCAGCGGATTGCTTGTCTGCCCAGGAGGCTGCAGTGGGGATATTAACCGACCAGAAGAGGGACGTGGACGCTTGCTAACGGCGCAGCGGGACTGCGAGTCCCAGGTATCCCAGCGGCTGCTGAGACGCCGCACCTGGGACTCTTCCCGGCTGGCCGCGCCTCTTAGTCCCAATCAACTACATCTTCATTCCAGCACACGCGCACCGCGGGACGCGCGCGGGCGATCGCCGGGCTAAGCCTGGGCAAAGGGCGGGCCGTTCTAGGCCGTTAGAGGCCGGTAGAGACCGGTCCGGGCTACCCCTCTGGCGCCGTGCTCCGATAAAATACCTTTCACTCCTCAAGCTTGCGGCCCCTGTGCATCCCATTGCAATATGGCTACCAGGGTCTCCAGGAGCAAGGCTGTTCAACAGTGTTCTAGCACATTGGAAAAATGTTTCCCCAACGCCAGTGCTCTGGCCAATAAAGGACAACCAGTGCTAGACATTCACCCCGAGGTGGGCTCAGAAAACTTGTTACTGGACTCCCCGGATTCTTCAATTGATGCCAGTACCCCACTACTTCTGGATGCTACCCACCAGTCACTCTTGGATAGTATTGACCAGACTATTGAGTCAGTCCTACAACAACTGAGGACCCCGTTAAATCACCAGAGGGACAGAGACTCACTACGCCTCTCCGGGGCTGTAGATCCCTCCTCTAATGCGGATTGCACGGAAACTGAGTGGCAGGATGTGGGCCAGGCTGTAGTTCTAACAGAACCCGCAAGTAGCAGAGGGGATCAACCATCGAAAAGGAAAAGGTCAAGGAAGTCAAAAGGGGCAAAGAGGGCCAAAGTCGACTCAACCAAGCAAAACCTGGATGTTAGTACAGACATCTCGGCATCGTCTCAGGTCATTTCCCCAGGAAACAGGTCGGAACACCCTGGCCCTCCACCAACTACAGCCATACCAGTGTGTTCAGGGCCATTCATATTTGGTGGGGCCCCTCTCAACAACACAGACTTGCTCATCAGTTCACTTGCGGACATTTTTAAGAACTTATTGAACCCTTTGTCTGTAAAACTGGACTCTATAGAGGCTAGACTGATGGCTTTAGAAAATACTCAAAAAAGAAACAGTCCTGGTCTGGGTCCAAATGTTCAAAGAGTCCCCCGGGAGACTGCTGGGAATAGACCTCCGATCCCAGTAATGACTACCCAGGCCCCAAACGTGGCATCAGTCCAGCAAGGGGACTTGCACAGCAACAATAGTGTTTCTGCCCCCCAATCGCACCCATCGTCATTCCAAACGTCAAGGCCTCCTGTTCCTGCTCCTAGAAGGTCTAAGCAACCTGCACCCTCCCAACAAACGAGAGAGGAGAGCACTGCCAACGGTCACATTGGCCGCCCTATTAGCCCTAATGCTAGGCGCAGGGCGGTCAATCTGCCCCCCGAGGCAGTGGCATACACGGCGATTATGGTGGGAGTGCCTGAGCTCACTGGTGACGCAAGGGAGCCGCAGGACTCGCTGCGTAATAAGGTAATTAGTTGGCTTAATACCAACAGGCCCCTCCCTCCGAACCTAAAAGGTGATGTTTTGATGGTCAGAAGGATTCCATGGATTGGTTTTACTCCTAAGAACAGGGCAGGGGACTGCATTATTGTCAGCTTTAAAAGCCCACAGGTTGCCCCATATATTTGTAATTGGCTTGAAAGGCCTGATAAGTCCACCATTGAATTAGTGTCTCTCTCACACTTCTATCCTAATGTTTGTAATCCTGAGGTGGGGAGGGAACAGGGTTGGACTAGAGTGGGCTTTGCTGTAGATGGCGCACGATACAGGCCCAAGCACAATGTATTTCCCGTTCCTGGTAATTTTATCCACCAGAATAGATGTTCCTGCCTTGACCAGGTGGATTGACCACAAAGGGGGGTTATACAACAGTCTCCAGAAAAATCGGCTTTCGGGGTCCCAGGTAGGGGGGAAGTGAGAGCTGTTCCCGTTACTGATAATAGGGTGCAGGATCCGGCCAAAGAAGGAAGGGCCATCCTAGGAATTATCTCGGGTCAAGAAGAGTCACCATCCAACACCCCGACTGGTCCTAATTTGCAACCAGCGGAGGTGGCTGTATCGTCTATTACTCCGGCTACCACAAATGGCCCGCGAGACCCTGACCTCGCCACAGCTACCGCAGCATTCCTTTCTGGTGGGCCAGGACCACCCCCACAAGGTCCAGGGTTGAGAATTCTCTCCTGGAACGTGGCAGGGATCACAAATAAGGCAGGTACACCTGATTGGGATCTCCTGATAAGTGGCAGCGACATCTTCCTTTTCCAGGAGACATGGGCGAGGGAACCACAGACCAGAAGGGGGTTTGAAATTTTCGAAATTCCAGCAAAGTGGAACGGTAGGGGGAGGCCTTCGGGAGGCTTGGCGATCTGGGTAGCGAGTCACATTGGGTGTCAGGCGGTAAAGATGGATGCATTTTCGCAGGACATCCAGTGTGTGCTGCTTACATGGCCTGGTAGAACATCATGGGCCATTGTTAATGTTTACTCGCGACCAGTTGCCGCGCCCAATGAATCCCCCACCTTAGATGAATTGTCTTCCTTCCTAGGTCAATTGTCAGGTGACCACAAGATAGTGATGGGAGGGGACTTTAACTGCCACTTCGAACCCCTAGAAGGACTAAAGGAGGGTGTTCTTACCGCTGAGGATGATTATTGGGGAGTCCCTCCCCCGTCTTCACCTCACCCCAAAGCTTGGTCCCCGCTGGCAGTACAACTCACGTCCCTTACCTTGAACTTCGCATTGAGGGCATGCAATGGGCGTACCCCATCTGATACCCCCTCGTTGTGTACTTTCAATAGAAGGGACCATGAGTCAAGGCTGGATTACATTCTAATAGATATCACTATGTGGCCCAAAGTTCTTGACTTCAGGGTGTTACAAAGGTCAGATAGTGACCATAATGCTCTCCAATTGGAGATTCAGCATCCCGTTCCCCCAGCAGGGTCGCCCGCTGCCGCCTGCGGTGATGATCAGGGAGACATGCTTCTCTCTACAAATAGGCGCCGTGTTAAATGGGGAAAGCTGCTCAACACAGAAGATGCAATAAACAAGTTATATGGCCTAGCACTCCCCAGGTTCAAGGAGGTGGATGCTCTCATAAATCAATCAAGACCCCCGGATTATAATGAGAGATTAGCCAGCATTCATCAGGAACTGGTGAGGGACCTTGCAGAGGTCTTCTATCCGGTGGTACAATCACGAAGGAAAAAGACTCGTACCCCTACTTGGTACACCTCCTCTTGTAGGAAAATTAAATCCGAGCTAATTGCTACCATCAAGGAGGGCTCTGATAAGGGTAAGGTTGTAGACCTCAGGAGGGAGTACAAAGCAGCATTGGCCAATGCAAGGGCAGAGTGGGATTGGAATCACTGGCATGACTTGTCTGAAGCCCTAAAAGCTAAAGATTCCAGGACATTTTGGGCCCTGGTAAATAACGGGACGGGGGAACTTAAACCAGCAGTTGAACCTAACATCGCCCCCTCTGTCTGGGAGGCCCATTTTGGGGCACTTTACCAAGATACTATTCTATGGCCCGATGGAGTGGTGGTTGAGCCCCCCCGGTGCCTCGGATGTGGCCCTGGAGTTTTCCCTAGGTGAGGTGGTGACTGCATTGGAGCGCCTAGCGTTGGGAAAGGCCCCGGGGCTGGACAGGCTACCGGGAGATCTCTTTAGACACCACACTGACATTTGGGGTCCGTACCTTCTTATCCTTTTTAATGCCATCTTAGAAGGCATGGCGGTCCCCTGTTCTTGGCTGGGAGCAGAGATTGTGCCGATATATAAGAAAGGGTCTCCTCTGCTCCCGGCCAATTACAGGCCGATTAGCCTGATAGATGTTCCCCAAAAGCTCTTTGCGCGCCTCATCCTAAACCATCTGTTAGACTGGGTGGAGGACAACAATATCATGAGCCCCCTGCAGGCTGGCTTTAGAAAAAACACGTCGACCATGGATCAGATTTTCCGCCTCGTCCTCCTTTACTGGAAGACGGTGAGGTTAGAGGGGGGAAGGCTGTACATGGTCTTCGTGGATTTGAGTCAGCCTTTGACCTAGTCCCGCGCAGGAAACTTTGGGAGGTCTTGGAAAAGTTGGGAGTACCCCCCAGCTACTTAGCATTATAACTAGGCTGCATGAGAACAACTATGCGCAGGTCAGGTGCGGGAGGGATGGCAACCTTTCGCCCAGGTTCCCCGTCCGTCGAGGGGTGAGGCAGGGCTGTGTCCTGGCACCGACCCTGTTCTGTCTCTTCATCAATAACGTTATATTACATCTAGATAACGTTAAGGACAATGACGCCCCATATTTGGCAGGCAGGAGGGTTCCGGCAATTATGTTTGCCGATGATACCCTCCTGCTTTCCAAATTTCCTATGGGGATCCAGAGGATCCTGAACGGATTTGGTCTCTTCTGTCGACAGCACGGGTTGGAGGTGAACACAGAGAAGACTAAGTTTATGATTTTTAATCCACCAAACAAAGCCAGACCCAATCCCACCCTGGGTACTGTTAGCCTCGAGAGGGTTTCTACCTTCATATATCTGGGGGTAACATTGCAGGAAAACCTATCATGGGACCGTCAGATAGCTAGATCAAGGGTCAAACTGTCCCAGCTCTCGGGTGCAATTCTGAAGGTGGCAAATACTTCCACCTTTAAGCCCATAGGCCCGGCCCTTGAAACTTATAGGACCCAAGCTAAGGCAGCGGCCATGTATGGCAGTGAGCTATGGGGGTATAAAGCAGGTAAAGACTTGGCAAGAGTGGAAAACAGCTTTTTAAGGCGCCTACTAGGTCTTCCACAAGGCACGCCACTCCTGCCACTGAGATTAGACATGGGTCTCCCCTCTATTGCTGAGGAGCTTGTGTCAAAGCCAGCGAAGTTTTGGCACAGGCTTTGGTCCACAAATGAACTACACCACTACAGGCAGGACCTTATCCATGTCATGAGCCTGAACCGCAATAGTAAAATCCCCTGGCTTGCTTTCGTAAAAAACGAACTGCTCACTATGAACCTGTCGGAGCTATGGGAAGATCCCGTGCGAGGTTGCCAAAGGATCTCACGCAAAGCTTTGACCCAAATCTACAAAGACAGGAGCCTTTCACTTTTGATGAATGCTCAAAATAGCGGCACCCTTACTGCGCGATTTCTGGAATCCAAAAATTCTTATGTATTTGAACCTTTTATGGATTTTATCTTTCCTATCCTGGCGAGGAAATTGTTTGTACAATGGAGGCTAGGTACACTCCCTACCAAAACTTTTACTTGTAAATGGACCAAGGGGGGTGACAAAATGAGTCCATACTGTAACATCTATGAGGAAGATGACCTCCACATCATGTTTGTATGCTCTGCCTACTATAGACCCAGAAAATATTGGATAGCGCCGCTCTGTAGAAACCTGGGGTTTAGGAAGTATACACAGGCATTCAGAGTAATGAAAACTAGCACCTCGGGTCACATTGTGTTCGCCTTATCCAAATTTCTAATGGCAGTATGGCTAATCAGAAAGAAAACAGCCCTCTGAACCATGGTACTGTCATGTCACTCCCTATTCCTCGCTGGATGAGAAGAGACTTTTACATATTGTACTTTAAAAAAAAAAAAATTGTATTTTAAATGTATGTATTGTGTTTTGTACTGCATCTTTTATGGTCTATATGGCCGAAATAAAGAATTTTGGATTGGATTGGATTGGTATATGAGTGTGGGGAAAAATAAAAGGCACACATACCTACTGCTTGCTTCAGCGCCCCACAGGGAGGTAGTAAACGCTATAAAAATGTTGCAGTACAATACTATACTGCGCTACTACATTCCTGCCGCCAGGCTGTTGCACAGCAGTTATTATTTATACATCCTCAGACCGATGGGGTTGCAGTTTAGACCACGAGGAAATTCATTTTTGTTCTCCAAAGTTTTACAGAGAATGAACTGGTCTTGGGGTGGGGGTGGGGAATAAAATAAATGAACAGGACATAAGTGTTGTGTCGTGGTTTACTCTGAACTGTAAATAGCTTTAAAAGTGATTTTCCTATCTACTGCAAAAGCTCTCCTATTAGAGAGCAATCGGATCAATTACATTAAAAGAAATTATCGGTAATTGCACCCACCTCTGTCATATCAGGGGTAGGGAGAAAGTTGGCCAAAACATGCTGCAATAAAGTGTGCTGTGAACATATTTTTTTCAACAATACACCTATGGCGAAATCAAAGAAGCTTCATAGTTGCTGACAATCTGTCTTCCATTTTTGGAGTCAGTTTTAGCGTGCACGCGGGAGTTGTCACCCTACGGCTGTATTAATCATAATCTTGCCAGCTGTGGAATAAAATCAAATGACTGGGATGATTTCAGCATTAAAGACATACAAAGTAATTGGTTTTAGTTAATCTGGAAGTCATCATCACTGGTAGTCACTCAAAGCAACACAAACAAAAATAATTTTGAAATTACAATCATTTTCTTTCAAATGCAATTATACAATTTAAGGATTTCTATGAGTAAACAGTCCAACATGTTGTTTATTGACGTTTATAACTAACTATTCAATATTCTTCTCAGTTTCTATATAATTCTGTGTCTTTTAACTGTGAACATGCCCTGACAACATAGCTGCTTGATTGTCAAAATGTTCTTTAAAAGTTTTGAAATATATCCCTGTAGTCTTATGCCTATGTTTGGAGTAAATTTCAGATGTTTTGGGACCCAAGAAGTCCAGGAGTACCCCCCAAAGATTCAGCGAATGTCACAAATTCCAAAGAGTACTCATATACCTACGTTTTTTCAAATATGAAATTGTACATTTCACCTTGAATGAAGGTATTAAAAATGCAAATACCTACCTTTACATTTTTGTTTTTCCCATAGAACAATATTGTCTGTTTGAAGAAACACCTTTTAATACATCCCATTCCAAAAATTCATTGACACTTGCCCTTTTCAGGACTAAATTTGAAAGGATTTTTATACTGGAAAAGTACTGTCAAAAAGTTGGAAATAGCTGCAAACATTTTGCTAGTCGGCCTGCTTAGGAGATGCTTAAAAACCTGCTTCTAGAAGTAGATTTTCTCCCATAGAAATGCAATTATACTATTTCAGCGTGAGCAAATCCAATTTACTAGGACAAGATCCCACCACTTCTGGGCCTGTGGCTCACAGATGCGATTTTGCCCTCTAACATATATTTATTTAAGCACCTAAGTAGTATTTATGTATGCAGATAGCTTGTGAATCAGGTGGTACAAAAGGGGGTGGTGATGGACGGAGAATCTGAACCAATTAAACACTCACACCCAGTCAACAGATCTGGGTTTAATTCATCACCGTTCTTTAGCCCACTCTGCCACCCCAGTTCAGACATGGCCATATGCAAATCAGTCTGACCCTGTGCCTCATGGCAACAGTCCAGCCCGAACTGCCAAGCCATGCCTTCCCGGGACGGGAAACAAGCTTCCGAGGATCAGTGTCTGGCATTTCAGCCGTCTTCAGCCCGGCTTGCTTGAATCCAGTGGCAAAGTGAGCAAGGGACTCACGTTTGAGCATACCTTCCAACTTATGGTGAACAAAGTGGTATAAAAGGGGGTGGTGATAGTCGGAGAATCTGAACCAATCAAACACTCACACCCAGTCAACAGATCTGGGTTTAATCCATCACCGTTCTTTAGCCCACTCTGCCACCCCAGTTCAGACATGGCCATATGCAAATCAGTCTTACCCTGTGCCTCATGGGAACAGTCCAGCCCGAACTGCCAAGCCATGCCTTCCCTGGACCGGAAACAAGCTTCCGAGGACCGGTTTCTGGCATTTCAGCCGTCTTCAGCCCGGCTTGCTTGAATCCAGTGGCAAAGTGAGCAAGGGACTCACGTCTGAGCATACCTTGCCAACTTACGGCAAACAAAGTGGTACAAAAGGGGGTGGTGATGGATGGAGAATCTGAACCAATCAAACACTCACACCCAGTCAACAGATCTGGGTTTAATCCATCACCGTTCTTTAGCCCACTCTGCCACCCCAGTTCAGACATGGCCATATGCAAATCAGTCTGACCCTGTGCCTCATGGGAACAGTCCAGCTTGTGAATCAGGCCACGGTTGCATTTTCGCACTTCACAGCTGGCATCTTGTTGAAGGCCCTCAATTCCAGAAAACGTTGCCACTAATCTGAGAATGGTATAGACAACAAGTTGGTCCTAATGGATAGTTACTAAAGTATCCTATCCTGATTCTATACAAGTAGTCATGAGACCCCAATTCAGAAGAAAGGAGCATTTATCATTTCACTAAAAAGGGGAAGTATACAAAAGCACTAGCACACATAAAAAACAATACTGAGTGAAGCTAGATAACAATTGCATTGAAGTTTGACTATATATATATATATATATATATATATATATATATATATATATATATATATATTACCTACTGGCGGTCGCCAGTAGGTATATACAGTTAGGATTTTTTCTCTATGGGATTTTTGAAAATTCTATGTCAAATAACTTTGCCGTTTGTGGACGGAATTGGCTGAAATTTTCAGGAAAATGGCACATTTTGTTTCTGAGCAGCCCCTGAAAATTGGGGGGGGGTTCGTCCAGGGGGGGTCGAGAAAAAAGGGGGGTCCCAAAACGTGTTTTTAACATTGAGTTTTCCATAGGGCGGTTGGCCTCACTTTTAGCCCGAACGGCTGAATGGATTTGCACGAAACTTGGCAAAATTGTAGGGACTGGTAGCCCGATGTGCCTTTTGTAGGTCTCAATATATGTGCTACAGTGGATTTTGAGAAATTAACGTTTAAAAAAAGATATATATCTGTAACAGCGGACCGGTCAGCGCTCCAGTACGCGTACTTTTCGCGCAACGGAGCTTTGTGAAGCGAAGCTGATTGGTTCTCCGGCGTCTGTAAACATTCCAAACAGTCCGTAGCGGCCGCCATCTTGTCTCTCGGTAGGATCGAGAGACAAGAGGAGGCCAAAGCGAAGGGGCAAATGACCATAAGGGGGCATAGTAGATCCTCGCTGACCCCCTAGGTTTGATGTGGAGGTTTTAAAAGGGCCCCGCGGGGCAAAAAAAAAAATAATAATAATAATCGAACGGCTGAATGGATTTGCACGAAACTTGGTAAAATATTAGGGACTGGTAGCCCGATGTGCCTTTGCTAGGTCTCAATATGTGTGCTCCAGTGGATTTTGAGAAATTAACGTTCAAAAAAAGATATATATCTGTAACAGCGCTCCGCTTCGCGTACTTTTCGCGTTACGGAGCTTTGCGAAGCTGATTGGTTCTCCGGCGTCTGTCAACATTCCAAACAGTCCGTAGCGGCCGCCATCTTGTCTCTCGGTAGGATTGAGAGACAAGAGGAGGCCAAAGCGAAGGGGGAAATGACCATAAGGGGGCATAGTAGGTCCTTCCTGACCTCTTAGGTTTGATGTACCATTTTGCCAAGTTTGGTGTAATTCCGTTCAGCCATTCAGGCTGTAGACGTATGTAAATGTCCTATGGAAAATTGCATGGGGAAAACACATTTGAAAGTGTTGAAATTTAGAACCAATTAAAATGTTACTTTGGTTTTGTATTTGTGTGTGATGAAAGTTAATTGGTTATGTATATATGTCAAATGAGAGGAAACCACAGCCATTTTGTGATACTACTGTCTGAGGTACATTTGTGAGGAATTTTTGGTGGTGAATTTCTGGTGTTTGATTTACACAGTACTAACACTTCTCCTACTTTTAAAAAGGTGAGTTGTTAATTTGTAAGGGGAACTATGTTGTACACTTGAAGATAATTTGAAAAATGTTTTCTGTTATTTATTTGCAGTCCTTCTGTTATACTAAATACTTGATAAAGTTAGTTTTATATTATGTATTACTAAAAACGATAAATGAAAGTGATTATTTTTTTCTGCAATTTACAGCAAGCAATTTCAAAATAAAATGGCTCACAATGAAGAGACCGTGGCAATTTCTTTTGAATTGTCCACTACATTGATTGAAATTGAGAGCACCAATAATGAAATATTGTCACAAGGAGGAGATGACTTGTATGATTCCATTAGATTGATTGAAATGGACAGCACCAATAATGAAATATTGTCACAAGGAGATGACTTGAATGATTCCACTACATTGATTGAAATTGAGAGCACCAATAATGAAATATTGTCACAAGGAGGAGATGGCTTGTATGATTCCATTAGATTGATTGAAATGGACAGCACCAATAATGAAATATTGTCACAAGGAGGAGATGACTTGAATGATTCCACTACATTGATTGAAATTGAGAGCACCAATAATGAAATATTGTCACGAGGAGATGACTTGAATGATTCCACTACATTGATTGAAATTGACAGCACCAATAATGAAATATAGTCACAAGGAGGAGATGACTTGAATGATTTTTTTGATCAATCTGTTGATGGCGAATTTATCGAATGTTTGGAGACCATAGAGTTACAAGAATCATCATTGCAGACTTTTCATGAGGAAATTGCTGATGAGGACATGTTACTAGTTCTTTCAAATTTAGAAAATTCTGAAGAATAAATTTATATTTAGAAATCAAAAATTGTTTGAGACATTATTCATTTTTATTTTTAATTTATGAGGTTGTAGCGAAGTGATTGTAGTATAAAATGAGACTTATAGTATAGAGTGCAACATTTTTATGTTACATGGTAAGTTTACTCATATTTACTTCCCTTCTGCCACTATATTATCTCCAATGTGTATTTGACATCTCTTCTTCATCTCCGGCCTCCTTTCTCTCACTGTGTGTCTCCGATGCATCTTATCGCTGCTATTTTGTGTAATTACAGAAGAGAGTAAAATAAAATAGTTCGGAACGTGAAAAGGGGGCAAAGTAGAGTACCCCTCACCCCCTAGGCCTTTTTAGGCGGTCCCAAAAGGATCAGTTTCTGCTTTCCTGAGAGATTATGGTATGAGTTCCATATACCACAATAATTTGCATTACAACATGCAAGATATCTATCTCCTATTACCAACTTTGAGATATTCGCGCTAAGCGCGAATATCTCCAAAAAGTAACACCTGCCCTGAGCAGTTCTTAGCCATGTTATCCAATGGGAGGTGGATAACATGGCTAAGAGCATTAGCTCGGTAATGCATGAATATCGCTGACTTTTTAGCGATATTCATGCATTGCGGCCGTTTATTATCGCATTTGCGATAAACCTTGATAATAGCAAGGTTTATCTTCGATAATTTCTGACGATGCTTAGCGGTAAAAAATTCGTTGCTAAGCATCGGTAGGGATAAATATCGCTTAACTTTGGTAATATGCACCAACGTCTGTTAACGTTCGATTCGAAGGAAATGAGGAAGTGTTGAAAAACATTGTCTGCGCCATCTTGCCTTTTTTGAAATGCCACACTTTTGTCGTGCACGGCAGCCATTTTAGATGCCTTGACCAGACCCACTCTCTGCACGCTGTCGATTCGTAGCATGGCTCCCCACCCTCGCAAGCATCTTCCCCAGGCACTGGTCACCCCCGCTCTCTGTCTTATGCATCGGCAATAAACCTCCCCCCATCTGCGCTGCTCTTCCCTGAAAATCACACGCTGTGCCCGCCCGACACCTCCCTTTTGCCCTATTCACTACCGCACCCTCTGACACTCCTCTTCCTCTGTGTCCGATTGTCCAGGCTATCACCTAGCCCTGCAGATGTAGTTTATGGCCCCAGCTGTAAAGAATCACCCCTCTTCAAAGGAGTTATAGTAGATCAAGGCCCACACCCGATGAGATCCGTCACACCACACGTGTTCCTACTATCTGAAAACCATCCTGTATTGTGATTGGGGAGGGGACCGAGCCTGAAGCGGAAGATTCCAGGAATGACTCTTTGTACATCAAAGTTTTTACAATTATGTGTCACATTAAAAATATATAGCACTCCAACAAAGTGGTAGGAATATAAAACTTTAATAACATATAAATATATACAACAAAACAAAAACAGTAAAAACATTTAAACAACGACGAGACCGTGGCAATTTCTTTTGAATTCCTGATGAGGACATGTTACTAGTTCTTTCAAATTATGAAAATTCAGAAGATGTTGCCTGGGGGTGGGTCGTCAGTAGCAGTCTGTTGTGCGAATAGTTCCAAGGCAGCAGAACGCGCTGAAATCTAGATGGCACGAAAGTGATGTCTAGTAAGTTGCCGCCCAGCAAATAACGGCGTGGGGCGCCGCGGGGGTGAGTGAGTCCAGTAGGCACCACAGCTATTCTTACCGGCATTGCAGAATTACTGCTGGGGACAATGCCTGTGCTGTAGCAGGGTCACAGCAGAAACAAAAAGGATTCTGTTGAAGATGTTGTTGGTTTTCAATTTGAATACAGTTCTGGTGTCAACTGCTATGCTAATGTAGTGGTTAATGTTTTGTTTTCTCTAGAAAATGTAAAAGAGGGGGAGGCAGTCCAAAGTTCCGTTAAAAGGGCAAAGGAAAGGATCGGTGGTTTGAACTATCAGTCAAAAAGGGGAGGGGGTGCAACAATTTTTCCTACCGGGTCACACTGTGCTTTCACCGGAACTGAGGTCTGCAGGATTCTAGTAATTCAAAGTGAGGCTGGCGCCAGCATGGGAGCGCCGACGTCCCGCGGATACAGTTTCGTCACTCCACGGGCGATCATGGCAGTCATTCCCCATCGGGGGTCGGAGACTCCAGCGGCTCCTCTAGAATCTTCAAGGTCGTGGAGGACTACGGTGGTGGAGTCAACCAGTGACCGGGCCATTTCTTTATGCTGGGCCCGCTCTTGCCAGGTCGACCGCCATTTTGAGAGTTCGGTAGCTACTGGCGATCGCGGGGTCAAATGAGCGGACGGGCTCCACCCTGCCGGGCGAGACGTTGCAGCATGGCCACAGTAGAAGAACCCTTTTCCGGGCGCCTGGAGCGCTGAGGGTGCAGCTGGGAAGCCTCCACCTGGGGAGGCGGGAGAGGCCTGTTCGCACCGTCTCTCCCTCCCAGTGCACCCCACGGCGTCTCGCTTGAGATTTGTTATGGCCGGACCAGGCGATGAGGACGAGGGGGGGGTCGGAGGCATGTGCAAGACATCCCCCCCCAGTGTTGTCGCAGCCATTATTCAAGAAAGAAGAAGTGTCCCGTCCGTCTTCGGGCCGGGCTTCCAGTAGATGTCGGCCGGACGCCCCTGGCTCTGGCCCCATGAACGGGTTTCTTGGTTTATCGGCTGCAGCCGGATCCCGTCGGCCTCGGCCCCCCGACCGTTGGTGGCCGGACCGGAAGAGCATGTGGCGGGACTACCTGAAACTGTCAAGGGCCACCGCGGCCGGACTGGGAGAGAGAGGGGAGGGTCGAGGAGACATTCCCCCCCCCTGCAACTGTTCAGCGTTGTAAAGGCAATCCCCTGGCCGGGTCCCGCTGGCCTCGGCCTCTCCTCCGGCTACACCCTACGTTAGGATCTCCTGGCCGAGGCGTGGCAGCAGGACCCGCCTTATATGGGCTGCTCCCGGCTGGGCGTAGCCGCAACCCTGCCCCACCTTGGAAGTTTCCAGAGTGGGGGCGGATGTTCTACTGACTTGCATTTTCCCTAGTCTATCGTTTTTTTTGGCGTGGCAGGCGGTGGGACAGCGAGGGGTGATTTGGTTTCTCTTACTGTTTTTCTGGTCTCTCACCACTGGCATATTTTAATGTTTTCTTGTTTCTAGGACATTAATAGGTTTTATCATTACGTTATGTTATCGTTTCTTTGTTCGTTGTTTAATAAAAGTTCATGTTCATCAGTGGCCTACTGATTTTCGTTTTCCTATTCTTTTCTTTCCAGGTTGTTTCATGCTAAAGTTTCTGTTAACAGGATACAGTGATCACTTCGTTATTATTGCATATGTCCTTTTCACTAGGGGTGCTCTCTGGTCGGGCCAGATGACGTATCTCTAGTAAATGGTCCGGGTGAAACAGGTGCATCAATCAGTGGGGAGTAGATAGGCATGACAGATTACAACGGGGGAGAAAGGTCCGCATTACGTACCCTTTCACTATTTGCAAAGATTTTCCTACGTATATTTGCAAACAGGGAATACCTCCAAAAAGAACCAATTCCCAAACAGTCAATGTTTGGGGAAACAATCAATCAATGAGGAACGAAATAGGCACGACGTGTTAAAGGTTTGCGTTACCTACCCTTCACTATCTGCAAAGGGAGAGAGAATATTCCTATTCTTCCTCGTTTGCAGGCAGAGAAGATTCTTAAGAGAACCAACTTCGAACAATTCAATGGTCGATTCAAACAATCAACAAGGGGTACTGTGAACACAAATGAACGCCGCTTATGTACATACACATTGGTATTATCAACAGGTTGTTCCTAATGTTTCTATTTTAGGGAGGTCAAAAAGAGATCCCATTAGTGGCCTACTGATTTTGCTCGATTCCTTTTGTTTTTTTACACGATTTTTCGCTATCTGCAAAGACTAAACAGAGTATTGCGACTCTGTGCTTGTTTGTAAATAGAGAATGAACCAAAGAGAACAATCAATCAAATGGAGAGAGAAGCAGGCACGACGGATTACAACGGGGGCAAAGGCCTGCGTTAACTACCCTTCACTATCTGCAAAGAGAGAGTACTCCTAATAGAAATGAGGGGTGGGGGGCAGCATTCAAAGCAGATCAGTGTGCATAAACACGAAAATGTTTTTACTTACCACGTACTTGACATTCGACAGCTTATGATATTTGCTATTAAAAAACCATTGAAATTCACTGAAAAAACCATAGGTTATAGACCATATATAGTTAGGAATTAGCATTTACAAAACCTTGAAAATTCACTGAAAAAACCATAGGTTATAGACCATATATAGTTAGGAATTAGCATTTAAAAAACCTTATTTTACTCACACAAAACCATTGAAATTCCATATATAGTTAGTTGCACTAACTATATATCGCGCACCCGCAATCCACTGCTGATCATGTCACATATTACATCATTCATGACATGGTCAGTGACATCACTGATGACATCACTGATGACATCTCAAATGACATCACTGATGACATCACTGATGACGTCTCATTTGACATCATTCTTGTGCTAATACGATAAACCTCTTCAGACTCTAATATAACCTTAGATACACTCAGTGTATACAGACACACACAAACTGCCACTCATCCATGGAGTTACTCACACACCCAGTCAGTCATGCAAAGAAACAATCTCACCTCCATTTCTTCAACTATACAGTTATACACACCTTACTTATTGAAACATATACTAACACATATTTACTCTCTTATACAATCCCTGATACAAGTTCACAATGATCGATACAACCACTCACTCATTCAGTGGCTCTCATGCACAGTTATTTATATATGCCAACTCTCACATGTACTGTGTTTTACATATGTACTTACTATGACATGTAGCATTGAGATATCCATTCACTCATCAATACACTCATGCACACAGTCAACTGCCCATGTAGCTGTTTCCACATGCACTCTTGAACTCATACACCTAGTGAATAAACTGCTCACACATCTATGCACAGAGTCACACACCTTCCAGCCACCCCCACACAAACTCAATCTCCAATAGAAATACTTGGGCAACCAATTAATAACACATATAGCCTCTCGTATAGCTAATGATCAACACATGCAGCAGTTTACATCACAACAGACATAATGATGCACAAATTAAGACAGTTTAGTCACTAACCCATGCATTCAGTGAGACACATTTAATCACTCACTCATACAGTCAGTCACGCACCTACTAAATCCTTCATCCAGACACTTATACATCCACTCATTCTTCAATATCTAAGACATATTTTAACTTTACAGAAACATACAGTCACTGGATGTTGTCATCAGTGATGTCATCAGTGATGTCATTTGAGATGTCATCAGTGATGTCATCAGTGATGTCACTGACCATGTCATGAATGATGTAATATGTGACATGATCAGCAGTGGATTGCGGGTGCACGATATATAGTTAGTGCAACTAACTATATATGGAATTTCAATGGTTTTGTGTGAGTAAAATAAGGTTTTTTAAATGCTAATTCCTAACTATATATGGTCTATAACCTATGGTTTTTTCAGTGAATTTTCAAGGTTTTGTAAATGCTAATTCCTAACTATATATGGTCTATAACCTATGGTTTTTTCAGTGAATATATATATATATATATATATATTGCTCAAAACCCTCCCACGTCGGGAAAGGAAAACAGCACTCCGGTGGTAGCAGATAACAGCGGGTTTATTCTTAGCAACAAACAAACGTTTCGGCAAAAGCCTTCGTCAGTGTTTCAAACCATCAGCACATAGTTCCGGTTAAATAAAGTATTGTGTGCAAGAATAGACAACAAAAAGGGGAACCAGCCCAGCCGACACCAAGATGAGCGCCATCTTGGAACGGGTTCCTGAAATAGGAACTAATTCAAGATAATACAGTGAATCGGTAAACATACATACGGAATGGGCATAAAACAATCAAATATGCAAATGGACATAATGAAGCCGCGGATCGGCATGTGCCCCTTAAAAAGATGCATATCGTGCAACAGGCATGTACGTATAAACATTACCATACTTGGCGCTATGTATATATGTTCAGCACATTTCATTTAACGGCAATCAACTGTAAACCATGATAATAGTAATACAGGCAAGCAGTTATAAATAATGGGATAGCCATCATAGAAGCGAAGACGGCCAAGCATCTGCCAAATACGTAACGAGAAATACTAAATACACAAAATAAATGAAGAATAAACTTCATAATAGAAATTTCATAGATAATTCATTAAAGGCAATAGCACATTATCAATAGATAATACAGTTCATCAGATAAATCGAAGTGATACTCAATAAAGACTTTAAAGAAAGTGGTTTCAGGATAACATAGATAATTTCAGCAGATCACAAAATCGGAGTAAAGTTCTAAACAAAGGCATAGATGTATAACTTCTTGATCCTAGTTATGTTCATCACAAATAGCGATGGCAACAGGACCAAAGCCAGATGATTTAGGCAGTCGTCCTTGCCCAATTCAGTGGATAAATAAAGATTTAGATATTACCACTTTATTTTCCAAGGTGGACTGCCATATCCTCCCCGCTATTCATGCCCTTCGGGTGCTTAGTGGACAGGTCGATGATATACCTTGATTCGAGGCGTCGCAGCCTTCTCAGTCTGTCCCCGCCCGTGAATTATATGGAACGAGATCTAGCCCAAAGAAGCGTAATTTATTTCTGTCTTTGTTATGGTGTTCCGCAAAGTGCCGTGCTACTGGGTAGGAGGGATCTACTCTGTCTATTGCCCTAGGGTACTCCAGCACTCTCAGCTTAAGTTGGTTAATGGTGCTGCCGATGTATCGTAAGCCGCATGGGCAGATTAAACAGTATACCGCATAGGTAGTGCTACAGGTGATGAATTTATGGATCTTATTAGTTCTACCTGCATCAGGAATATCATAATGGAGCACCCTCCGGCTATTGGCACATGCTTTGCACTTTCCACAGGGAAAGAACCCACTCATTTCTTTAAGGGTATTAGGCTGGGTGGTGAGAGCTTCCAGATGACTATGTACCAGCATTTCACCCAAGGACCTAGCCTTGCTAAAGGTCACTAGTGGATATGGTGGCAGATCTTCTCTTAACACCTCACCAGTAAGCAAGATGTGCCAATTCTTGCGCATCATTGCTTTGAGCCTATCGGCTCCCGTAGAGTATGGTGTTATCATCCTAAATATACCCTTCTCATTGGTGTTAGTCCCGCCCGGTTTCTTTTTGAGCAGGTTCTCCCTGGGAATCATTTTAACTTTCCTCAGTGTGTTCTGCAATAGTGGTTCGTCATACCCTCTAAGGCGAAAGCGGGCCAGGCAATCCGAAGCAGCCGCCTCGAATTCCCGGTCTTGGGTGCTATTCCTCTTAATTCTCAAGAGTTCCCCGTAGGTGATACTCTTGATGACTTTTGGTGGATGTCCACTTTTAGCAAAGAGGATAGAACTCCCCGCTATCTCCTTGCGGTACAGCGAGGTGTGGACATGGCCACCTTCAACGTACACCCGTAGGTCCAAGTAGTTGGCTGCCACCCCGCTAATTGTCCCAGACAGGTGTACATTGTAGATGTTGTCATTAAGAGAATCAATGTATTTCTCTGCCATGTCCTTGGTCCCCTGCCACACGATGAAAAAGTCATCAATGTAGCGGTACCAATGTACCACCTTCCCACTTTCCTGACCTTCCTTCCAGCTCCTGGGCACCCGCTCCTCCCACCAGCCAACAAACAAGTTTGCATAGCTGGGGGCGAAGCAGGTGCCCATCGCCGTACCTGAGATCTGCCTGTAAAGCCTGCCCTCAAACAAAAATATGTTATGAGTTAAGCAAAATTGCACAAATTCAATCAGCATAATATTATGTTGTGCAAAATGGATTGGACGTTTGCCTAGATAGTGTTCAATGGCAGCCAGTCCGTGGGTATGATCAATGATGGTATAAAGACTGGTGATACCATCACCAGAAATAGATAATCCGGTTGCCAGTCCATATCAGCCACTTTATTCAAAAAGTCTTTGGTATCTTGGACATAAGATTCCAAATTTAAGACAAGGGGAAAGATATAATTGTCCACAAATCTTGACATGTTTTCTGTCAATCCATCAATAGATGCCACGATGGGACGACCCGGAGGAGAGATATTGTTTTTATGCAGCTTGGGCAGGTGGTAAAATGTCGGCGTCATTGGGTTGTTGCTGCGTAGGAAAATATGTTCATCCTTCCCTAGCATAGAAAGGTTATACAATTTTAGAACCAGATCATCATACTCCCTTATACTAGATTCATAAACTTCCTTAGTAGTGATGGTATAAAACTTGGTATCAGAGAGTTGCCTCATAGCTTCCTTTTGATAGTACTCTCTCGTCCTCAAAATGACATTCCCCCCCTTGTCCGAGGGTTTTATGATGATTTTCTTGTCATTCAGCAACACTTGCAGGGCTTTCTTTTAAGGTTCTGTGATGATACGTGTATTCGTATTGGCAACCTTTCTTTGCTTTTACCAGTTCCATCGTCATGGCCTCTGACAAAGCATCAATGGCGTCCCACGGTGACTGAGGGATAAATGTAGAGAGGGGCTTGAAATTACTACCGTCTCACTCTTGTTCAATTCCCTGTATTGCTGCCCTCTGCACCATATCCATGCCAGCGATATCTATATGCTCGGTCTCAGTTCTTAGAGCTTCCATGGCTTCAATGCAGGGCATGTCTTTCCCTGTCAAGGTATCAGTGGCCGTCAGTCTGGTCCCAGGTTTCAGTGGTCCCTTGATGCGTGGTCTTAATTTGAAATGCTTATGTAATTTCAGTTTTCTAGTGAACCTGAAAAGGTCAATTTTAGTTTGCGTGAATTCAAGATCGGTGTTCGGACAAAAGGTAAGTCCCAGGCTCAGGAGTTCATGTTGTTCATTGGTAAGGGTTCTGTTCGTAAGATTGACCACAGTTAGGTTAGTTGCCCCTACTTGATCATTGTCCTTTACTTCTTTTTGTTGCGGCCGGTCCGGTTCTGGGGTTTTGCTCTGCCCCTTCCGCTTCCTTTTGCCGCCCCCCCCCTGATCTCCTGGTTCTCCTTCGTCTTGTTGTTCTGGGGGCTTGTTCTTTCCCCCTCTCAGCCAATTTTGCCGTATTAGTTGGAACTCGGTGTGAAAAGGAACAGCTACTCTTCTACGTTCATTTGAGTGATCTCGCTGTTCATCACCCGATTCCTCAGCAGTTGCATCAGATTCTGAAGTTGCTGCACTCGAGCCCGGTGTGGCTAGGGTTCCTTGATTCATGGCTTTTCTGAATGCATCATACTTTTTAGCGAACGTTAGGACACGCCCATGGCGATAATCGTTTTCATCGCGCTCGAACTTCTCCTGTTTGCGTGCCATTATCTTTTGTTGGTATCTTATCAGGCGTTTTTTCATTGCCTCCTTAAGTTCATGTACCTTGGCTACATCCTCCTCTTTGTCGATGACATCTTCCAAGGTTTTGATTTCAGCCAGTGCCTTGTCCCTATCGCTCCACGCGTATTTCACCAAGAGCTTGAGAATGCTGAGGAAAATTGAATTTTGCCTTGTCATGTGTGCCTACGTGTTCCCCATCCTATGTTATATGTGCATGATCGATATGCATATATGTCCCTTTATGATCGATTACAGACGCAATTATAGTTGTGTCCGACTTTAGTATGTCAGTTATCCGGTCCCCGTGAAAGCAACGTGAATTAGGCTTCTAGGCCTATGTTGCCCACGTTTTACATTATGCACGTTAATTCATCGAACTGTCCCCGTTTCTAGGCCTCAAAGGGCCTGAACACCAGATTCAAGCTCCAGTCTCCTGAACCCACTCCGAGGAGTGATGCAGCCCCTCCCGCATCCCTGACCCTTCGCTTACTTCTTGCCGCGCAGCGCGGTGCCCGGCCTGGCTCTGCCTGCCTGTCTGCCAAGAATATGTTATGCCTCTAGTTATCAGTTCAGCTCTCCGTCTTCACATTCCTAAGCTAACGAACTGCATAAACATCTCCAGCTATAGTCTAGTCTCTCTGTCTCCATGCAAGAGAATTACTGTATTAATATCCATAGAAGATTCATAGCACACGCAATACACGTAGAATATATGCATGTACCAGTCTTAGTGTCAAGTAGCCTTTGCCCTGATAACTTTTAGATTCTATCAACATGTTCTCCAAACACCAGATACCAGATATGATATAGGTACATGTCGTCCTGACATCGCCGACTTTAGTCTCCTCTTCTAGTGCAGAAGTCATAGCCCCCAGTTCTCCCTAGTTACACGTCATGGCCCGTTTGCACGCACCAGTAGGTTAAAGGTTCCAAGCTGCCCAGGTAGCCCCCTCCATGTATCCACCCATTTATGACAGTTCTGTGACGTCTTCATCACATGTCTACGTACACGCCTTCTTTGTACGCCCCTTTTGTTCTTATCTTACGTTTGTCACTTGTTACGCCTACTGTATTCAATGCAATTGTAATGTTTTCCTATATATACTATGTACTGTTAATAAGACGTTGCAGCTGCCAGTCCATGCCATTCTATTTCAGGCTGTTCCGATCCTGTCCCTTCCCTTATGCCTGATTAAAGCCTGTTCGACTCAGATACCTCGGATCCTGCCTCTTATTTATTGAGCTATCTGTTTTATTTAATGTATTCAAAAATAGTACCGGTAATTAATTATTTATTTACCACATAATGGCGCCCGAATAGGGACGAGCCCCTTCCCCACGCGCCGGCGATGTAACGCAGGCCCCCTGACCCTTCTACAGCCGTGACGGAACTCTACCGTGCACGTGCAGATATTTCTGCTTCATCAAGTCTCCCTCAGGCCCACGGAGGAGACGGAGACTGCGGTCCGGCATCCAGACGAGGCGGTGAGGAATGCGGTTCGTCCCGACCAGAGCCCAAGCCGAGAGAGCAAGGTCCGAGGTATCCGGAGGCCCACCTGTTTCTGAAGCCCGAAGTTCGAAGCGCATGCGTAGTAACCAGACGTCGTAGCAGTCCAGTCCAGTCCGAGGCCTTCAAGTTTTGCTTCCCGGTGAGTACCGTTGCTGGGGGAGTATCTAGACGGGTCATTAGTTTGTCTCCGGTCCGATGGGTTTCGGTACACAGATCCAGTCCGACGTGTCCATCTAGGTGGATACGGTATGACGTGTCTCTTTATGAGACCGGTATGTTCTGTACTGTTTTAGCAGTGCATCCAGTAATTCTAGTAAGTCCGTTCTCGAGAAATTCAAGTATTATGTTTTCAATGTATCAGGTAGTATTCTGTTCGAACTGTTATTAATGTATTTTTTTATGTCGTGGTATGAGTGATTTGTTTGCCATTTCATTACTGTGATTATTGTGTATTGTGTTTTAATTCAAGTACGATTCGGATATGCCTCTGTTTTCAAAGTTATGTCAGATAAAAACCAGAAAAGGGTTACTCGAAGAAGCAGTTCCTGTCCCTCCTAGGGACAGTCCTGGACATTTTATGTATCATAAGCATGGCTTAGATGCCATACTGTATCTAGATTTATGGGTTGATTATACCAAGTATCTTGAAGAGAAATACAGATGGCCTGTATCAGGTACATGGGATGCCGAGTGCATCATGCGAGTAGAAGAGGCATTATGGAAAAGGAAAGCCAGACAGTCTCAGAAAGATGCCATCGAGTTATGGCGCAAAGAATCTCATAGAAGAACCGAAAAAGAATTCAGAAAAGCAGAGTTAAGTAGAGAATCCTCAGAAAAAGCCCAAGAAAGGGAACTTCTAGAAGAAGGTGAACGAGTTAGAACAGAACAATCAGACAGACAGAGAAATGCCCTAATTAGAGGTATGTATCCTCTTCTTGCCGAGGGCTTGCCGAAGGCAACCCCGGAAGCACCCTGTAATTTACCGCCACCATTGGTCCCGATTAAGCTACGTCATAAACCGACTGCAGCTGAAATTTTCCTTTCGTCCTATTTAGACGACACTGTCCCAGAATATGCTAATACAGATCCTACTCCACCAGTCCAAGTTCAAGTCCAGCCTCCAGTTAATGTAATTCCTGTGCCTCCAGTCGTTGGTCCTGTCCATGCACCAGTCCCCCAGGATCAACCCACATTACGTACTCCTACTGTACCAGTCACTTTACCAGCACCCGCACATTCAGTATTAGTTAACGATTCCAGTTCAGGAGGAGCAGGGGGAGGTGCTCCTATCACCCCGCCTCAAGTAAAACGACTGACGCTGAGAGACGCAGCGTTACAGCACACGCCAAAAGTGACTACATACGCAGACCTCAAGCGACATCTTACTGACTGCATATATGATTCAGTTCCAGGCGAAGATCACATGATATTATATTCAGTACGTTTAAGGCGAGTTGCCAACTTTTTGGCCACCCTGCCCGAGATGAAGGAACATCTAGACAGAATATATCATTTTATCCGTACTGGGGAGAACCCAGGAAGTATTCACGAAGCTATGGTACACAGGAAAGTCGAGATTCAAGGCATGATTTTGCAATTCTTGATTAACTGTTTAATAAGAGAACAAGATTATCCTGATAAAGATAAAGACGAGATGAAAGGCCTGACTAGGTGGAGTGACAATATAGCCGAGGGAAAACACAAGTCACAAGGTAGTATAGAAAGTATGTACAGGAAAATTCGTAAGGAAATTATAAGTATACACCAGAAGGAGGAAGCAAAAAGAGCAACCGAGAAAGAGAATGACTCTTCAAGTGAAGAGGTAGACAGCGAGAATCCCGCCAGAATAGCGTATGTAGGTAGAACTAGATTTTCCGACAGACATTCACGTCTAGATTACAAGAAAGTTTTTCCTCCTCCCGTACCAGAACAGTGTTCTCTTGAACAAGTATTCCAGGCCACCGATACAATTCTGAAATTACGAATAGGTTATAGTGAGCTTAGTACCATGCATGAACAAGAACTAGCCCGATCAGCAGTCCGATGGGTTAGTGATTCTGCCACGTTTCCAGACGAAGTAGTGGCCCAAATGTTTCTGAAGCTGCCCCCAGCCGAGCAGCGACTGGTGGGTATGTATATGATCCAGCACCTCATTACACTGTATGAGGATCAGCATTCTGATCCAGGTCCTTTACATGATGTACTGAACGAGTTACTCCTAAACCGATGGAAAGGTCTAGGTACCGATTTAATTAGTGTCATTCTAGAACAGCGCCACAAATACAGAACGTTCCTGAATCCACATTTTGTTCCTGTTCCACCCCCAGTAAGGAAATCGTTCTACATAGACAGACAGAATCCGTTACGAGAAGTACATCCAGTTAAGGGAGCGGGGGGTAATCTTGAACGAGTATTTGTTTACACCCCTATAACGAAAATAGAACTTCTAGAAATGAAAAAGTTAATACCCTGTCACGATAAAGATCCAGCAGGGTTCCACCGTGAATTAAAGGACATGCTCCGTATGGGAGAATACACGTATCCTGACATCATTAAAATGTTAAAGGTCCTGTTGCCTGCGGGCATATATGAAAAACTCAAAGAAAAAGAATGGGAGGTGGGAGAGAAAAAGATAGATTGGACCGCATTAGAGACTGAAGATAACACACGAGTTCCAGGTACCGGTCTTGGGGATAAAGCTAAAGCATTGCCCGAGTTACTGATACAAGTCTTGCCAAGATTACTAGCCACGAAAAAGGAAGATTGGGATGCCATCTCAGCCTGTAAACAGAAACAGGACGAAGACACTAGTGATTTTTATTCTAGATTTGAGAAATGTTTCATTATTAATAGTGGTCTGAAAACAAGTAGTGAATCGTATCCACATCTTTTTGTTACCAAACTAGTTGAGAATTCTTTACCGCAAGTTAAAAATAGAGTATTGAAAGTCGAAAGTACCTGGCAAGCAAATACTCCATCACAAATGCTCAAGATGCTCCAGTATCACCAGAACAGAATCAGGGAGGAGCAGGAACACGAAAGGAGACGTATGAAAGACACGAAAATGAAAGTACTAGTTGCACAGTCTGTTCCACAAGACAGTCAGAAGAGGGGTCCGAATCAAACTAGTCATTCTACAGCTCCTGTTAAAGGGACCTGCAATTATTGTAAACAGCCAGGTCATTACATAAACGAATGTGCAGTTCTGAAACACAACATAGCTACAGGTAAGACAAAAGAGAGACCACGTCCTCCTAGACAAGAACAAGTTCCGCAGAATGCTCAGACACCGCAGAATGCACAACAGACAGTTACAGTACCGCAGCCTATAGCTGCCACACAACACGTTACACAGCAGATGTACCAGTACGCACAGTCAGATTATCCAGAATATCAGCAGTATTCATGATACAGCCTAGAGAGGGAGGTTGGCTTGCCTCTCATCGAGGTTCCTGTAGATCAAGAGGGTCCCTATGTACACAGTCAAGTATTAGGGAAAGACAGAAAGTTTCTGATTGATACAGGGGCAAGTAGGACTACCATCAGTCATGACGAGGTTCCAGGGGCTCCACTCTCAGGCTCTAGAAATGTTTCCCTTGGATTTTCAGGAAAGCCTATTGTTAATGAAATATCGAAACCAGTTTCCCTAGAAGTTGGTCCATTGTCCCGAACTACAGACTTGTTACTTACGAAATCATGTCCTGAAAATTTACTAGGCATCAAGGCATTGAAAGAATTAGGAGCAGTTATATGCTGTTCCCCAGAAGGAGTGAGATTGTTTTTGCGCGATTTTAAAGGTCATTATGTATTACGTAATTTTGATCCAAGATTATTGAATGTACCACAGCATTTATGGGCGCAAGGTCCAACTGATGTAGGTTGTATGCACATTACACCCTATCTTGTCACTCTGAAACAAGGTGTTGTATTGCCACGAATCCGACAGTACAAATTGCCACCTGAGGCTGTAGCAGCCTTATCCAAAATTATTGACGAGCTCATTGCTCAAGGAGTGGTTGTAGAAACTGACTCCAATGTATGTAATTCTCCTATCATTCCGATTCTGAAACGTACTGATCCCAATGCACCTCCAGTTTATCGATTAGTGATCGATCTTCGAGAACTTAATAAATGTATCATACCCCAGTACCCAGTGGTTCCAGATATTTCTTCCCTATTAACTGCCATTGATTCCGAAGCTACGTTCTTTACTGTTATTGATCTCAAGAACGCATTCTTTAGTGTCCCCATTCATCCAGACAGCCAGTTTCTTTTCGGATTCTGTTTAAATGGAAGGAGCTATAAATTTACACCAGCTCCTCAAGGTTTCACGGAAAGTCCTAGCATTTACAGTCAAGCACTTAAAAGACAACTAGACAATATTCACATGCCAACTGACACTGCCCTGCTCCAGTATGTTGATGATCTATTGATCACAGCCCGTTCTGAACGTGACTGCGAACGTGCGTCACTTACAGTCTTGTATTTCCTGGCCGAGATGGGGCACAAGGTGTCCCCTTCCAAATTGCAATTCTGTGTCCAGCAAGTGGTCTACCTAGGACACTTACTGTCCAAGAGGGGTAGGCAGTTGACACCTGACCGTATCCAGTTAATAGCACATCTTCCACAGCCCAAGACTCAGAAGGAGGTACGAGCTTTTATCGGCCTCACTTCTTACTGCAGACAATGGATTCCTCAGTACGCATATCTAGCCAAGCCACTGATACAGTTAATGACACAGGAGGCAGCCACATCGACTGTCCTCCCTTGGACCCAAGAACATACACTTATTTTCAATGAGTTAAAGAAAGCTTTATGCCAAGCACCTGTTCTAGCGACACCAAACTACAGTAAGCCTTTTACACTTGTTGTCACTGAACGTGATGGTACTGCATTATCTGTTCTTACACAAGATCAAGCAGGACAACACAAGCCTTGTGCTTATTTTTCTAGCACATTAGATCCGGTGGCCCAGGCTCTGCCTGCGTGCCTCAAGTCAGTTCCAGCCACAGCCCTAGCTATCAGACAAAGTGATTCCATAGTGTTAGGACACTCCCTGACAGTACAAGTTCCACACTCCGTGGAAGTTCTTTTGAACCGAACACAGACTCAGCACTTGACAATTGCACGTTTAACAGGTTATGAACTGACACTGTTTCAGCCACACATAGAAATCAGACGCTGCAACATTTTAAATCCTGCTACACTGTTACCCTCAGTTACTTCAAATCCTGCCACACATGACTGTGTGGAAGTTGTTAACACCATGACAAAGCCAAGACAAGACTTGACCGACATTGCATTACCTGACCCCGACCTGACACTTTATGTGGATGGTTCATGTATGAGAACAAATACAGGAGAACTAGTAGCCGCGTATGCAGTGACTACTGAAACTGAAGTTATAGAAACACATCGTATTGACACCCTGTCTGCTCAAGCAGCAGAGCTCATCGCTCTGATTCAAGCCTGCATACGAGCCAAGAACCTGAAAGTAAACATATACACAGATTCACGTTATGCATTCGGAGTCGTTCACGACTTTGGAGTACTCTGGCAAGAAAGAGGTTTCATGACTTCTCATGGAACCAAGATTCAGCATGGCCCCCTCAGTCAAGCTCTGTTAGAAGCCATACATTTACCGACAGCCATTGCCATTATGAAGTGCAAAGCACATACGAAAGTCACTGACATCATTTCCCAGGGTAACGATCTAGCAGATCGAACAGCCAAGCTTACAGCCCAGACTCCAGACATTCTAGTTAACACGACTCAGACAGACGTTCCAGTTCAGACGATTTGTATGACAGTTAAGGACCCCACTCAAGACGTACTAGATATACAGTCACATGCTACCCCAGACGAAATCAAGAAATGGTCTGAACAAGGAGGGGTCCAGACAGATCAAGGATGGTTGACAAAGGGAAAAGCCACATGGTTTCTCCCCGACTCTATGGTTCAAGTCATTATTAACACCGCACATAGTCCAGCACACTTAGGAGAAAAAGCCTTGTTAGAGAGCATTCAGAACCTCTGGTTTAACAAGCATTTACGAGCAGCAGCCACACAGAAAGTGCGTACCTGCATGATATGTTGTCAGTTCAATCCAGGTAAAGGTGTTCCGGTGGAACAAGGTGGATTCCATCCTCCTGACCACCCTTTTGAAGTCCTCCAGATGGATTATATTCAGATGGATCGATGCCGAGGTTTCAAGTATGTCCTCGTAGTTGTATGCGCTTTGTCCAGATGGACGGAAGCATATCCAGTCCCAGATTACACTGCCGCGACCACTGCTAGGCAGTTGGTTCGTGAGTATTTCCCCCGCTATGGATTACCGAGGGTCGTGTATTCAGACAACGGCCAGCCATTCTCATCCGAACTCATGAAACAAGTATCCCTTCTGTTAGGGTACCAGTGGAAGTTCCACTGTGTACGACATCCTGAAGCAGCTGGCCTCGTAGAGAGACATAATCAGACCCTGAAAATCCGCATTGCCAAGGTATGCGCAGAGAAAGGCGTAGATTGGATGGTAGCACTGCCAGTCGCCCTTTTTTACATGAGAATGGTCGCACACTCCCGTTCAGGTCTGTCCCCTTTCGAGGTAGTTTTCGGCCGTCCCCCAAACATGTGGGGTACACCTAGACCACGTACCATTACCGATGTTGACAGTAATATGCTGACAGATTACCTGGCTTCCTTGATGTCTGCACTACTCTCTTGTCGTTCACAGGTTGCCGCTGCTTTTCCAGACAACACCCAGGTGAAACCGCACGAGGTCATACCAGGCGACCTCGTTCTGATTCGTAATTTTGATCGTTCAAGTCCGCTGGAGCCCCGATGGAAAGAACCAAAACTCGTCCTGATGACAACAAGAACGGCGATCAAGGTCGAGGGTCGAAAAGGCTGGTTGCATTCCAGTCACGTGAAGCGATTTCATGGACTCCCTCCAAAAACTTTTTTCAAAGACTGCCCCGTTCTCAAGGACTGCCCAGATACTGACTCTAAACTTCCCCTGTTAGAGAAAACTCCACAGCAGGAGTATAAAGAAAAGTTAAGGTCTAGTAAGTCAGCCAGTTTAATTGTCTAAGTCCCTCTCGGGTGAAGCGGTTAGACAGGTTCCTGACATGTATGAGATAGACCCCCATAGTGAGAGAGTTAGTCAAAGCTCTAAGAGAATACGTTATTGTAAGAATCTTCAAAGTCGCTGTATTGTGACTCTATTATTTTTGTTATTTCTGAGTCTTATGGTTACCTGCATAAGTTATGCCTTACATCTATGTTTTCCTATCGTTTCACATGTACATTTGTCTTCTAATGTTACAGTAGAGCACACTTTTAGTGAACTACCTCCTCACGAGTTATCCTATCGTCTTGTCATGCGCAATAATACTTTTATCCGAATGTCACACTATTCACACCAGACCAGCAATGCCACTAATTGTTGGGTGTGTGGTCGACTCCCCCCTTTCCAGACACTGAAGGGAGTTCTGCCACTCTTTCCCTATCCGTTTTCACACAATGGTTCGTGTGGAGCATGGTCCACGTTAACGTCATCCTCAAACGATATGTCCTTTCTGAATAGAACATGTTTCCCAGACAAGGAAGGTCTTTCCCATAGAACAGGGTTATATCTAGAAAATGAAGTATATGATCTAGGTAATTATTCCTCAAATTTCATGGTTCTGAATGTTCAGTCCGAGACTACTCCAGATTTGCCTGCTATTACAGTTCTACCAGTGAAAGGCGAATTATGTGTCAGAAAGAATGGTTCAGTACATCTAGGACACAGTGATTGTAATACTGTGGTCGAGTATAGTGACAGTGGGAAATCTACTTTCAAAGCCTCACGTCATTCTTATTTTGTATGTGGCCAGACCGCATATGTACGTCTGCCTCTGGATTGGGATGGAACATGTTACATTGCCTTCCTACTGCCACCAGTTTTTCTAGCCCCATCCGATTATCACAGAAATACACATCTAGTACACTTTAGACATAGAAGGGAGATCGAGTCCCCCATTGTCGATCAAACTGAAACTGCCTTAGAACAGTATCAAGACTTCAATAAAGGTTTCTTTTTCTTCATAGGTCCTGTCCAGAATAGTAAGCTAATACGTAGGCTAACCAGAACCCTTGAAGCAGTAGTGAATGAGACTACTTCCGCTCTAGGTAACTTAACTGAAGAACAATCTGCTATGAGATTTGTTGTGCTCCAAAATCGTCTCGTCCTTGACGTCATACTGGCCGATAGGGGCGGAGCTTGTAGAGTCATCGGATCTAGTTGCTGTATTTTCATTCCTAATAACGCACCGTCTGTATATTCAGCTATAACCAGACTTCATAAAATAGCCCATCAGTTACACCAGAATCCAGGCACCTGGACATGGTCCGGTTGGCTCTGGAGTATAATATCTGCCTGGGGATGGAAAGTATTGTCATTCCTGGGTATAGTAGTAATGATCATATTCAGTTGTTGCCTATGTTTACAATGTGGCCCTGCGATTTGCGGCTTGTGCGCTACATCTTGTATTCCTAGTCCTAAGTCCCGTTCCAAGAAGATTCGAGACGAGCAAATGATGCTCTATGAACAGATAGATGGTATCATGAATATTGATGTTTCCTGATGGAAACGTAGGGCACAAGGAGGGAATGAGGAAAATTGAATTCCCTAGCATAGAAAGGTTATACAATTTTAGAACCAGATCATCATACTCCCTTATACTAGATTCATAAACTTCCTTAGTAGTGATGGTATAAAACTTGGTATCAGAGAGTTGCCTCATAGCTTCCTTTTGATAGTACTCTCTCGTCCTCAAAATGACATTCCCCCCCTTGTCCGAGGGTTTTATGATGATTTTCTTGTCATTCAGCAACACTTGCAGGGCTTTCTTTTGAGGTTCTGTGATGTTACGTGTATTCGTATTGGCAACCTTTCTTTGCTTTTACCAGTTCCATCGTCATGGCCTCTGAAAAAGCATCAATGGCGTCCCACGGTGACTGAGGGATAAATGTAGAGAGGGGCTTGAAATGACTACCGTCTCACTCTTGTTCAATTCCCTGTATTGCTGCCCTCTGCACCATATCCATGCCAGCGATATCTATATGCTCGGTCTCAGTTCTTACAGCTTCCATGGCTTCAATGCAGGGCATGTCTTTCCCTGTCAAGGTATCAGTGGCCGTCAGTCTGGTCCCAGGTTTCAGTGGTCCCTTGATGCGTGGTCTTAATTTGAAATGCTTATGTAATTTCAGTTTTCTAGTGAACCTGAAAAGGTCAATTTTAGTTTGCGTGAATTCAAGATCGGTGTTCGGACAAAAGGTAAGTCCCAGGCTCAGGAGTTCATGTTGTTCATTGGTAAGGGTTCTGTTCGTAAGATTGACCACAGTTAGGTTAGTTGCCCCTACTTGATCATTGTCCTTTACTTCTTTTTGTTGCGGCCGGTCCGGTTCTGGGGTTTTGCTCTGCCCCTTCCGCTTCCTTTTGCCGCCCCCCCCCCTGATCTCCTGGTTCTCCTTCGTCTTGTTGTTCTGGGGGCTTGTTCTTTCCCCCTCTCAGCCAATTTTGCCGTATTAGTTGGAACTCGGTGTGAAAAGGAACAGCTACTCTTCTACGTTCATTTGCGTGATCTCGCTGTTCATCACCCGATTCCTCAGCAGTTGCATCAGATTCTGAAGTTGCTGCACTCGAGCCCGGTGTGGCTAGGGTTCCTTGATTCATGGCTTTTCTGAATGCATCATACTTTTTAGCGAACGTTAGGACACGCCCCTGGCGATAATCGTTTTCATCGCGCTCGAACTTCTCCTGTTTGCGTGCCATTATCTTTTGTTGGTATCTTATCAGGCGTTTTTTCATTGCCTCCTTAAGTTCATGTACCTTGGCTACATCCTCCTCTTTGTCGATGACATCTTCCAAGGTTTTGATTTCAGCCAGTGCCTTGTCCCTATCGCTCCACGCGTATTTCACCAAGAGCTTGAGAATGCTGAGGAAAATTGAATTTTGCCTTGTCATGTGTGCCTACGTGTTCCCCATCCTATGTTATATGTGCATGATCGATATGCATATATGTCCCTTTATGATCGATTACAGACGCAATTATAGTTGTGTCCGACTTTAGTATGTCAGTTATCCGGTCCCCGTGAAAGCAACGTGAATTAGGCTTCTAGGCCTATGTTGCCCACGTTTTACATTATGCACGTTAATTCATCGAACTGTCCCCGTTTCTAGGCCTCAAAGGGCCTGAACACCAGATTCAAGCTCCAGTCTCCTGAACCCACTCCGAGGAGTGATGCAGCCCCTCCCGCATCCCTGACCCTTCGCTTACTTCTTGCCGCGCAGCGCGGTGCCCGGCCTGGCTCTGCCTGCCTGCCTGTCTGCCAAGAATATGTTATGCCTCTAGTTATCAGTTCAGCTCTCCGTCTTCACATTCCTAAGCTAACGAACTGCATAAACATCTCCAGCTATAGTCTAGTCTCTCTGTCTCCATGCAAGAGAATTACTGTATTAATATCCATAGAAGATTCATAGCACACGCAATACACGTAGAATATATGCATGTACCAGTCTTAGTGTCAAGTAGCCTTTGCCCTGATAACTTTTAGATTCTATCAACATGTTCTCCAAACACCAGATACCAGATATGATATAGGTACATGTCGTCCTGACATCGCCGACTTTAGTCTCCTCTTCTAGTGCAGAAGTCATAGCCCCCAGTTCTCCCTAGTTACACGTCATGGCCCGTTTGCACGCACCAGTAGGTTAAAGGTTCCAAGCTGCCCAGGTAGCCCCCTCCATGTATCCACCCATTTATGACACTTCTGTGACGTCTTCATCACATGTCTACGTACACGCCTTCTTTGTACGCCCCTTTTGTTCTTATCTTACGTTTGTCACTTGTTACGCCTACTGTATTCAATGCAATTGTAATGTTTTCCTATATATACTATGTACTGTTAATAAGACGTTGCAGCTGCCAGTCCATGCCATTCTATTTCAGGCTGTTCCGATCCTGTCCCTTCCCTTATGCCTGATTAAAGACTGTTCGACTCAGATACCCCGGATCCTGCCTCTTATTTATTGAGCTATCTGTTTTATTTAATGTATTCAAAAATAGTACCGGTAATTAATTATTTATTTACCACATAATGGCGCCCGAATAGGGACGAGCCCCTTCCCCACGCGCCGGCGATGTAACGCAGGCCCCCTGACCCTTCTACAGCCGTGACGGAACTCTACCGTGCACGTGCAGATATTTCTGCTTCATCAAGTCTCCCTCAGGCCCACGGAGGAGACGGAGACTGCGGTCCGGCATCCAGACGAGGCGGTGAGGAATGCGGTTCGTCCCGACCAGAGCCCAAGCCGAGAGAGCAAGGTCCGAGGTATCCGGAGGCCCACCTGTTTCTGAAGCCCGAAGTTCGAAGCGCATGCGTAGTAACCAGACGTCGTAGCAGTCCAGTCCAGTCCGAGGCCTTCAAGTTTTGCTTCCCGGTGAGTACCGTTGCTGGGGGAGTATCTAGACGGGTCATTAGTTTGTCTCCGGTCCGATGGGTTTGGGTACACAGATCCAGTCCGACGTGTCCATCTAGGTGGATACGGTATGACGTGTCTCTTTATGAGACCGGTATGTTCTGTACTGTTTTAGCAGTGCATCCAGTAATTCTAGTAAGTCCGTTCTCGAGAAATTCAAGTATTATGTTTTCAATGTATCAGGTAGTATTCTGTTCGAACTATTAATGTATTTTTTTATGTCGTGGTATGAGTGATTTGTTTGCCATTTCATTACTGTGATTATTGTGTATTGTGTTTTAATTCAAGTACGATTCGGATATGCCTCTGTTTTCAAAGTTATGTCAGATAAAAACCAGAAAAGGGTTACTCGAAGAAGCAGTTCCTGTCCCTCCTAGGGACAGTCCTGGACATTTTATGTATCATAAGCATGGCTTAGATGCCATACTGTATCTAGATTTATGGGTTGATTATACCAAGTATCTTGAAGAGAAATACAGATGGCCTGTATCAGGTACATGGGATGCCGAGTGCATCATGCGAGTAGAAGAGGCATTATGGAAAAGGAAAGCCAGACAGTCTCAGAAAGATGCCATCGAGTTATGGCGCAAAGAATCTCATAGAAGAACCGAAAAAGAATTCAGAAAAGCAGAGTTAAGTAGAGAATCCTCAGAAAAAGCCCAAGAAAGGGAACTTCTAGAAGAAGGTGAACGAGTTAGAACAGAACAATCAGACAGACAGAGAAATGCCCTAATTAGAGGTATGTATCCTCTTCTTGCCGAGGGCTTGCCGAGGGCTTGCCGAAGGCAACCCCGGAAGCACCCTGTAATTTACCGCCACCATTGGTCCCGATTAAGCTACGTCATAAACCGACTGCAGCTGAAATTTTCCTTTCGTCCTATTTAGACGACACTGTCCCAGAATATGCTAATACAGATCCTACTCCACCAGTCCAAGTTCAAGTCCAGCCTCCAGTTAATGTAATTCCTGTGCCTCCAGTCGTTGGTCCTGTCCATGCACCAGTCCCCCAGGATCAACCCACATTACGTACTCCTACTGTACCAGTCACTTTACCAGCACCCGCACATTCAGTATTAGTTAACGATTCCAGTTCAGGAGGAGCAGGGGGAGGTGCTCCTATCACCCCGCCTCAAGTAAAACGACTGACGCTGAGAGACGCAGCGTTACAGCACACGCCAAAAGTGACTACATACGCAGACCTCAAGCGACATCTTACTGACTGCATATATGATTCAGTTCCAGGCGAAGATCACATGATATTATATTCAGTACGTTTAAGGCGAGTTGCCAACTTTTTGGCCACCCTGCCCGAGATGAAGGAACATCTAGACAGAATATATCATTTTATCCGTACTGGGGAGAACCCAGGAAGTATTCACGAAGCTATGGTACACAGGAAAGTCGAGATTCAAGGCATGATTTTGCAATTCTTGATTAACTGTTTAATAAGAGAACAAGATTATCCTGATAAAGATAAAGACGAGATGAAAGGCCTGACTAGGTGGAGTGACAATATAGCCGAGGGAAAACACAAGTCACAAGGTAGTATAGAAAGTATGTACAGGAAAATTCGTAAGGAAATTATAAGTATACACCAGAAGGAGGAAGCAAAAAGAGCAACCGAGAAAGAGAATGACTCTTCAAGTGAAGAGGTAGACAGCGAGAATCCCGCCAGAATAGCGTATGTAGGTAGAACTAGATTTTCCGACAGACATTCACGTCTAGATTACAAGAAAGTTTTTCCTCCTCCCGTACCAGAACAGTGTTCTCTTGAACAAGTATTCCAGGCCACCGATACAATTCTGAAATTACGAATAGGTTATAGTGAGCTTAGTACCATGCATGAACAAGAACTAGCCCGATCAGCAGTCCGATGGGTTAGTGATTCTGCCACGTTTCCAGACGAAGTAGTGGCCCAAATGTTTCTGAAGCTGCCCCCAGCCGAGCAGCGACTGGTGGGTATGTATATGATCCAGCACCTCATTACACTGTATGAGGATCAGCATTCTGATCCAGGTCCTTTACATGATGTACTGAACGAGTTACTCCTAAACCGATGGAAAGGTCTAGGTACCGATTTAATTAGTGTCATTCTAGAACAGCGCCACAAATACAGAACGTTCCTGAATCCACATTTTGTTCCTGTTCCACCCCCAGTAAGGAAATCGTTCTACATAGACAGACAGAATCCGTTACGAGAAGTACATCCAGTTAAGGGAGCGGGGGGTAATCTTGAACGAGTATTTGTTTACACCCCTATAACGAAAATAGAACTTCTAGAAATGAAAAAGTTAATACCCTGTCACGATAAAGATCCAGCAGGGTTCCACCGTGAATTAAAGGACATGCTCCGTATGGGAGAATACACGTATCCTGACATCATTAAAATGTTAAAGGTCCTGTTGCCTGCGGGCATATATGAAAAACTCAAAGAAAAAGAATGGGAGGTGGGAGAGAAAAAGATAGATTGGACCGCATTAGAGACTGAAGATAACACACGAGTTCCAGGTACCGGTCTTGGGGATAAAGCTAAAGCATTGCCCGAGTTACTGATACAAGTCTTGCCAAGATTACTAGCCACGAAAAAGGAAGATTGGGATGCCATCTCAGCCTGTAAACAGAAACAGGACGAAGACACTAGTGATTTTTATTCTAGATTTGAGAAATGTTTCATTATTAATAGTGGTCTGAAAACAAGTAGTGAATCGTATCCACATCTTTTTGTTACCAAACTAGTTGAGAATTCTTTACCGCAAGTTAAAAATAGAGTATTGAAAGTCGAAAGTACCTGGCAAGCAAATACTCCATCACAAATGCTCAAGATGCTCCAGTATCACCAGAACAGAATCAGGGAGGAGCAGGAACACGAAAGGAGACGTATGAAAGACACGAAAATGAAAGTACTAGTTGCACAGTCTGTTCCACAAGACAGTCAGAAGAGGGGTCCGAATCAAACTAGTCATTCTACAGCTCCTGTTAAAGGGACCTGCAATTATTGTAAACAGCCAGGTCATTACATAAACGAATGTGCAGTTCTGAAACACAACATAGCTACAGGTAAGACAAAAGAGAGACCACGTCCTCCTAGACAAGAACAAGTTCCGCAGAATGCTCAGACACCGCAGAATGCACAACAGACAGTTACAGTACCGCAGCCTATAGCTGCCACACAACACGTTACACAGCAGATGTACCAGTACGCACAGTCAGATTATCCAGAATATCAGCAGTATTCATGATACAGCCTAGAGAGGGAGGTTGGCTTGCCTCTCATCGAGGTTCCTGTAGATCAAGAGGGTCCCTATGTACACAGTCAAGTATTAGGGAAAGACAGAAAGTTTCTGATTGATACAGGGGCAAGTAGGACTACCATCAGTCATGACGAGGTTCCAGGGGCTCCACTCTCAGGCTCTAGAAATGTTTCCCTTGGATTTTCAGGAAAGCCTATTGTTAATGAAATATCGAAACCAGTTTCCCTAGAAGTTGGTCCATTGTCCCGAACTACAGACTTGTTACTTACGAAATCATGTCCTGAAAATTTACTAGGCATCAAGGCATTGAAAGAATTAGGAGCAGTTATATGCTGTTCCCCAGAAGGAGTGAGATTGTTTTTGCGCGATTTTAAAGGTCATTATGTATTACGTAATTTTGATCCAAGATTATTGAATGTACCACAGCATTTATGGGCGCAAGGTCCAACTGATGTAGGTTGTATGCACATTACACCCTATCTTGTCACTCTGAAACAAGGTGTTGTATTGCCACGAATCCGACAGTACAAATTGCCACCTGAGGCTGTAGCAGCCTTATCCAAAATTATTGACGAGCTCATTGCTCAAGGAGTGGTTGTAGAAACTGACTCCAATGTATGTAATTCTCCTATCATTCCGATTCTGAAACGTACTGATCCCAATGCACCTCCAGTTTATCGATTAGTGATCGATCTTCGAGAACTTAATAAATGTATCATACCCCAGTACCCAGTGGTTCCAGATATTTCTTCCCTATTAACTGCCATTGATTCCGAAGCTACGTTCTTTACTGTTATTGATCTCAAGAACGCATTCTTTAGTGTCCCCATTCATCCAGACAGCCAGTTTCTTTTCGGATTCTGTTTAAATGGAAGGAGCTATAAATTTACACCAGCTCCTCAAGGTTTCACGGAAAGTCCTAGCATTTACAGTCAAGCACTTAAAAGACAACTAGACAATATTCACATGCCAACTGACACTGCCCTGCTCCAGTATGTTGATGATCTATTGATCACAGCCCGTTCTGAACGTGACTGCGAACGTGCGTCACTTACAGTCTTGTATTTCCTGGCCGAGATGGGGCACAAGGTGTCCCCTTCCAAATTGCAATTCTGTGTCCAGCAAGTGGTCTACCTAGGACACTTACTGTCCAAGAGGGGTAGGCAGTTGACACCTGACCGTATCCAGTTAATAGCACATCTTCCACAGCCCAAGACTCAGAAGGAGGTACGAGCTTTTATCGGCCTCACTTCTTACTGCAGACAATGGATTCCTCAGTACGCATATCTAGCCAAGCCACTGATACAGTTAACGACACAGGAGGCAGCCACATCGACTGTCCTCCCTTGGACCCAAGAACATACACTTATTTTCAATGAGTTAAAGAAAGCTTTATGCCAAGCACCTGTTCTAGCGACACCAAACTACAGTAAGCCTTTTACACTTGTTGTCACTGAACGTGATGGTACTGCATTATCTGTTCTTACACAAGATCAAGCAGGACAACACAAGCCTTGTGCTTATTTTTCTAGCACATTAGATCCGGTGGCCCAGGCTCTGCCTGCGTGCCTCAAGTCAGTTGCAGCCACAGCCCTAGCTATCAGACAAAGTGATTCCATAGTGTTAGGACACTCCCTGACAGTACAAGTTCCACACTCCGTGGAAGTTCTTTTGAACCGAACACAGACTCAGCACTTGACAATTGCACGTTTAACAGGTTATGAACTGACACTGTTTCAGCCACACATAGAAATCAGACGCTGCAACATTTTAAATCCTGCTACACTGTTACCCTCAGTTACTTCAAATCCTGCCACACATGACTGTGTGGAAGTTGTTAACACCATGACAAAGCCAAGACAAGACTTGACCGACATTGCATTACCTGACCCCGACCTGACACTTTATGTGGATGGTTCATGTATGAGAACAAATACAGGAGAACTAGTAGCCGCGTATGCAGTGACTACTGAAACTGAAGTTATAGAAACACATCGTATTGACACCCTGTCTGCTCAAGCAGCAGAGCTCATCGCTCTGATTCAAGCCTGCATACGAGCCAAGAACCTGAAAGTAAACATATACACAGATTCACGTTATGCATTCGGAGTCGTTCACGACTTTGGAGTACTCTGGCAAGAAAGAGGTTTCATGACTTCTCATGGAACCAAGATTCAGCATGGCCCCCTCAGTCAAGCTCTGTTAGAAGCCATACATTTACCGACAGCCATTGCCATTATGAAGTGCAAAGCACATACGAAAGTCACTGACATCATTTCCCAGGGTAACGATCTAGCAGATCGAACAGCCAAGCTTACAGCCCAGACTCCAGACATTCTAGTTAACACGACTCAGACAGACGTTCCAGTTCAGACGATTTGTATGACAGTTAAGGACCCCACTCAAGACGTACTAGATATACAGTCACATGCTACCCCAGACGAAATCAAGAAATGGTCTGAACAAGGAGGGGTCCAGACAGATCAAGGATGGTTGACAAAGGGAAAAGCCACATGGTTTCTCCCCGACTCTATGGTTCAAGTCATTATTAACACCGCACATAGTCCAGCACACTTAGGAGAAAAAGCCTTGTTAGACAGCATTCAGAACCTCTGGTTTAACAAGCATTTACGAGCAGCAGCCACACAGAAAGTGCGTACCTGCATGATATGTTGTCAGTTCAATCCAGGTAAAGGTGTTCCGGTGGAACAAGGTGGATTCCATCCTCCTGACCACCCTTTTGAAGTCCTCCAGATGGATTATATTCAGATGGATCGATGCCGAGGTTTCAAGTATGTCCTCGTAGTTGTATGCGCTTTGTCCAGATGGACGGAAGCATATCCAGTCCCAGATTACACTGCCGCGACCACTGCTAGGCAGTTGGTTCGTGAGTATTTCCCCCGCTATGGATTACCGAGGGTCGTGTATTCAGACAACGGCCAGCCATTCTCATCCGAACTCATGAAACAAGTATCCCTTCTGTTAGGGTACCAGTGGAAGTTCCACTGTGTACGACATCCTGAAGCAGCTGGCCTCGAAGAGAGACATAATCAGACCCTGAAAATCCGCATTGCCAAGGTATGCGCAGAGAAAGGCGTAGATTGGATGGTAGCACTGCCAGTCGCCCTTTTTTACATGAGAATGGTCGCACACTCCCGTTCAGGTCTGTCCCCTTTCGAGGTAGTTTTCGGCCGTCCCCCAAACATGTGGGGTACACCTAGACCACGTACCATTACCGATGTTGACAGTAATATGCTGACAGATTACCTGGCTTCCTTGATGTCTGCACTACTCTCTTGTCGTTCACAGGTTGCCGCTGCTTTTCCAGACAACACCCAGGTGAAACCGCACGAGGTCATACCAGGCGACCTCGTTCTGATTCGTAATTTTGATCGTTCAAGTCCGCTGGAGCCCCGATGGAAAGAACCAAAACTCGTCCTGATGACAACAAGAACGGCGATCAAGGTCGAGGGTCGAAAAGGCTGGTTGCATTCCAGTCACGTGAAGCGATTTCATGGACTCCCTCCAAAAACTTTTTTCAAAGACTGCCCCGTTCTCAAGGACTGCCCAGATACTGACTCTAAACTTCCCCTGTTAGAGAAAACTCCACAGCAGGAGTATAAAGAAAAGTTAAGGTCTAGTAAGTCAGCCAGTTTAATTGTCTAAGTCCCTCTCGGGTGAAGCGGTTAGACAGGTTCCTGACATGTATGAGATAGACCCCCATAGTGAGAGAGTTAGTCAAAGCTCTAAGAGAATACGTTATTGTAAGAATCTTCGAAGTCGCTGTATTGTGACTCTATTATTTTTGTTATTTCTGAGTCTTATGGTTACCTGCATAAGTTATGCCTTACATCTATGTTTTCCTATCGTTTCACATGTACATTTGTCTTCTAATGTTACAGTAGAGCACACTTTTAGTGAACTACCTCCTCACGAGTTATCCTATCGTCTTGTCATGCGCAATAATACTTTTATCCGAATGTTACACTATTCACACCAGACCAGCAATGCCACTAATTGTTGGGTGTGTGGTCGACTCCCCCCTTTCCAGACACTGAAGGGAGTTCTGCCACTCTTTCCCTATCCGTTTTCACACAATGGTTCGTGTGGAGCATGGTCCACGTTAACGTCATCCTCAAACGATATGTCCTTTCTGAATAGAACATGTTTCCCAGACAAGGAAGGTCTTTCCCATAGAACAGGGTTATATCTAGAAAATGAAGTATATGATCTAGGTAATTATTCCTCAAATTTCATGGTTCTGAATGTTCAGTCCGAGACTACTCCAGATTTGCCTGCTATTACAGTTCTACCAGTGAAAGGCGAATTATGTGTCAGAAAGAATGGTTCAGTACATCTAGGACACAGTGATTGTAATACTGTGGTCGAGTATAGTGACAGTGGGAAATCTACTTTCAAAGCCTCACGTCATTCTTATTTTGTATGTGGCCAGACCGCATATGTACGTCTGCCTCTGGATTGGGATGGAACATGTTACATTGCCTTCCTACTGCCACCAGTTTTTCTAGCCCCATCCGATTATCACAGAAATACACATCTAGTACACTTTAGACATAGAAGGGAGATCGAGTCCCCCATTGTCGATCAAACTGAAACTGCCTTAGAACAGTATCAAGACTTCAATAAAGGTTTCTTTTTCTTCATAGGTCCTGTCCAGAATAGTAAGCTAATACGTAGGCTAACCAGAACCCTTGAAGCAGTAGTGAATGAGACTACTTCCGCTCTAGGTAACTTAACTGAAGAACAATCTGCTATGAGATTTGTTGTGCTCCAAAATCGTCTCGTCCTTGACGTCATACTGGCCGATAGGGGCGGAGCTTGTAGAGTCATCGGATCTAGTTGCTGCATTTTCATTCCTAATAACGCACCGTCTGTATATTCAGCTATAACCAGACTTCATAAAATAGCCCATCAGTTACACCAGAATCCAGGCACCTGGACATGGTCCGGTTGGCTCTGGAGTATAATATCTGCCTGGGGATGGAAAGTATTGTCATTCCTGGGTATAGTAGTAATGATCATATTCAGTTGTTGCCTATGTTTACAATGTGGCCCTGCGATTTGCGGCTTGTGCGCTACATCTTGTATTCCTAGTCCTAAGTCCCGTTCCAAGAAGATTCGAGACGAGCAAATGATGCTCTATGAACAGATAGATGGTATCATGAATATTGATGTTTCCTGATGGAAACGTAGGGCACAAGGAGGGAATGAGGAAAATTGAATTCCCTAGCATAGAAAGGTTATACAATTTTAGAACCAGATCATCATACTCCCTTATACTAGATTCATAAACTTCCTTAGTAGTGATGGTATAAAACTTGGTATCAGAGAGTTGCCTCATAGCTTCCTTTTGATAGTACTCTCTCGTCCTCAAAATGACATTCCCCCCCTTGTCCGAGGGTTTTATGATGATTTTCTTGTCATTCAGCAACACTTGCAGGGCTTTCTTTTGAGGTTCTGTGATGTTACGTGTATTCGTATTGGCAACCTTTCTTTGCTTTTACCAGTTCCATCGTCATGGCCTCTGAAAAAGCATCAATGGCGTCCCACGGTGACTGAGGGATAAATGTAGAGAGGGGCTTGAAATGACTACCGTCTCACTCTTGTTCAATTCCCTGTATTGCTGCCCTCTGCACCATATCCATGCCAGCGATATCTATATGCTCGGTCTCAGTTCTTAGAGCTTCCATGGCTTCAATGCAGGGCATGTCTTTCCCTGTCAAGGTATCAGTGGCCGTCAGTCTGGTCCCAGGTTTCAGTGGTCCCTTGATGCGTGGTCTTAATTTGAAATGCTTATGTAATTTCAGTTTTCTAGTGAACCTGAAAAGGTCAATTTTAGTTTGCGTGAATTCAAGATCGGTGTTCGGACAAAAGTTAAGTCCCAGGCTCAGGAGTACATGTTGTTCATTGGTAAGGGTTCTGTTCGTAAGATTGACCACAGTTAGGTTAGTTGCCCCTACTTGATCATTGTCCTTTACTTCTTTTTGTTGCGGCCGGTCCGGTTCTGGGGTTTTTCTCTGCCCCTTCCGCTTCCTTTTGCCGCCCCCCCCCCTGATCTCCTGGTTCTCCTTCGTCTTGTTGTTCTGGGGGCTTGTTCTTTCCCCCTCTCAGCCAATTTTGCCGTATTAGTTGGAACTCGGTGTGAAAAGGAACAGCTACTCGTCTACGTTCATTTGCGTGATCTCGCTGTTCATCACCCGATTCCTCAGCAGTTGCATCAGATTCTGAAGTTGCTGCACTCGAGCCCGGTGTGGCTAGGGTTCCTTGATTCATGGCTTTTCTGAATGCATCATACTTTTTAGCGAACGTTAGGACACGCCCCTGGCGATAATCGTTTTCATCGCGCTCGAACTTCTCCTGTTTGCGTGCCATTATCTTTTGTTGGTATCTTATCAGGCGTTTTTTCATTGCCTCCTTAAGTTCATGTACCTTGGCTACATCCTCCTCTTTGTCGATGACATCTTCCAAGGTTTTGATTTCAGCCAGTGCCTTGTCCCTATCGCTCCACGCGTATTTCACCAAGAGCTTGAGAATGCTGAGGAAAATTGAATTTTGCCTTGTCATGTGTGCCTACGTGTTCCCCATCCTATGTTATATGTGCATGATCGATATGCATATATGTCCCTTTATGATCGATTACAGACGCAATTATAGTTGTGTCCAACTTTAGTATGTCAGTTATCCGGTCCCCGTGAAAGCAACGTGAATTAGGCTTCTAGGCCTATGTTGCCCACGTTTTACATTATGCACGTTAATTCATCGAACTGTCCCCGTTTCTAGGCCTCAAAGGGCCTGAACACCAGATTCAAGCTCCAGTCTCCTGAACCCACTCCGAGGAGCGATGCAGCCCCTCCCGCATCCCTGACCCTTCGCTTACTTCTTGCCGCGCAGCGCGGTGCCCGGCCTGGCTCTGCCTGCCTGTCTGCCAAGAATATGTTATGCCTCTAGTTATCAGTTCAGCTCTCCGTCTTCACATTCCTAAGCTAACGAACTGCATAAACATCTCCAGCTATAGTCTAGTCTCTCTGTCTCCATGCAAGAGAATTACTGTATTAATATCCATAGAAGATTCATAGCACACGCAATACACGTAGAATATATGCATGTACCAGTCTTAGTGTCAAGTAGCCTTTGCCCTGATAACTTTTAGATTCTATCAACATGTTCTCCAAACACCAGATACCAGATATGATATAGGTACATGTCGTCCTGACATCGCCGACTTTAGTCTCCTCTTCTAGTGCAGAAGTCATAGCCCCCAGTTCTCCCTAGTTACACGTCATGGCCCGTTTGCACGCACCAGTAGGTTAAAGGTTCCAAGCTGCCCAGGTAGCCCCCTCCATGTATCCACCCATTTATGACACTTCTGTGACGTCTTCATCACATGTCTACGTACACGCCTTCTTTGTACGCCCCTTTTGTTCTTATCTTACGTTTGTCACTTGTTACGCCTACTGTATTCAATGCAATTGTAATGTTTTCCTATATATATGTTAATAAGACGTTGCAGCTGCCAGTCCATGCCATTCTATTTCAGGCTGTTCCGATCCTGTCCCTTCCCTTATGCCTGATTAAAGCCTGTTCGACTCAGATACCCCGGATCCTGCCTCTTATTTATTGAGCTATCTGTTTTATTTAATGTATTCAAAAATAGTACCGGTAATTAATTATTTATTTACCACAATGCCCTCGCAGTACGCTTCTGTTTGTTCATGCCAGTCCGTTAATAATTGGGGATCTGGATGCTCGTATGATGGTACCGTATACACCCTCAGCCCCCTTGGTACCTGTTTCTCATCGATCTAACTGCTTAAGCTGGTGGCTTGCCACCACTTACGGATTTCTCGCTCATGCAACTTTTCAAGTTTGTACATTGCCTCATTCAATTTGTTATTTCCCGTTCCCACGGCCGAGGAAGAGGCCGTCGCTGTAGATGGCTTGTCGCGCTTTCTAAACATATCCTGTGCAAGAGCGCGGCGTTCTTCCTCGCCGAACATATTCATGCTTGTAGTAAGAGATGGTCAATGTCACTATTTATATATGTGTTGCGCTCGTAACCAACTTGGTCGAGCCTCGCTGAGTCTGCCACCCTCCTGGACACTCTGCCGTCTATCGCTGATATATATATATATATATATATATATTACCTACTGGCAGTCGCCAGTAGTTAGTTAAGGTAGTTATAGTTAGGACCTATTATGCATAGGAGATCCGCAACATTCTATTGACAATAACTTTGGCGCCGATTGCTGAATCCGCGAGAAAATTTCCAAACTTTTGGCTAGCTCAGTTTCTCTCCTTCCCTGAAAGTTTGGGGGTGATTGGTCAAGCGGGGGTCGAGAAAAAAGGGGGGTCCCAAAACATGTTTTCCCCATGCATTTTCCCATAGGACCTTTAGCGACGGCTACAGCCCGAACCGCTGAACGGAAGTACAGCAAATTTGGCAAAGAGGTAGTCTTCAGTTCAGACTCATGCCTTTTGCTTATTTGGTGTAAATCTGTTCAGTAGTTTCTGAGAAAAAGACATTTAAAAATACATATATATCTATGGCTTTGGAGGGTCCGCGTACCCTATGCGGAGCCTGCACGCACCCTGCCGTTTGCCAACTCTTTTTAATTGGCTGTCAACACTCCAAATCAGGAAGTGTTGGCAGCCATCTTGTGCCTCAGTAGAACCGAGGCACAAGAAACCAAACAAAAAACACGAAAAGGGGGCACGGTAGACACACCCTGACCCTCTAGGCCTGCTTTTATTTTTAAAAATCACGCATCCTAGCGATATAAAAAAAAGAAATGCGGTCTCCCACTGTAAATATGTTAATTTGCCCCCAGGGGGTCAAATTCCAGGGGCATTATTGAAAAAATAGTGTGGGGGTCCCAATCCAGGGCTCTAATTTAATATATGTGGCGGGCTCTCAGGCCCCCCCAGCCCCAGGGACCGCCACCCCCGGGCTTTACAATGTTAGCTGGGGAGGCTCTGAGGCCCCCAGCCCCGGGGACCGCCATCCCCGGGGTTCAATTTTAATGTATGCGGGGGTCTCATGGGGCCCCCCCGCAGCCCCAGGGACTGTTACCCCTGGGGCTATTTTGAAATGTGTGGAGGGCTCTCAGGCCCCCCAGCCCCGGGGACCACCACCCCTTGGGCCAAGAATTTAATGTATGTGGGGGGCTCACGGGCCCTCCCGCAGCCACCTCCCAGGGCTTAAGAAAATTGGGTGGGGGGCTCTGAGGCCCCCCCAGCCCCGGGGACCACCACCCCCTGGGGCTTCTCAAAAATTGGGGAGGGGGGCCATGCGGCCCGCCTCATGGAGCCCTCAATGGCCCTGGAGACTGCCACCCCCAGGGCTGGCTCCTGCAGTGCCCCGGGGTACCCACTCCCGGGACACTGCTGTTTGCAATGGCAGGGCGGCAGCCTCGTGGCTCCCACCCTGTCATTGCAAACTGCTTTCCTATTTGGAAGAGAGAGCTTTCCTTATGGTGAGCAACATGTTAGCTGCTCCCCATATGAAAAAGCAATGCCGGCTCTCGCAGGATATGGGGAGCCAGCTGGAACCGTGGGGGAATGGGCACCCCCCCACGGTCCCCAACGGAGTGGGCCAGCCACGTGGGATGGGCTCTCTGGGCTATTAGTGGCCCAGGAGGGGGGCTACGCGGCCCCCTCCCTTCCGCAAAAAAAGGCCCATGCCCCGGGGGATGGGCCCCCGGGGCAGACTATGGCCGCAGGAGACATATATTTCATAAGTAAATAATCCACATTTGTAAAGCACAAACAATCTCCCGTAAGGGTCTCGAGGCGCTGGGGGCCTTCACGAAGATTAAGAAAGCTATTGCCCAGAGTCACATGGTGCTGGGGTAATCTGCCGCCAGCGCCGGGAATCGAACCGTGATCCCCAGATTCCAACGTCAGTCGCCCTGACCGCGGCGCCACACCTCTCCCTAAATGTAAATTATCTTTTCAAGTACTCATTAACAATATCCACAAAATGAGAAATACAAATCCCATAATGCCCTATAAATCCAATCATTTGTAACACATGACCATTTTTTATTTTATTTTATTTTTGGTTTTGAAGATATTTATTGTTAAAATGCCCTGCCACTGCATACAGTAAAATAGATCAATCTGCAAGCTGCCCCTGCCATCAACACCTCTTCGAGGAATCACAAGCACAGCGTTCCACATAAGGACACTCTTACATTTTTGTAATAAGTACAGTGTGTCTAGCAGAACAATTTAGCTAACTGAGCAACACAGCACCCAGGAAAGGAAATGTTGTGGACACTGTCAACTACTGTATCTCATAGCCACTGTATAGGTCAAAATCCTGAAGGTGTGAAGTTATGAAGTTTTTCTCTCAGGAACTTTGCTTAATTTTCCCAAATACAAAAAATACTACCCATAGTTTGTAAAATTTGATCAAGCATAAAAAATTAAGATTTTCACGCTCCTTTAAGTTAAGGGGGAAAAAAGCTGAGGGACACCAATGTAGTTTTGAAGTCATGTGGAAGAGTATTTTCAAATTAATTGATGAGAAAAATGCAGATCAATTTTCAGCAGTAATTAAGTAATCCTACAGTCGTCTGAACTACTGCGGATTGTCCTTTTAAGGACGAAAGCCTTACCCATTAGTCTGGTTGCATCTTCATCATCGGGCTCCCCCTGCGCTCGACGGCGTGGGCTGCAACTCGCAGAACAGTTTTTCGGGTACATTTCTATATGTGTGTGAGACTTTTTTGGGTGGGAAATTCTTTTTATTGAAAAACATCAAGAGACCCCGGAATCACAGTAAAGAAATATCATACATTAATCCTCAGCAATACACAAATAACAAATTTCAATATCACAGTGTAGTACATCATTGTTTCTAGGACCCAAGAAGATAGGTCCGAGTCATCTGCTTGTACTATGGGTGCAGTACATATACCTCCACACATGACCATTTTTGATTTTCTAATATTTAAAAAAGTTTTCGAATAAAAAATATTATCAAAATGAGTGAATCTGTGTGTTACTGATGCACAACAATGCAATATGGAGCCTGTAGATTTACTATAAACAAGTCAAACAATAACATGTAATTTACACCTTACCTAACAAAGATATATGTTATTTCTCACTAGAAAACACTGCTGACCCAGACAGTATCGAACATGAAGAGGACAATGTAGAAAATATTGATGATGAAGAGATGGGTGAAAACATCTCCTATATATATCGTCTCAGTGGCAATTTGCACGCAGGCTAACCTGCAGTACTGCCAGATGAACCACATGGGCATATACAATCTCCAATACACCCAACTATACAGATAATTCGAAATATTACTCCTACACGTTATGGAAGCAGATTGTTGCGAAATCGCAGAGCTAATGTAATGCCAAGGGCAGTGATGCCTCCTAATTTAGAAGCAGAAATACAATCTTTTCAAGCATTTCAAAATATAGAAAAATCTATGCTGCAAGTACGAAAACAGCAACTGAGGGAAATGCATTCTTACGGGACAAAATTAAGTGCCATTGAGGAAACCATGACATCTGGTTTCTTACACATTTGTGAATCACATGAGGCTATATGTACTGAAATAAGTGCAGTAACAGAGGCCCTAGCCACACTATGATGAATAATTAATGCCAATAGATGTGATGGCCAACATCAGCATAAACATTTAACCAATAGACTACAAGGCTGTGGCAAATCTGTAGATCACTTTGCTACTGCTGCAAGTCTTCTATCTCGAAGGTCCCTGAAATTCCAAGTAGAACTAGTACATTTTAGTGGAGATGTTACTAAAGGCCTAGAAAAAGATTTGTAGCGAGCTTGATGAATTGGAAAATAGACATGCAAGATGGAGGTGTACTTGAATAAAGTTAAAAAAGCATCAATCCACAGCAGTTTGGCTGTGCAAGAGTGACGTACTCTACGATGCAGTTTTTTACAAACCCCAGATCTACATGCACATAATAAAGCAATATATATTGTCATGGTTACAGGAATGAAAGGAACAATAGAGCAAGACAGTAAAGCTATCAATGTTATTGGTATTACCTCTTTGTTTATTTTGTATGCACAATTTCTACAGAAAAATATCTGTACAAGATGTGTTTATAGTTGCAGTTTAATAATACAAAAGGTTACTTGAAAAGAAAACATAAAACTTTGTTCTCTAGCGTTCTGTGAAAAAACATAAATAAATATTGCTTACAATATAAAAATGAATTTTTGCGGAATGTAAAAATTTAAATAATGCAAAAAAACTTACTTTAAAAGTGGCTATTGGTGAATTGTGTTCTAAGATTCCTGTTGGGAGTTGCATCTGGATGTGGTCACGGTGGAGGTATTTCTTCATCATCACTATTGTCCACTAGCTTCGCTACAGGAAGGCCTCTTTGTGTTGCTAGCTTATGCGACCTTGCACAAAATGCAACGATTTTGCATAAAATGTCTGGTGAATACTGCAATGCTCTTCCAGTCTTATGTATGCATCTGAAGCGTCCTTTCAGCAGACCAAATGTCCTCTATAATGGACCCGGTCTGTCTGTGTCCTACATTATATCTTCGCTGCCTGGAGGAATGAGGATGTAGCTAGGGTGTCATTATCAATGGGCGAAGAGCATATACACTTTCACCTAAAAGTACATTAAACATTATAAGAAACCCTCAACATATGTTATAAATTATGAAAGCAGTTACATAATGATATTGTATTGCACACCCAAAAGAAAACCATCTCAAACCTGTCCCACAGACCACTGTGATGGAACATATAAGAATCATGAGTACTGCCTGGATAACATGCTACAATGTCAGTTAGTACATACTCACTATTATACACAACCTGTATATATAAGAAGTTGTACTTGTTCCTGCTTATAGATATAAAAGATCTAATGGACAAATTGATGTGTGTGTTCCATCAATTCAGCTAATGATCTAAGGGAAATGTGCAACTCTGTGCAGCCATTCTGAAAAGAAATGAAGCATCCAGGGCACCTTTTTGTAGTCTGCACCCGATTACTGCCTGCATCCACTTGGTGGTAAATTTCAAGTCCAAAATCTCATTTTGCGACAAGTCACAAATTGTGAATGCTTTGAACATACAAATGCTGTATTGCTAAATACATTTTGCGATTACCTATTTGCAACTCTGAAAATGTTGTCATCACAAAAATGTGAATCAGTAAAGATACTGTTTGCAGCGCTAAAATAAGAAATGCCTACACTTTAAAATTTCAAATATACCGATACAACGTTTTAGCTGTTGCAAAGCAGTAGGCGAATGGTTTACGAGTTAGGAACTTTTGAACATGTGACCCAATGTCGCAAAACATTGGTAAGCAGTAATATAGGCAAAGGAATATCAGACCATTCTGATATAATATTCCAAAGATGTAACTCAACTAGGGATTACCTGGCACACAATGTCTTGGGGATTTCACCCATAGATGGCTGGCTATTCATTAAAAATGGTTTCAAAACATCAAAATAGTGCTTTACCTGTAATAATGGTACAGATATGGAGGTTTGTGAAGTAACACGTCTAGGTCAAATGCACAGGGTAAAAAACAAATTCTAAACCTGCGCAACATAGTATGCCATTTACATACATGAATATACATGTAAGAAAAGATGTGTGGGAAGTACTACTTATGAAGAGGAATGCAATAAATTGATAGGCTGTTTTATAGATAGAGGCTATCCAGCCTTCATATGCATAAGCACATTCATGAATATATAAGGGCAATAAGGAATCTTGATGGAAGGTATCCAACTGCATTGCATTTTGCACTTCATCATCAAAGAGAGCCAACGTTTATTTCCTTCTTTGTGGCTAATTCTCTAAGAAAATAATTAAGAAGTGGGAATAGGATGAAAATACAAAGCAGATTAGAATCTGTATGCAATAGATCTTGACACTTGTATAACAAATTGTTTGAATAAAACTGAAGAGCTAGCTGCTCAGTTGTAGTAAAGTATATATATATATATATATATATATATATATATATATATATATATATATATATAGTCAGTCAGTCATAAGCTTTTATTCGATATGCAAGATATCTTATAAGCACATATACAAAACAATCATTACAAAATACAAAAAGACATAGCTTTAAGAAGTCAGTATAAGAACTCATTTAAAAAAGATAAAAGGACATAAAGCGCCCATAAATAACTTAGCTAAAAAAGAATTAAACCGCTACTGACAATCTCTTACATCGAATAAGCCAAAACTGTTTTAAAAATTTAGCAATTCCGCACACAATGGGGGGGGAAGTGTCCGTGGTTAGGATGCGCAAGGCGACTAGGTGGCTACGTGTACCCAAGATTTGGAAGAGGGGTTTCAACCAATACCTCCGGGGCCTGGCATAATCCGGACATTCAAATAGTACATGCACAATAGACTCAACCCTGTTCGGGCAACATGCACAATTCGGGGAGGCACGGGCCACTGATGTCCAATTTGATACCACAGCTCCTAGCGGGAGGGATCCAACTCTAAATTTAAAATAAAGGGCTCGGTCAAAAGGGAGTGTGATCAGGTCCAGATAGGGTTCAAAGGCCACAATATCTTTAGTTTGTAAAAAAGAGACCGTGGACTTGCAGTGCTTCGAGTTTGTGATTAAGCGCTCCGCCGTCCATTTCCAAAAGAGCGCTTTAACAACTTCTTTTGGAGGGGCTGTGCGTGAAGTCCAACAATCCCCAAGACCAATCTTCTCCAGGAGCTTCTTGGTTTCACTCAGCCATCTGATCTTGGCCCAACCCCCCAAACTCATTATTTCCCCCAAACCATCGGCGTAAGATTTTAAGTCCTCACCCCTCCAAATTCGCGTCCACAGTAGGAGAGGGCGAAGCTGAGCCTGATCTTGGATGCTCTTACAGCCCGTGTCCAACAGCACTGGTACAGATGGCGTGCTCAGTGGAATGGAAATAATAGATTTTAGAAGTTTGGTCTCCGCTGTCGCTAGGGCATCCAATCGGCAGTGGCCCCACAGCTCAGCCCCATAAAAGGCTGATGTCACTACTTTAGCCTTGTAGATGTCAATTACTGGGGAAAGCGATCTCCTAGGTGAGGCCCAAAACTCCCTCACAAGTGCTCCTCCTACTCTTCTGTGGTTTAGGACCATTTTCTCAATGTGATTTGCCCAGGACATCCTATCCGTAATCCGAATACCGAGGTAATCGAATTCGGCTACTTTCTCTAAGGCCACCGAATTGAGTGTAGGTGGGCGGCCAAGTTTCCTGGGAGGATTTAGGACTAGGTATTTTGTTTTGTCCACGTTTATAATTAAGCCTTTAGCAGCGCAAAACTCCTGGAAACGCGTTAGCAATTTCTGCAGGCCTTGGGGGGTCTTGGAGATCAGAAGCGTGTCGTCCGCAAAAAGCAATGTGGGGATGCGGACTCCTCCGAGACAGGGGGCGTCGGCTGGTTCTTTTTGCAGATGTTTTACCACCCCATTCACATAAAGTGAGAATAGGGTGGGCGCCAAGACGCATCCCTGTCTAACACCCCTTGACACTGGGATCCTCTCAGTGAGTTCTCCGTCTTTGCCCCAGCGGACCTGCGCAAAGGTATGGTCATGGAGGCTAATGAGAAGGGACAAGATGTAAGGAGGTAGTCCCAACTCATTGAGTACCCTCCAGAGCTCTTCCCGGGGGACTAGGTCAAAGGCAGTCTTCAAGTCTATAAAGGCCAAATAAAGACTGCCTTTGCCCAGATCCACGACCTTCCACCCCAGGAGTGCCAACCTAAACACCTGCTCAATAGTCCCCATACCAGCCCGAAAACCTGCCTGGAAGTCCGATAGGATTTTGTTTTCCTCCACCCAATGTAAGATCCTTCCAAGGACAGCTTTACCAGCTATCTTTTGGGTGGAGTCTATCAGACTTATGGGGCGGTAGTTCCCCGGGGTTTCCCTACACCCTTTTTTGTAAATCGGGACCACCACCGCCCCTTTCCAGGATTCAGGCACTGCCCCTCCCATCATGATGTCATTTAAGAGGGCGGCAATGATCCTACCCCATTTTACTGGGTAAGCCTTCATAAGATCCCCTGGGAGACCATCTGGGCCCGGTGCCTTGCGAGGCGCCACCCATCCTATGACCCCCTCAATCTCTAAGGGAGTGAAGAAATCATATGCATGGGGTTCAACCGCTAATCTAAGTTCCCTCCCAACATTTAGTTCCCCATCTGGGGGGAGGTAAAGGGACCCGAAGTGATTTACCCAATGTTGCGGGGGGATATTGCAGGGTCTCACAGATGCATCTGGTTTGTTCCGTGTGCCTATGAGATTCCAAAAGGCCCTAGAATCCCTACCCTTACTAGCCTGAAGTAGGTCCTCCCAGAATTTGTCTTCCCACTCCTGCCTAGCAATCTTAAGGGATTTATTATAGGCCTTCCTTGTTTCCTGTATCTCACTTCGGGATTTGCGTTTAACTGCCTCAACTAGTTTGGCCTTATGAAAACTACATGTTTTGGTATACCAACCCTCAGCAGGTTTTCTAAATGTTTTTTTGCCCAAGTTAATAGGATGGGATGAAAACACACTAGATAAGGCTTCAACCAAGGAGGGAAAAAGTCCACTCGCTCTACCCACCCCCTCTGAAGAGGTTCTAAGGTCTATTACCGCTTGATTTAAGAGGGTTAAGATTTCCCCTACCTTTCCCTCAGAGAGAATCAATTTTGCCCATTTTATTCGTCTACCACAGTGGGAGACTTCGGACACGTCCGGGGGTACGGCGACCGGGTAAATGTTATCCTTCATTAGGGGGCGCCACCACTGATCCATACTCAGGGAGAGTGAGTTGTGATCACTCTCCGTCGTATGGGCCACCTGCATGTCCTTTACAAAAGACCATAGACACACATCTATTAGGATGTAATCCAACCTAGAGGTGTGTCCTGGCCTATTATACGTGTGAGCACCCCCCCTATCTGAGGTTGTCCTCCCATTTGCTGCCCTTAGATTAAATTCCAGGCTCAGGGAGTATATCTGGAGCGCCACTTCAGTCCACCTTCTGATCGGTGGGATGTCCAAAACCGGAATCCCCAACCTAACATCATCCTCATCCTGTTCGGCGGCAACGTCCGAGCCCAAGGGCTCGAACGTACAGTTCATGTCACCCGCCACCATTATACGCGTCTTATGAGGGGTGTTTTTTAACAAGGACTCGAGGAGAGATATTACAGAAGACTTCCTCCCACCCTTGGTTCCCCGGGCATAAATGTTATAAATATTTAAAACAATTCTTCCCCTTGGATCTATTAGGGTAATGTTTTGAATGTCCGGGCAACCTGTGGGGAACTCCACTACTCTACAATCTAAAGAGGCTGCAACCCATATGAGAAGGCCGCCCGAGGGTCGCCCTCTCCCTGATGCCGAAGCCTGAGCAGGGGAAAAATAGGAGGAAAAACCCACCCTATGAACCGGGACCAAGCTCCATGTCTCTTGGAAGAGACACAGGGAGTGATCGTCAACACATGCAATGAATTCCGGTATATCCAGTTTTCTTGCGATCCCTGCGACATTCCAACTGCAAACCTTAAAGACTAGGTCCGTCGCAGCTGAAGCGTCGCTAGGCGCAAGAGTGTCCCTGTCGGTGGTCCTACTCATGTATGTCTGAGGTATGCCGGGTTCTTGGGGAATTGTCAGCGGGTCTGCCATCCCCCCTGCGCAACTTGCATGGGTGGGTGACACTCCCGATGGCTCCACTCTACTCTCGGCTTCCAGTCAGTTAGGCTCTAGTCGCCGCAATTGATTCTCCCTTGGGCCTCCTGTAACCCCAGCCCAATTTTGTGCAGAAACAGGGGAAGTTAAGCTTCCTCCAGTTAAGACAATACTTTGACTAGGGTAAAAATAAGAGAGATCCACTACTTTAACCCCTGGAGCTCCCATGCATGTATTAGGGGTACAAATCGAGGGCACTACTCTTGGATCTTGGAAGTTTATAATTATACAATCCCCCTCCTGGGTCTTTTTCCCCTGGCCTACCCACCCCACTCTGCGAACACCTAGAATAATACCGTCCACACCTGGCGGGATTGGCCTATTTGCCTTTAGCCAGTGGATACACTTGTTCTTGAGTGATTGATGGTTTTCCAACTGGCCCTCTTTTAGAGGGGGCACATTAACCAAGACAACAACAAAAGGTTGACAGTCAGGTGGGAGGTTTACTGGGGGGATCCTCCGTACTAGTTTTCTAGGGACCAGTAACGTAGTGGATGGGGCCATAGATTGAAGTGCAGATCTAGGGGTTTCCCCTAACACCGCCCCATTAAGTTTCTTTCGTGCACCCATTTTTAGGGGACCTTCCATTTGGCCACTGCCTGTCTGTGGCTGTTTTAATGGAAGAGGGATTGGTTTATTTTTAACAGGCTCCTGATGTTTGGGCAAACCCTTGTCTTTTTGGCCTGCTTTGGGACGGGGGGGAGATTTAGGAGCTGGGATTAGTGGATTGATAGAAACAACTTTATGTGTACCTAATGGGGATTTGGGATCTCTCTGGGATGGCAACTCATTCCCCTTTATGTCCATGTCCTTGTTTTCACTCATTCTAGCTAGCTGTTTAATTGTAGTTTTGAGTGAATGGAACCCATCAAGAGTTGATTGTTCTAGTTTATCTATCCGATTCCCTAGACCCTTAACCTGTGCTACTAGAGGTTTCAAGAGGCTGTATATCTTCTCAAGGATATGATCGGCTACTGCTGGGTCAGTGGGATTAGAAGCTTTAGCAGTACTATCGCCAGTGTGTAGCCCCTTGGGAGAGGTCAAAGGATCCCTTTCTATGTCAGCTTCATTTGCTACGGGCCTATCCCTTAAGTTTCTCATCCCAGATCCAGGTGACTTTCTTGCTCTTTGATAGAGAGCAGCCTGTCTTACTAGCCTACCCTTTTTGCGCTTTCGTGATTTTTTACTTGGGGGCCTGGGTCCCTGGCTAATGTCAGGAGATTGGGAGTTGGTGAGTACCCTAACTGGCTCCCCTACTGGGGTATCTAATGAGGAGGTGAGCGATTTTGATGAGAAAGTATCATTGGTGGCTTCGTGCGGACAGTTTAGGGGTGAAGGTGAAGGAGAAGGCAGCCTGCTAAGACCACCGTCTTCCTCGGTAACCATAGGTATGTGTTCAACCAGGAGGTTTTCCAGCCTCTCTATATGTTGTTCTATACCAGCCAGCAGGGGGGGGTCTGTGAAGATGCTAGGCCCACTAGATGGGGATACAGGTTGTGACCGGGCATTTACCGGTGTAAGCGACTGGGCAGCAACCCCCAAGGATAAGCGTCTTGAGGGGAGGTATACCTCTGATAGACGCCGCTCTGACATAGCTATCTCCTTATCAATCACCGCCGCCACCCTGGTGATAAAGCGGTCCATAGTTCCTATAACAGGGCTAGCGACATTTAACCCCCTTTCACCTTCACTCCTGATGGGCTTTCCAGAGCGGGTAGGCATACTGCGGGGAACAGGACGTGGGCTCCACTAGGCAGGTGTGCTTGCTGATAGTAGAGAGAAAAGGGACGTGGCCCAGCCCAGCCTTGACAGCCCCTGACTGCCACAGACTGCCCGCCCTTTGCTCGGGCTTCGCTCGGCGTCCCGCTCGCGTCCCGCTGAGCGACTGGCAGTTCTTTTTATAATGGGCGTCTGCAGGCGGTGGGCGTGTCTCAAGGTGGGCGCGCCCGCTCTCAGGGCTGGGGAAGCAGGGACTCCTGGTCTTCTGAGTCCCTGCAAGCACCGGCGAGTTTGTTCCTTCCTGGCGCCTCCCCGCAGAAATTGCCGCCTTCACCTCTCCCTCCTCCAAGCCTCCCAGCCGCGAAGCGGCACCCGCGGAGCGGGTGCGGCGAGAGGTAGCGGCAGAACAAGCAGGGCAGGCACAGCCCAGCAACAGGTCAGGGACCGAACACAAAGCCGACAGCAACCTTCCCGCAAAGTCCATATATATATTACCTACTGGCAGTCACCAGTAGGTAGTTATAGTTAGGACCTAGTTTCCATAGGAAATTCACAACATTCTATTTGGAATAACTTTGGCGCCGGTGGATGAATCTTTGTGAATTTCTCCAGGAAAATGGCCTGCTCCGCTCCTTCCCTGAAAGTTTGGGGGTGGTTCGTCAAGTGGGGGCCGAGAAAAAAGTGGGGTCCCAAAACATGTTTTCCCCATGCAATTTTCCATAGGGACCTTTAGCCAGGGCTACAGCCCGAACGGCTGAACGGAATTACACAAAATTTGGCAGAGAGGTAGAGTTTTGTTCGCAGAGTGTGCTTTTTCTTAAATGGTGTATATCCGTTCAGTAGTTTCTGAGAAAATTGCAAGTAAAATCATAGCGATATCTATAGTCAGAATTCAGTACGCATACTGAAATCTGTTCAATTACGAGCACGAGCTGCATGCTGATTGGCTGTGAACTGTCTGTCAACACTCGAAACCAGGAAGTGTTGGCGGCCATCTTGTGCCTCGCTAGAACCGAGTCACAAGAAAACAGTAAAACAAAGTTGAGAAATAAGGGAAGGGGGTAGGCTAGAGACATTGTGACCCTCTAGGCTTGCTCAGGGGCTCGTACATGGATGTTTAGTCTCTGTTTTTTATTTCATTTTTTTTAAAGAAAAATCGCGGCGTACGCGTATGTAAATACCTCCAATTAGGAGCTGCATGCTGATTGGCTGTCAATACTCAAAACCAGGAAGTGTTGGCAGCCATGTTGTTTGTCGGGAGAGCAGAGTCACAAGAAAACAGTAAAAGAAAGTTGATAAATAAGGAAAGGGGGCAGGGTAGAAACATTCTGAGCCTATAGTCTTGGTCAGGGGTTGGTACATGGATCTTTATGCTCAATTTTTTTTTTTTAAATAAAAAATGGCGGGGTACTCGTGCAGTACGCGGTGGAAAAGGTGGGAAAAAAAAGTAGAAGTCTGTTTTATTCATTAGGTCCTGGGGGGCCAAATTGCAGGGGCAATTTTTCTGCATAATGGGTGCCCCGAGCACTGGGGAAGGGCACTCCTCTGGTTTTATTTTGAAGTATGCGGGGGGGGAGGTTACGGTCCTACTCCCCACAGTCTCGGTGAGCGGCACCCCTGGGGTCTTTTTAAAAAAAAAAAATGTTTTGAGCTCTCTCTCTCTCTCCCCGTACACGTCGCGGGGAACGCCACCTTTCTGGGGCAGTGATATGTAAAATGACCTTCCAGCTCCGGGTACCTGCATTGTCTGGAGTTTTTTATTAATGTTGGGAGTGTGGGCTTGATAATATGTCCTTGTACATTCCCATAGAAGCCTATGTTCTGATGTTAACATGGGCTTCTATGGGAAATAACAAGGCTGTGTTATGAAGCTCATTATCGCCGTTTCATCGGCAGTTTCTTGCCAATAAAACTGCTATAATTTTAACACCGGTCGTTGATGATATGCAGCTAAGTTTACTGGTCACAAAAAAGAGGAATGGGCCATATTATCAAGAAAAGGCAATACATTATCGTTGTTTTTATCGGCAGGAAACTGTCGATAAAGCGGCGATAATGGGCTTGATAATATATCTTTGTGAATTGCCATAGAAGCTCATGTTGACACTAGAACTTGGGCTGCTATGTGAATTTACAAGGGCCTATTATCAAGCCCATTATTGGCGCTTTAGCGGCAGTTTTCTGCAGATAAAAGCGGCTATAATGTATCGCCCTTTAGTGATGATATGGCACTGACGGGCGTATTATCAAGGGTCAGTGTTAAAATTATCATTGTTTTATGGGCATGAAAGTGGCGATGAAACGGCGAAAATGGTCTTGATAATACGCCTTTGTTAATTCTCATAGAATCCCATGTTCTGGTGTTAACATGGGCTTCTATGGGAATTAACAAGGGCCTATTATGAAGCCCATTATCGCCGGTTTATCGGCAATTACTGGCGATAAAAGCAGTGGTAATGTATCGCTTTTTGTTGATAATATGCCCCTTCATTTCTATGATAGTATGTAAAACTTTCCTTTTTTTGTGTAGCAGTTGTACTCTCTACGCATGTGCAGCCTCGTTTCGAAGCCCATGTTTTTTTCTATTTCTTCAAGTTCAACAAACAAAGCTTTCTTTATTTCAGGTATTACATTTGGCACTTTGTTTTCTCGGGTCGTGTGTGTCATCCGCTGCTGTACTTTTGTAATATATTAATAAGCGTATTTTATCTACATTTATTTGGAACGTAGTGCCGAGGCGCCAAACGTTGATTACGTACTTCGTCCACCGCAATTTTAGTAGTTTTTCACCGTTGTTTTTATTACATCTGTTACTTTCATTTTATCGTCCTCCTATTTTCTTTGTGATCGACGAGATTTCGAGGCACAGACACCACGTGTTTGTCCTTAAACTCTGATGTTATCAGACTTGGTCACACGTATACCTAAAAACTAATTTGGAGGACGTAAGTCTCAGCCAAACACAAAGACATTATTAAGATTATCACTGCTTTCATCAGCAGGAAAACTGCCGATAAAGCGGTGATAAAGGGCTTGATAATAGGCCCTTGTGAATTCCCATGACAGCCCAAGTTAACACCAGAACCTGGGCTGCTATGGGAATTTACAAGGCCCTATTATCAAGCCCATTATCGCCGTTTTATCGGAATTTTTGCTGCCGATAAAAGCGGCGATAATGTATCGCCTTTTGTTGACAATATGCGACTTCGTTCCGTGCCCTGCATCGCATTTTGAGATGCAGGGCGCAGGATACGAAATTCATTTTATTAATTTAATTGTTTACTTACCTGCAATCATCCAGATTCAGCTGTTTATAACCCCCCACCCTGCCCCTCCCCCGCCATGTTTGCCTACCTCCCCACAACTCTCTCCACGGGTCGCGGCTGAGTCAGTTACTTGTACTTACGTTAAGCATAATAAATAATTTTAAAAAGTATATATTGTCAAATTGTCACCTGTGGAAGATACAAAAAAACACAGTTACTAGATATATTTTACAACACAAAATAATTTGTAAAACATTTCATTTGCCTTTTTTGCTGCTCTCAGAATATATTGAATTTCACTACAAACAGTGAGTTCAATAGAACTCATCACATAACAGCGGGCAAAAAAAAGGCAATCCATAAGGATATCTTAAAAAAAATAGTCAACATTGTCAATAACAATATAAAAAATAGAAATAAAACATTTCTTAAATGTTTTTTAAGAGCAATTTCTTACGTAAATATAAGATATCTCATAAAATAACAATATATTCTGATAAATTTTCTTACACTGTAAATAATGTTACTTACAAGTAGATGCTAAGACAATACACAGCAAAAAGTCCTTAATGGTTTCGCACACTTTTCCTTACGGCCAAATAGTATGCATCAAGTCCTTTGTTTGGAAGTTGTTCAATAGTAATCCTGAACGTTCGCCTCCCAGCCTTCTGTTCCAAAACCACCAACATCATCTATGGGTCTCCCAGGACTCATCCATCAATCCGACGCTGTTCATCATCTACATGGCCACCCTCACACAAGTAGGCCACCATCACAACTTCAACAACATCTACTACACAAAGAACACCCAGCTCATCCCTTCATTACCAAGAAGCCACATACCACCAAAAGGAACCTCCATGACACAATGAAGGACGTCAGCAACTACATAAAGAGCAGCACTGTAAACACAAACTGGCAGAGGATGAAGGTACTCATCCTCAGACCCACTCCATCAGCCTCAGACAACTCCTGCTACCTGACTACAGTGTGAAGAGTACCAACACCTACTAACCATGTGTACAACATAGGATTCATCATCCACTCCTTCCTCTCCATGTATAAGCAAGTCTACACCATGTCCTCATAATGCTATAACACCCTCCACATGCTCCGCAACATTTACAAGTGGATCCTAACCAAAAGAAGAACAGTGACACAGGCCCTCATCAGCAGCAGACTACACTGTGGTAAAACACTCTATACATGAGTTGTAGCCAAACACCTACAACAACTACAACAAATCCAAAAGACCACTACCTGACTGATCATCAATGTCCCCGGCTGCACCCACCTCACCCACCACCTGATACACCTACACTGCCTCAATATCAACAAAAGGATCACCTTTAAACTCCTCACTCTCACTTACAAAATACTCTACAACACCAGACTAATGTACCTTAAAAGCACTAATCCTAAAGGGCAAATTTTGATCTAAAAATGTTGTCTTTAAAAATATTAGGTAAGAATTTGGTAACTCTTTGGGCAAACGTTGCTTAAAAACTAATTGAGTATCATTACACTGTATCCAACCTTTCAGACATTTTAAATAAACAATGCAATGTCCAGATGTGGTTGAAGGTCCATCATGAAAAATAATAGCAACAGCTATAAAAGTTCTTCCTGATATTGAACATTGACCAGCTACAAAATTTTTAATATATATATATATTCACTCGAACTCCAGTATACGAGAAAAGAAACTCACTGGTGCCATGGCCTTGTATTTCAGAAAGACGTTTATTTTCAACGGGTGCACAACGCGTTTCGGAGTTGCTTCACTCCTTGATCACGGGTGATCAAGGAGTGAAGCAACTCCGAAACGTGTTGGGCACCCGTTGATAATAAACGTCTTTCTGAAATACGAGGCCGCGGCACCAGTGAGTTTCTTTTCTCGTGTACTGGAGTTCGAGTGAATATTGAAGGAGTGGCATCCTTGCCGTGTTGCCCGTCGTCATGTTGAGGCTTGATATGCTGAAAATTACGTTGAAAAAAATGTATCTATATATCTTTAGGTCTGGACGTTCAGGTTTGCTCATCCGAGCTCCTTTACTTCGATTGTGGTAACAATCTCGCCCAGTACCCACCACAATGCCTGGAAGACACAGCGGTATAGTTGTATTTTACTTCCTCTTGGGTGTCAGGGATTTCCTTGCCGACCCCCGTGATGGACACCAGGCGGAAGGGTTGTTGCGGTCGAATGCAGGGGACTCGAGGAGACATTGGATTATCGTTTTGTCCCACCCTCCTTCTTTCTTCAAGTCTGTGCCTGTCTTTGATATCTCCTCCGGATTTGTTTCCCCGCACAGCATCTCCTTCCCTGAGTGCACCATACAGAGGCATTCTGGGTTGTGTAGTCTTTGTTCATTGGGACTACAAGGGAGAGCACAACACCTTCAGGGGGCGGAGCAAAATGGACTATTCCAACATCGAGACAGGTTTGCCCACGCCACAGCACAGTAAGCAGTAGGAGAGGAGCGCTGACGAAGGCACACATGCCGAAATGCATTCGCCCGGGACTCTGCTGTTAATAAAGTGCTTCCTTGAACCCCCTGCCAGGGTCACTGTTTCTTTTTTTCGGAGGAGAATTACTGCCATATATATATATTTTTTTTAGATATCATCACATCTTAAACATATAACGAACTGTGATAAAAAAAATTGGATTCATGGCTAACCTTAATTATGGGTTTAAAAAATGTATTTCTATAGTAGCAAACTGGGACAGTTGTGCAGTTGGACTGCAAATATATATGACGTGATCACACCATAGTATTCTAAATAATTATTTTGTATAGCTTTTACGATTGTTAATTGCCCATTGGGACATGGTGGTTGTGCACATACATGTAAACTATACAATATTTCAATGAAACATGATATGTTATGCATTAGCATATAAAAGAACATATGGTATAATACTCTATTGATCTATAATTGCTTGGGTTTAAATGAAATATTTGAAAATTGCAATGGTAGCTGATTAATTTTTTGAATTTCAAACTATAAATGATAATCAGAAAGTCACTTTAATTTATCCACCATAATTGTTAGAATTCATACTCATTCATGAAGTATTTTATATATATATTTAAGTTTATGTAAATGAATGAGTGATGAAGTGAACACTAAGGCCCTCATTACGATGAGAGTTAGAAAGCCTCCGACCACAGGTCGGAGTCTTTCCTACTCTCATTGTGGTTTCAGTTTCGACCGCTGTATTATAATGCAGGCGGTCAAAACTACAACTGACTGGTCATTCCGGATGGATTATGACAGGTTCAAGGAGTCCGTCGACCAGTCGGAGACCGGCAAGTAATCCCTATGGATTGCATTTCTGCTGTATGGTTTACGATGTCGGTTTCCCACAAGCTTTCCACGCTGGGTTTTCCGACATGGAAAGCCTGTCGGAAAGCAACATTGGGGGCCAAGGGGGCACCTACGGTGCACCCAGTTGATCCCTGCACCGTGTGGCAGGCACCCTGAGGTGCCTGCCATGCGGTGTAGGAATGAACAGCTTCTCCCATTTGTCTATGGGAGCTTGTGCTTCGGCCGGTTTATGGCTGCAGCACAAGCTCCCATAGACAAATGGGAGTATGCGACTGCACCATGTGAGGTTGCATTGTAATCGGGGTGTCGGGACCGCCGACCGAGGTCGGTCAGTTCCGGGACTGCAACGATCTCCTGAAGGAGAGGAAGAGATCAAACTTAAGAAAGCACAAAAATCAAAACGAATAAAATTGACGGTGCATCAGGACATACCTATAAATATTAGAACAACAATATGAGGGTTTGATAAAATAACATCAAAATTCAAGATTTCATGTACTGTCCTCTCTAGATGTTAGTTCAGCCTCAGGATCTGATCTCGATTTTGAAAATATGGTGGTAGCAGCTACACAGGCAGGTGCAAATGGGTAGGTCCCTTTTTAGAGGAGTTTTCCTTCCTGAGATTAAGCAAGAAACTGAATCAACAGGCAGAACAATGTGTTTGCCACAGAGGTGAAGGAGGAAAGAAAAGAGGCAGAAGCAGAGGCGGGGCAAACATGCCTAACGTGTCCAATTATACCAAAAGTGAAGCAGTAAAACAGGTTTTGGAAATGGGCCTCTCCTTTTGCCCTGAGAGCTTCTTCAATTATACCAAAACTCACGTTGATGTTTACCATAATTTTAGATGAAAATGAAAACGTAACAAATATTTATTGATAACAGACAAAAAGCAGAAAGTAGATGGGATTATTAAAGATGTAAATATTTTTTCAGAAAATCTATTAATTATTGATATTGAAGTACTTCAAACACTTGTATCTTTAGACTGTGATGAACAGACACCAATTCAGTTGATGGGTTGGATCTTTCCCTTTTTGGCTGGAGCCTGGGGAGCGCATGCGCTGCTCTGCGATGCATGCAGTATTCAGTTAGGGGCTTGAAGCACCCATATTTTTCATTGGCTTTTGTCATTGTCCACTATAAACTGTAGTTGTTCATTGGTCAATAGGCTTAGTAGTCCCTCCTTAGTAATGCCTTGTCTCATTTTTTAACCTCCTATGGCGACAACTCCTGTTACATGTGTTGTTACTCGGTAGGCTTTACTTACAGCCTCCGAGCACTACTTTCTCAAACAGCTTTGTCCTGCCTGCTGTTGCCAAACAGGTAGGCTAGTAGGCCCCTAAAGACCCCCAGCAGTGAAGGGGACTTCATCCCCCAACCAAGAGCACACCAAGATGCGCGTTTACAGAGAGATTACAGCTCTCTATCTCCACCACTATGCAAACATGACTGGTAGTTAAGAAACCTTAGAAATTCACAAAAAAAAAAAAACAGGGACATTATAGTTAGGAATTAACATTTTTTTAAAAGTAGAAATTCACTGAAAAAACAAAGGTTACAAGGACGTTCTAGTTAGCAAATAACCTTAGAAATTCACTGAAAAAAACTAAGGTTACAGGGATGTTATAGTTAGGCTGACATTTCACTCATACAAAACCAGAGAAATTCAGCCGTTATGGTTAGCTAAGTTTACTATAACGTACGCCCCCACAATGCACTGCATATAACCTCACATATTACATCACTCATGACATGGGCAGTGACATCACTGATGACATCACTGAAGACATCTCAAATGACATCACTCATATATATATATATATATATATATATTTTTTTTTTATATATATATATATATATATATATATATATACACACACACACACACACACACTCACACACAGACACATGGCACTGCCTTAGAGACCTGCTCCACCTCTAGCTCTGTGAATTTGTGTTGGGAGAAGCAGGGACTATGTTCACCTCAGCTAAATGATTACATGCAGCACATTATCCTGTGGCTGCATTACATTAACAATGCGTTCTTTATCTGGGATAGACAGCTTGAGGAAATACTCACATTTTTGGGAACAGCCTTCTTCAAGCATCTAGTCACCACCCGACATATTTGAAATGGAGCACCTCTTACAGAGAACCCCTAATAGCCAAAATACATGTTGTTCAAAAGAATCATATGACAGGTTGATGTGCCCAAAGATTCTAGGAAAGGGGGTACTCAAGATGAGTGATTAGGACCGCAATTCAAAAAGCAGACATCAGGACAAGAGAGCAATTGTTTTTTAAACAGCCACAAACTGAACAAGTGAATGGAGAAGATGAGGTGATATTTATTTTATACATATGAAAAAAATCAGTGTTTGAAATGGAAAAATAGAGTACGTGCTTGTTTCTGAGAAGTGTTAAATTAAATGTATCACGTGTCTCCAGAGAAGTGCTGGTACTCTACCTTTCAAAATAAAAAAGTGCCGGTACTCAGTACCGGACATTACCGGCCCATTTAAAGCACTGTATGTAGGACACAGGCAGAGACCCTTAGAAACATTCTCAGAAACCATTTGGAATATATTGGAGTGTGACAATATAATAAGTTATTAAATCCCACAATCCTCTTGCCTGAAATTAAAGAAATGTAAGTCTCTCTGTAACTCTCTAGTGCGGAGCTATTTCCTTAAAAAATAAATCTCACATTAGTTAAAAAGAGGTGCAGGATTCCGATGTGTAAAATGTGTGTCATATATGAATGGTGAGGATGTAAGTACTTACATCACTTCCCACCTCAATGAAATGATAAAAATACTGAAAGGGCTTTTGTGCACTTCAGACTTTGTAGTTTATATAATTAAATATCCATGTCCAAAACAATATATTGAAAGGACATGTTACCAATCAAGATAATGCATACATGAACACGTATGTGGGATCTCTTTGATGGGTATCCACAATTGTTGACATTTTTTGCAGCTGACATTGAGCACTAAACTACACAACCTGTGCAGATAAGAGTCAGAATATATTATTAATCATGATTCATGCATGCTCTTTGACCTTAATATAACAGAAGAACTATCAGAACACTTATGAATAGCCCTGAGTCAAATGCAATAGACCTACTATGTTTCTTTTAATTTTTTAATGAATCCCTTTATTGGTTGTGGTCTCTTTATTAATTGTTTCATTTAAAATAAGATGTTCTTTTTCACAAACCCATGGACAAACCACTTTATGAGAAAATACATATAATAACATAGAGCACTGAGTCATAGGTAGGTGGGTATAAGGCTTTATTTCAATAAAAACATATCTTAAAAGCATAACATTATACAGTAATTTGATATCAACAAATGATACGATACTCAGGTTACAATTTAGTTAGAAATACTATACAATTAGAATAAAAAGACTGCATAAAATTGGATATAAAATCACTAATTAAATAATTTCATTAAGCCTTTTGGATCTGATGGACTAAGCCCATCTTAAAAATTTTGACAGTCCACATGCATACAGTGACCAAGTGTCTGACATCAGGATTCGCAATGCTACAGTACGGTGTCTAGTGCCCAGTTCTCTGCATAATGGTTTTAACCAGCAGTTCCTCTGTGATTTGTATGCCGGGCATGCGAACAAAATATGAGCAACGGACTCTACTCTGGTCTTACAGATTGGGCAAAAGGGTAAGGTTTGAAACAGAACTTTCCAGCGTGCAGTCAGTTCACGTACTGGGAGGATTCCAACCCTGAATTTAAAATACAAAGCCCTGTCAGTGGGCTTCAAAATAATATCAAGGTAGGGTTCCCGAACAGCCACATCCTTGATCCTCAGAAAGTCAACAGTTGCTCTGCCATGTTTAGAGTCAGAGCTGTTTTTACTGGATACCCAACTCCAATAAAGATTCTTCAAGACCGCTTTGGGGGGAGCGGATCTAGTTTCCCAGGCATCCCCAAGGCCCAGCTCACCAAGCAAAGATTTGACATCTTTGAGTCACCTGATTTTGGACCAACCCGACATCGACATTACTTCCATCAACCCATCCGCATACTTGGCTAATTCTGGGACTCGCCATACCCGAGCCTATAGTAGGAGTGGTCGGATTGTGCCTTCTCTTTGATCGAGCGGCACCCCAAATCGAGTAGCAGTGGTGCTGTAGGGCTACTCTGTGGGAGTGCCATTAGGTCCTTAAAGAATTTATTCTCGGATCTAGAGAGCTGATCTATGTTGCATGTACCCCACAGTTCTGCCCCATAAAGGGCCTAGCTGACTCCTCTCGCCTTATAAATATCAATAACCGGCGCGATGGGTTTGGTTGAAGAAGAGCGCTGTTCCTTAAGGAGTGCCCCCACTACCCTTTTGTGGCTTAGTAACATCTTCTGTAAGTGTGGGTTCCACTGCATTGTATCTGATATGCGGGTACCTAGATAGTCAAATTCCGCAACCCTTTCCAGGGGCACAAGGTTCAGGGCTGGCGGTCGTCCGGGTTTTTTAGGGGGGTTCAACACCAGGTATTTGGTCTTATCAGTATTAATTATAAGCCCTCTGCAAGTACAGAAAGACTGAAAGCTGTCCAAGAGGCTCTGTAAGCCCACAGGGGACTTAGAGATGAGGAGGGTATCATCAGCGAATAGGAGGGTTGGAATTCGCTTGCCCGCCAGGGAAGGTGCATCAGATGGATTTTTCAACAAGTGCTCCACCACTCCATTCACATATAATGAGAACAGAGTGAGGGCAAGGACACATCCCTGGCGGACACCCCTATTCACTGGAATTTTGTTTGACTTCTGGCCCTGTGTATTCCACCTCACCTATGCAAAATTTCCAACATGGAGCCTCACTAATAATGACAAGATATACGCGGGGATCCCCATTTCGGACAATACCCCCCCCACAAACGATCCCGGAGCACCAGGTCAAAGGCAGTCTTTAAGTCGATAAACGCGAGGTAAAGACTGCCTTTGCCTATTAGGACCACCTTCCAATATATGAGCAGTAATCTAAATGCCTGTTCGATGGTCCCTGTGCCAGTCCTAAATCCTGCTTGGTAGTCCTTATTGGACGGTAGTTGGCAGGGTCGTCCCGACGCCCCTTCTTAAAGATTGGGACGACCTCTGCCCCTTCCATGAGTCTGGGATTGCAGCGCCATTTTTGATGGCATTAAGTAAAGTTGAAATAAGCCTCCCCCATTGGATGCAATGGAGACGGAGCAAATCCCCCGGGATCCCATCTGGGCCTGCTGCTTTATGTGGCACTATAGATTTAATCGCATTTTCCACTTCCTTTGCTATAAAAGGGTGGCCTTCGCACTCCCCTATGGGGTCCAATGAGGTGGGTGTGGTCGGCCCCTGTCTGTCATCCAGGTGGTTCGTGTATAATGTCGAAAAGTGGTTAAACCACATTTGACCAGTGATATTGCACGTGATAAGGGTGTTAGCGGGCCTATTCCGAGCTCTTATGAGGTTCCAGAAACCACTAGGATCCCTCCTGGCACTGGCCTCCTTTAGAGCTTGCCAATACTGGTCCTCCCACTCTTTCTTTGCTTCCACAATAGTCAGCTTGTAGTCTTACCTAGCCAACTGGATCAGCTCGGGGTACTTGCATTTAACTGCTTTAATTAGTGCAGATTTCTGAGTCATATATTTTCCTCATATAGGGTCTGATTACGATGGCGGTCGGATGGTCTGTGGGAATTGAACCGCCCAACATGTAGTCAGCAGTTCCCCTCACCTAATTACGATGCAACCGCCGTGTTGGCAGTCAGAAAAACGCCTTTTTCCATTGCGGATTGTGCTACAGCCAGAAAAGGACTGCAGCATAAGGTGCAATAGAAAAAAGCATTTTGCAAACATCCATGCACTGTATGCCATCACCATGTAGTGCCTGCCCCACAGTGCATGGATGTTTGTGGCCCTACACTGGAGGTACACAGGGGACGGGGGCACTGCAAGGGGTCCCCAAAGTCTCTTTCCATCTGCCTTTACATTAGTGCTGGATTGCCATGTAAAGGCAGAGTGAAAGGGACATCGTAATCCTTATGGTGGTGCCTCAACAGACACTAACCCCTTTTTAGGGATTACGGCACGTCCGAAGCCCTGGCAGGCTTCTAGAGCCTGTCGGAGATCTTAGTCAGTCCCTCCAATCGCTGCGCTCTGACCGACCGAATCATAATGCTGCGATCTGACCAATAGCCTGGCTGTCGGGCAGACCGCCACAGCGGGCCTGTCGGTGGCAGTGCAACTGACAGCCTAATAGGGCTCATAGTCACTAGATACTTTGGGCCAGATGTACAACCCATTTTTGCCCTCGCAAATGGGAGATCTGCCCATTTCAACTGCAAAAAAGAGTAAATGCATGTACAAACACCATTTTGTGAGTCACTGACTCACAAAATAGAGTTTGCGACTCTCGCTATTAGGAAGGTGCGTCCCTTCTTAATAGCGAGACTCACAGCCATGCACAGTTGTTTTGTGACCGCATTTGCGGGCGCAGAACACTTGAAGTTTACCAAGTACTTCAAGTAGATGGTAAACCACTCGCAAACGGGAACGGGTCCCCCAGCGACCCCTTCCCCCTTGTTAGTGTGTGAGGAAATATTTTTTTAAGAGCAAGCAGTGGTTCCAGGGACCACTACCTGCCCTTAAAAAATGGAACTGAAAAGTTTAATTTTTCTTTTTTTAAATGCATCCCATGTTCCGAAAACGGCCTACATTAAAAAAGAAACTGCTTTATTGAAAAAGCAGTCACAGACATAGTGGTCTGCTGACCCCAGCAGGCCACCATCCCTGTGAGTGCTAGCCATTCCCAATGGGGTCGCAGATTGCGCTTGCCTCATGAATATTGATGAGGCATGCACTTTGCGACCCCATTGGGAATCACAAACAGTGTCTGAGACACTGTTGTACATTGCATTTTGCGAGTGTCAAATTGCGAGTTGTACAGGGACGCAATTTGAGAGTCGCAAAATGCAAGCATCTTACATCTGGCCCTGAGTCTATAATTACATCTAGTGCAGCAATTTGTTATGTGGAGCATAGTAAATAAGTTACTGATGGGTTGCGTACCATGTATTATTAGTGCTGCAAATATGTACATGTGTGCTAATATATTGACTCCACATACATAATCAGTAGTTGGACATTATTGAAATTATATGAAATGGAGAATGTTGTTAATATATATTACAGGTGGTTGATGTATTGCAGTGAAATTTGATGAACTAAGGTTGATGAAATAACGTATAAACATTTTTTTCTTTAAATAAATTGAAGTAGAGTATACTGTAAGGCTGAATCAACAACCTCTATGTATCGATGTGCGTGCTACAAGATGGTGCCAATGTGATATGTAGCAACAAAGTATTGAACTAGTCCTTTCTTGTTTTCCATGCAACTTTTTTCACTTAATATAGTTATAAAATGTCCATGAGGCACTGTTGTTTGAATCCTTAGCAAAGCATGCAGACGCTGTTCAAGTTAACAAGTTGATACTGGCTGCCATGGTACGTTGGTATGTCGTGTTATGTGCATTTGTAAAGTGCACTATCACCCTCAAGGGTATCGTTGTGCTGAGTAGGTGTGTGTGCCTAGCCCCTCTTATGGTAGGTTGGTTAATTGAAAATCCAGGTCTCCAGCTTCTTGCGGAAAACAAGAAGCAAGGAGGAGGCTCTGATATGGAGTTGCAGGTTGTTCCACACTTTAGGAGCTATGTAAGCGAATGCTTCTATCCCAGATCTAGTTATGTGTATGCATGGGATGTGTGCAAGTAGGAATCCTGGGGAGTAGAGGTGTCTGGGTGGTTGGTGGAAGGAGATTCGTCTGTTCAGGTCAGTGGGACCTGAATTGTGTAGAGCTTTTAATGTGTGCGTGAGGAATTTCAATTGAGCGCATTTGTGTATCGGGAGCCAGTGAATTGGATGCTATGGAGCGTACACGCCAAATCGACGAATGACGGACTTCCCTCAGACCATAAACTTAAAACCACCTGATTAAAAGACTCAAGCAAACTTGATTAAATACTACTCATTGTCAACTCTAGTTGAATTTCCTTAGAATCAACCACCTCAGGGGCACTCACCGCAAACTTTTAGATAGATTAGAGCAGGTCTTCGTGTCAGCTCCCCCTGCGACTATTCTCCTCTCCAGCTTGCCCACAAATGGCTACCCTCTGCTGTCCATCTACGTGCTGCCCTCTGTTTGTGCCTCCTCTGCTCATTTCTTGTGATGTTTTGCCTTTTCTGCCTGTTTTTCGGCCCTCTGTATTGCCTTTTTTCTGCTCAATTTCCTGATCTCTATTCTGCCTTTTCTGCTTTTTTTTCTTTCTGTTTTGCCTTTTTTGCTAGTTTTTTCTGCCCTGTGTTTTGCCCTCTTCTGCTCTGTTTTGCCTTTTCTGCCCTCTGTTTTGCCTTTTCAGCTCATTTTTATGCCCTCTGTTTTGCCCACTTCTGCTCCGTTTTACCTTTCTGCTCATTTTTATGCATTCTGTGTTGCCGTCTTCTGCTCTGTTTTGCCTTTTCTGCCCTCTGTTTTGCCTTTTCAGCTCATTTTTATGCCCTCTGTTTTGCCCACCTCTGCTCCGTTTTACCTTTCTGCTCATTTTTCTGCCCTCTGTGTTGCCGTCATCTGTCTGCTCTGTTTTGCCTTTCTGCTCATTTTCTGCCCTCTGTTTTGCTTTGGCTGCTCATCTCTTCCTTCTTCCCATTGTTTCCCTCCTCCTGCCACCGGGCGCCCCACCCTCTCCCCAGGTTCTACTTAATGGAGGCCGCAACACAACCCCTTTGAGAAGGTCCTTGTGCCAGCTCCCCCTGCAACAGTTCTCTTGTCCAGTTTGCCCACAGTCCACCACAATCTGCTGCCCCTCCACTTGCTGATCTCTCTTTGTACCTCCTCTGTTAATTTCTTGTTCTATTTTGCCTTCGCTGCCCGTTTTTCTGCCCTTTGTTTTGCCATTTTCTGCTAATTTTTCTGCCCTCTGTCTTGCCTTCCTAGTTGTTTTTCTGCCCTCTGTTTGGTATTTTATGCTCCTTATTCGGCCCTCCATTTGCCTTTCTTGCTCATTTTTCTTCCCTCTGTTTGCCTTCTTGTGCTCTGTTTTACCTTTTCTGCCCTCTGGTTTGCTTTTTTCTGCTTGTTTTTCTGCCTTCTGTTCCAGGCTGAAAAGTCACAATCAGCAGTGTAACCCCAAGTTCAAAACACTCTTCAACAACAACTACAATTTGATAGTGAGTTCTCGACATGGAGGACGCCAAGGGCGTTTGCTGAAGAACAATGTCTGTGTGGTGGGGATGCCAGAAGGGGCAGAAGTCACAGATGTCATGGAATTCATGGAAACCTGGTTCTGGAGCTTTATTCTGTGGGAGGATTTATTACCTTTCTACTCCAGTGAATGCTTCCACAGGGTCCCAGTGAGACTGCCTGACCCTAGAGCTCCCTCGAGATCAATAGATGTTCACCTTCTCCCCTTTCAGGATCACAAAGCAATCTTCCAAGGCACCCATCTGCAAAAACACGTAACGTACGAAAATCATCATGTCATGCCATTCCCATACTACACCCTGGCAACACAGCAACAAAGGGATTCCTTCCTGGGGGTCAAGAAGAAACTCAGGGCCTGAGCATACAATATTCCTTGCTTTTCCCTGCCTGCCTGAAGATCCTCTTCAACAGCAAAATGTTCTTCTTCACTCAATCGCAATCAGCCTTGATCCTCAGAAATTCAACAGTTGCTCTGCCATGTTTAGAGTCAGGGCTGTTTTTACTGTATACCCAACTCCAATAAAGATTCTTCAAGACCACTTTGGGGGCGCGGATCTAGTTTCCCAGGCATCCCCAAGGCCCAGCTCACCAAGCAAAAATTTGACATCTTTGAGTCACCTGATTTTGTACCAACTCGACATCGACATTACTTCCATCAACCCATCCGCATACTTGGCTAATTCTGGGACTCGCCATAACCGAGCCCATAGTAGGAGTGGTCGGATTTGTGCCTTCTCTTTGATCGAGCGGCACCCCAAATCGAGTAGCAGTGGTGCTGTAGGGCTACTCTGTGGGAGTGCCATTAGGTCCTTAAAGAATTTATTCTCGGATCTAGAGAGCTGATCTATGTTGCATGTACCCCACAGTTCTGCCCTATAAAGGGCCTAGCTGACTCCTCTCGCCTTATAAATATCAATAACCGGCGCGATGGGTTTGGTTGAAGAAGAGCGCTGTTCCTTAAGGAGTGCCCCCACTACCCTTTTGAGGCTTAGTAACATCTTCTGTAAGTGTGGGTTCCACTGCATTGTATCTGATATGCGGATACCTAGATAGTCAAATTCCGCAACCCTTTCCAGGGGCACAAAGTTCAGGGCTGGCGGTCGTCCGAGTTTTTTAGGGGGGTTCAACACCAGGTATTTGGTCTTATCAGTATTAATTATAAGCCCTCTGCAAGTACAGAAGGACTGAAAGCTGTCCAAGAGGCTCTGTAAGCCCACAGGGGACTTAGAGATGAGGAGGGTATCATCAGCGAATAGGAGGGTTGGAATTCGCTTGCCTGCCAGGGAAGGGGCATCAGATGGATTTTTCAACAAGTGCTCCACCACTCCATTCACATATAATGAGAACAGAGTGGGGGCAAGGACACATCCCTGGCGGACACCCCTATTCACTGGAATTTTGTTTGACTTCTGGCACTGTGTACCCCACCTCACCTAAGCAAAATTTCCAACATGGAGCCTCACTAATAATGACAAGATATACGCGGGGATCCCCATTTCGGACAATACCCCACCCACAAACGATCCCGGAGCACCAGGTCAAAGGCAGTCTTTAAGTCGATAAACGCGAGGTAAAGACTGCCTTTGCCTATTAGGACCACCTTCTAATATATGAGCAGTAATCTAAATGCCTGTTCGATGGTCCCTGTGCCAGTCCTAAATCCTGCTTGGTAGTCCGATAGAATTTTATTATCATCGAACCACTGCAAGAGTCTCCCAAGTACCACTTTTGCAACGACCTTCTGGGTAGAGTCAATTAAACTTATTGGACGGTAGTTCGCAGGGTCGTCCCGACGCCCCTTCTTAAAGATTGGGACGACCTCTGCCCCCTTCCATGAGTCTGGGATTGCAGCGCCATTATTGATGGCATTAAGTAAAGTTGAAATAAGCCTCCCCCATTGGATGCAATCGAGACGGAGCAAATCCCCCGGGATCCCATCTGGGCCTGCTGCTTTATGTGGCACTATAGATTTAATCGCATTTTCCACTTCCTTTGATGTAAAAGGGTGGCCTTCGCGCTCCCCTATGGGGTCCAATGAGGTGGGTGTGGTCGGCCCCTGTCTGTCATCCAGGTGGTTCGTGTATAATGTCGAAAAGTGGTTAAACCACATTTGACCAGTGATATTGCACGTGATAAGGGTGTTAGCGGGCCTATTCCGAGCTCTTATGAGGTTCCAGAAACCACTAGGATCCCTCCTGGCACTGGCCTCCTTTAGAGCTTGCCAATACTGGTCCTCCCACTCTTTCTTTGCTTCCACAATAGTCAGCTTGTAGTCTTTCCTAGCCAACTGGATCAGCTCGGGGGACTTGCATTTAACTGCTTTAATTAGTGCAGATTTCTGAGTCATATATTTTCCTCATTTAGGGTCTGATTACGATGGCGGTCGGATGGTTTGTGGGAATTGAACCGCCCAACATGTAGTCAGCAGTTCCCCTCTCCTAATTACGATTAAGACCGGGCGTAGTGGGCATAGTGGGGCTCCGCGGAGCTACGCGGAGTGGGCGAGAAGCTACGCCCACTCCCGCACTCCGCGTAGCCCCACTACGCACCTCCCTCCCGCTCTCCTCTACATACATTATTTAAGCAAAATACCCTTAATAAAGCAATTTTAAAGCATTTACCGTGTCCGGTGCTCGTCCGGGGCTCCCTCTTGGAATCGCGTCGTCATGGATACCAATGCGCATGCGCGGGCGGCCGCGCATGCGCATTTCTCCCGAGAAATGCGCATGCGCGGCCGCCCGCGCATGCGCATTGGTATCTATGAAGGGACGCTATTCCAAGAGGGAGCCCCGGACGAGCCCCGGACACGGTAAATGCTTTAAAATTGCTTTAGTAAGGGTATTTTGCTTAAATAATGTATGCAGGGGAGGGCGGGAGGGAGGCGGGTGGCGGCCGACTCGGCTACGCACACGGAGTGGGCGTAGTGTTGCTAGCTACGCTGTCTACGCAAAATGCGTAGGAGGCAACACCACGCCTACTCCGTGGGCGTAGCCGATTCGGACGCCCAGGGTTAATTACGATGCAACCGCCGTGTTGGCAGTCAGAAAAACGCCTTTTTCCATTGCGGATTGTGCTACAGCCAGAAAAGGAATGCAGCATAAGGTGCAATAGAAAAAAGCATTTTGCAAACATCCATGCACTGTGTGCCATCACCATGTAGTGCCTGCCCCACAGTGCATGGATGTTTGTGGCCCTACACTGGAGGTACACAGGGGACGGGGGCACTGCTAGGGGTCCCCAAAGTCTCTTTCCATCTGCCTTTACATTAGTGCTGGATTGCCATGTAAAGGCAGAGTGAAAGGGACTTCGTAATCCTTATAGTGGTGCCTCAACAGACACTGGCCCCCTTTGTAGGGATTACGGCACGACCGAAGCCCTGGCAGGCTCCTAGAGCCTGTCGGAGATCTTAGTCAGTCCCTCCAATCGCTGCGCTCTGACCGACCGAATCATAATGCTGCGATCGGACCAATAGCCTGGCTGTCGGGCAGACCGCCACAGCGGGCCTGTCGGTGGCAGTGCAACTGACAACCTAATAGGGCTCATAGTCACTAGATACTTTGGGCCAGATGTACAACCCATTTTTGCCCTCGCAAATGGGAGATCTGCCTATTTCAACTGCAAAAAGAGTAAATGCATGTACAAACGCCATTTTTGTGAGTCACTGACTAACAAAATAGAGTTTGCGACTCTCGCTATTAGGAAGGTGCATCCCTTCTTAATAGCGAGACTCACAGCCATGTACAGTTGTTTTGTGACCGGATTTGTGGGCGCAGAACACTTGCAGTTTACCAACAACTTCAAGTAGATGATAACCACTCGCAAACGGGAACGGGTCCCCCGGCGACCCCTTCCCCCTTGTCAGTGTGTGAGGAAATATTTTTTTTAGAGCAAGCAGTGGTTCCAGGGACCACTACCTGCCCTTAAAAAATGGAACTGAAAAGTTTCATTTTTCTTTTTTTAAATGCATCCCATTTTCCGAAAACGGGCTACATTAAAAAAGAAACTGCTTTATTGAAACGCAGTCACAGACCTAGTGGTCTGCTGACCCCAGCAGGCCACCACCCCTGTGTGTGCTCTCCATTCCCAATGGGGTCGCAGATTACGCTTGCCTCATGAATATTGATGAGGCATGCACTTTGCGACCCCATTGGGAATCACAAACAGTGTCTGAGACACTGTTGTACATTGCATTTTGCGAGTGTCAAGTTGCGAGTTGTACAGGGACGCAATTTGAGAGTCGCAAAATGCAAGCATCTTACATCTGGCCCTGAGTCTATAATTACATCTAGTGCAGCAATTTGTTATGTGGAGCATAGTAAATAAGTTACCGATGGGTTGCGTACCATGTATTATTAGTGCTGCAAATATGTACATGTGTGCTAATATATTGACTCCAGATACATGATCAGTAGTTGGACATTATTGAAATTATATGAATTGGAGAATGTTGTTAATATATATTACAGGTGGTTGATGTATTGCAGTGAAATTTGATGAACTAAGGTTGATGAAATAACGTATAAACATTTTGGGGCATATTATCAAGGGGGTTTAGCTCCGCTTTTTGGGCTTTAAAAGCCAAGAAAGCGGAGATAAAATTATCTCCCTATTACCTAGCTGTCGCTAACACCAGTTAGCGACAGCTAGTAGGAGATAGCGACCATCTTGGGCCCTACTTTGCATGTCAGTGATATTTATCACTAATGACATGCAAAGTGGGCGTGCCAAGATGTTAGCGACTAGAAACAGTCGCTAACATCGCTATCTCCTATTACCAACTTTTGGAGATATTCGCGCTAAGCGCGAATATCTCCAAAAGCTAACACCTGCCCTGAGCAGTTCTTAGCTATGTTATCCAATGGGAGGTGGATAACATGGCTAAGAGCATTAGCTCGTTAATGCATGAATATCGCTGACTTTTCAGCGATATTCATGCATTGCGGCCGTTTTTTATTGCATTTGCGATAAACCTTGGTAATACCAAGGTTTATCTGCGATACAAATCGCCGCAGCTCAGCGGTAAAATTTTGTCTCTAACCAAGCAATAGCGATAATTATCGCTATTGCTTGGTAATATGCCCCTTTGTTTATTTAAATAAATTGAAGTAGAGTATACTGTAAGGCTAAATCAACAACCTCTATGTATCGATGTGCATGCTACAAGATGGTGCCAATGTGATATGTAGCAACAAAGTATTGAACTAGTCCTTTCTTGTTTTCCATGCAACTTGTTTCAGTTAATATAGTTATAAAATGTCAATGAGGCACTGTTGTTTGAATCCTTAGCAAAGCATGCAGACGCTGTACAAGTTAACAAGTTGATACTAGCTGCCATGGTACGTTGGTATGTCATGTTATGTGCATTTGTAAAGTGCACTATCACCCTCAAGGGTATCGTTGTGCTGAGTAGGTGTGTGTGCCTAGCCCCTCTTATGGTAGGTTGGTTAATTGAAAAGCCAGGTCTCCAGCTTCTTGCGGAAAACAAGAAGCAAGGAGGAGGCTCTGATATGGAGTTGCAGGTTATTCCACACTTTAGGAGCTATGTAAGCGAATGCTTGTATCCCAGATCTAGTTCTGTGTATGCATGGGATGTGTGAAAGAAGGAATCCTGGGGAGTAGAGGTGTCTGGGTGGTTGGTGGAAGGAGATTCGTCTGTTCAGTTCAGTGGGACCTGAATTGTGTAGAGCTTTTAATGTGTGCGTGAGGAATTTCAATTGAGCGCATTTGTGTATCGGGAGCCAGTGAATTGGATGCTATGGAGCGTACACGCCAAATCGACGAATGACGGACTTCCCTCAGACCATAAACTTAAAACCACCTGATTAAAAGACTCAAGCAAACTTGAATAAATACTACTCATCGTCAACTCTAGTTGAATTTCATTAGAATCAACCACCTCAGGGGCAATCACCGCAAATTTTTAGATAGATTAGAGCAGGTCTTCGTGTCAGCTCCCCCTGCGACTATTCTCCTCTCCAGCTTGCCCACAAACAGCTACCCTCTGCTGTCCATCTACCTGCTGCCCTCTGTTTGTGCCTCCTCTGCTCATTTCTTGTGATGTTTTTCCTTTTGTGCCTGTTTTTCTGCCCTCTGTATTGCCTTTTCTGCTCAATTTCCTGATCTTTATTCTGCCTTTTCTGCTTTTTTTTCTTTCTGTTTTGCCTTTTTTGCTAGTTTTTTCTGCCCTGTGTTTTGCCCTCTTCTGCTCTGTTTTGCCTTTTCTGCCCTCTGTTTTGCCTTTTCAGCTCATTTTTATGCCCTCTGTTTTGCCCACTTCTGCTCCGTTTTACCTTTCTGCTCATTTTTCTGCCCTCTGTGTTGCCGTCTTCTGCTCTGTTTTGCCTTTTCTGCCCTCTGTTTTGCCTTTTCAGCTCATTTTTATGCCCTCTGTTTTGCCCACTTCTGCTCCGTTTTACCTTTCTGCTCATTTTTCTGCCCTCTGTGTTGCCGTCATCTGCTCTGTTTTCCTTTTCTGCTCATTTTCTGCCCTCCGTTTTGCTTTATCTGCTCATCTCTTCCTTCTTCCCATTGTTTCCCTCCTCCTGCCACCGGGCGCCCTACCCTCTCCTCAGGTTCTACTTAATGGAGGCCGCAACACAACCCCTTGGAGAAGGTCCTTGTGCCAGCTCCCCCTGCAACAGTTCTCTTGTCCAGTTTGCCCACAGTCCGCCACAATCTGCTGCCCCTCCACTTGCTGCTCTCTGTTTGTACCTCCTCTGTTAATTTCTTGCTCTATTTTGCTTTCGCTGCCCGTTTTTCTGCCCTTTGTTTTGCCATTTTCTGCTAATTTTTCTGCCCTCTGTTTTGCCTTCCTAGTTGTTTTTCTGCCCTCTGTTTGGTCTTTTATGCTCAATATTCGGCCCTCCATTTGCCTTTTTTTGCTCGTTTTTCTTCCCTCTGTTTGCCTTCTTGTGCTCTGTTTTGCCTTTTCTGCCCTCTGGTTTGCTTTTTCTGCTTGTTTTTCTGCCTTCTGTTCCAGGCTGAAAAGTCACAATCAGCAGTGTAACCCCAAGTTCAAAACACTCTTCAACAACAACTACAATTTGATAGTGAGTTCTCGACATGGAGGACGCCAAGGGCGTTTGCTGAAGAACAATGTATGTGTGGTGGGGATGGCAGAAGGGGCAGAAGTCACAGATGTCATGGGATTCATGGAAACCTGGTTCTGGAGCTTTATTCTGTGGGAGGATTCATTACCTTTTTACTCCAGTGAACGCTTTCACAGGGTCCCAGTGAGACAGCCTGCCCCTAGAGCTCCCTCGAGATGAATAGATGTTCACCTTCTCCCCTTTCAGGATCACAAAGCAATCTTCCAAGGCACCCATCTGCAAAAACACGTAATGTACGAAAACCATGTCATGCCATTCCCATACTACACCCCGGCAACATAGCAACAAAGGGATTCCTTCCTGGGGGTCAAGAAGAAACTCAGGACCTGAGCATACAATATTCCTTGCTTTTCCCTGCCTGCCTGAAGATCCTCTTCAACAGCAAAATGTTCTTCTTCACTCAATCCCAATCAGCCTGGGGCTGGATGGAAGCTCACAGTGCCACAATGCAATCTATGAATGTTCCCAGTTGGTTGCCTAAAGTGGTGAGGCAGAGCCGGTGGCACCAGTTGAGACCATCTTCCCAGGAACAGGTACAGTCTGCTCATCAAACTGCTCTACAATTGGCGGCGGCATTCAGGGACCAGCCTCCCCCATGCCAGGGTTAGCCTCTGGAAACTCTGAATCAGAGGATCCTCACAAACTCTGTCACTCCCTTGTACTCCAGAAGACTCTGCAATCCCACCCTCACAAACTGCTGCCAAAGTTATTTAGGAATTACTCGGTCTACAATGCCCTGAGGAATTGGGCATCGTCCCTTATTTACTTATGTGAATTTCTTCCCACCCCCAGCCCTCCCTCTAATGACATCATAATTCTACTTTGTCTTCAACAACACAGACTCAGATTAAATCCTGTATCAATGGGCTATTCAGCTACACCCCTAGAGAGCAGCCCCTCCCCTCAATAAAATACTTCTATTGCCTCTTAGCAATTGGACAGTATGTGGTTTGCACACTGTCAGTCGTAATCTGTACCTATTGAAACTTGTTTTAAGTTCATTGTTTACTTTGTTGTTGTTATTGGGATGGTGTTGTACTGGCTGAAAGAATTAAACCTTCACACCCCTCCCCTTACCTCTCCTTCTGCCTTTTCTTCCCCAACCCCTTCCTTGTTTTGTGCCTGGGATAGGAGCCCCCAAGGGGTGTCCAGAGTACTTCCCAATACACAGTGTGTGTAATATTACATGCACCATAACCTTGCGACCCACGTATACTTTAGTCACATGGAACATTCGTGACATACATAGCCCCGTCAATGGCTACAAAATCCACTCCTTACTACAACAGCACAGGGTTCGCATTGCTTATCTTCAGGAATCCCATATTGACCTGTGAAGGGCCTCTTCCTCCAAAAATGCTGATGGATACAAATGTTTTGCACATGCCACATATGATCGGGGAGTCGCAATTTGACTCACAGCTGATGTTCCCTTCGTGGCTCATGATTCAATCACAGATCGAGAGGGCAGATGTTTGCTCCTCATTGGGAGACTTGACAAAATGCAGCTGGTCTTGGTGTATGACCCACACATATGACACTGCCACTTTCCTTGCCCAGTTGTCTACTCAGCTAGCCCCTTGGGCACACCTCCCCTGGCAAATAGTGTGAGATTTTAACTGAGCACTTGACACTACATTGTATAGGTCCCATCTCCCCACCTCCAGCATCCATAGTTGCAAATGCAGTCACGTTGTCCCAGTGGCTCCAGCATTGGTCTCTCTCTGATGTCTGGCACCTCCACAACCCATTGTCAAGACTATACTCATTTTTTTTGCCTGTCCATGATCCCTTTGTGTGCTTAGAGAGAAAGGTCTGCACACTTCATATCACCCATAGGGTCAGAGCCACCAAATATCATGGCAGAACCTTCTCTGACCGCATCCCGATGTTGTTGACCTTGAGGTGGGGAAGCCCTCACCATCCGGATCCCACATGGTGAAACCCCTCTTCCCTACTCGACGATGGCACCCTGAGGGAAGAGCTAGCTGGCTCAACTGGTCGACTATTTTGACGCTGATGAGGGCTCGACCTCTACCTGAGCCACAGAATGGGAGGAGATGAAGGTAGTTACCTGTGGCCATTGTATTCCTGCTGCAGTTGCCACCTGCCGTTCCAAGGAATCCGGCCTATCCAATATAGAAAGGGACTATGTCACAACCGAAAAATGGGCAGTGGCTTACCCATCCACCTGAGCTACCATAACTGCCCCCTACAAAGCGGAAGCTCGACTTCTCGAGAAACTCCGATGCTTGAACCGGTCTGCATACACAGCCCGATGCGTATTAGCTAGCAGTCTGATTCATCAGCTTTGGAGTGTGCATGGGATGTGCATGCAGGACTTACAGGAGAGACCCAGGGACAATACCTTCCCTCTGTAGTCCCAAATAGGCTCACTTCACACAAGTTGCTTGTCCCTCTCTGCCCAAATCCCGTGCTCAAGAGCCCCTGATGGATTTTACTTACTTCAACTGTTTCGATTCACAGATACCCTGGGGCATAACAGTCCCCTCTCCTTCATGCACATCACTCCTCTATCTCCACTCCTTATTTTGTAATTGGGAAGCATGCCGGCACTCATCTATTTACAAATTAGGCAACACCTTAAAGGTATGAAAGTATTTCCACTTCCACATTCATTTCCACTCTCAGACTCGCGCCTTTACCTCTTCCATTTATTTCTCCTCTACATGCCAACATATACAAAATCTGTCACAATACAATTCTTAAAGGACTTGTGTTGGCAACTGGGAGCGAATGACTCACCGGTATATGCATGTACTAATGCTTTATGTAACGGCAACGGTCCATAGAGCAATGCCTGATATGCTGTTAAAATATACTATTACAATGTTTTTAAAGCAAAATTGATGCTGTCTACAGTTTTACGTGTTACACAAAGTTGAAAACTTGCACAGTAAATTTAACCTCATAATAATATAGAAAAACATGCTTTGACGTTATCTTAGAAAATGCATATTAAAATAATGGTGAGAGAATGTGTTTTTTTTAATGTGCAAAAAGTGAAAAAGCTGCTTATTTCTGCAGAAAGTTCTGATTTCTAATCGTTCTTTCACTGCTAGGCCTGGATATTCTCTTGCTGCTTTTCCACCCCTTTAAGAAAATAAATTATTTTTGTAAAGTGATGATTTCACGTTATAACTGAACTGTAGAACACGACATCTTCAGGAATTGTGCTGTTTGCTGCAAAATGTATTTTTTTCCTTCCTCGCACCATTTGACTTCATTATATTTTAGATTGTTTCCTTTGCTGCATGCTTACAATGAATATATATATTATTGAAAGAGAATGCTTGCTATAGTTTAAATGCTATGATTCAATCAGGACATGCTAAATTTTAATGTTTTATTTCATAGAGTAGACCATTGTTACATGATGGGACATGAGCGGCTAACAGAGTTGTTTTGCTAAGGTCCTCCTGAAAACCTTCCTAGACGTATCTTTTTGTAATTCACTGTAGCCTCATCCGAACAACTACATGTCGACATTTACATTCACAGTGCGAATCGAGGGAGAGGACGACAGCGCATCGGACGATCCTTCCTCAGTGGCTGAAGTTGACATAATCACCTGTTTTTGCAACATGTTTTGTGCTTTCTTTATAACATGTGTTCCTAGCTAGAGAGTTAAGGCATTCTATCCGCCCCTACTCTGCCATGTCCCTTAGCACTTTGACGTGATAACCTGAATTGCCACATGCTACTGCTAATGGTGATTTCCTTGTTTCTTACCCGTTTGTGAGGAGACATTCTATCTTTTATGCCAATCATACCTACTGCTGTGATTCATTCCTTTTACCTGTTTTAATGATTACTAATGCAGCTGATAGGGAACTCAGCTGAGTTTCCAGAACTACTCTATATGGGGAGCTCGACATTCTTGTAGGTATTATTCTTTTGCTTCAAAATGCACTTGCTCTTTTGCAAAAATAATTATTTATGGGTTTTTGCTAGGGTAGGTTAGATCATTTAGAATAGGATAGGGACTACTTTCTTCATGGAGCATGCTGCTATACTTCTTCAAGCCAAAAGTTTCTCTATAATTCTGTAAATGGATTTATTTGACTAATCTGAATAAAAAGACAAAAACACAGACTAACCTCTTAAAGAGGAAAAAACTTTTAAAACTTCATCAACACCCTAATTATTGACTGAACATCAAATTTGAAGATGAGGTTTACTTTAAAGATGTATTTGGGTTGTGCTCCATTCTAATATGGTGGCAAAGATTAATCGACTCAAAGAGGTGTGGAATTTGGAATTTTGCTTAGTAAATTTGAAGTGGAGTTATTTATAAAACGTTTATGAGATTACTGCACTCGAAATTCTAAGGGTTGTGTGTGCACTTGTGGGGCCCTGTACAGTTCCACTCTGCACCCACAGGCTTTTTTAGTGGTAGGTAATTCAGCTCAATGCATTACATGACTTTGGGGCCGATTACGATGGCAGGCGGACAAAGTCCGCCCGACATCGCAGCTACAAAAGGGACCGCCCACCATAGTTGCGGTGGTCCCACCATACGAATTATGATGCGCCCGCCAGAGTGACGGGCGCATCCTGTATATTTTACATTGCGACGGGCTGTGCTGCAAGCAGCACCCACCGCAATGTAAAATATACATGTTGTGCTTTTACATGCACAATGTGACATGCACCGCTCGGTGCCTGCCACATTGTACATACAAACGCAGGGGGGTACCATAGGTACCCCCCATGTGAACTCCCCACTCTCTCAACACCCTGGGGGCCCGCAACGGGCACCCAACAGCAGAAACGAATCGCCAGCCTTTCCATGGCGGCAATGCAGCCATGGAAAGGCTGATCACGACCTGCATCATAATATGGATGGCGTGTCTTCCAGACACTGCCACCATATTAAACCTGTTTTCCGCCGGTCGACTCGTCGACCGGCGGAAAAGCGGCGGACTGTCTTTCCGTCCACCGCGGACCCCCCCAGCCATCATAATGTGGCGAGAGGGTCTTTGCTGTCATGATGGCGGGCGGATCGCCCCCGCCAGGCCGGCGGTGACCACTGCCGGCCCGGTGGGGGTGATCCGCCCGCCATCGTAATCGGCCCCTCTGTGCCATGCGAACACCCGCACACAACTCAGTAAATAACTTGCTAGGTAAGGTCAGATTGTACTAGTTTGATCTATTTCATATGGCAGTCGTTAGTGGTGTTATACACCAGCAAAAATCAATGACTGTATTTTGTCTACATTAGTGCCTAAAATGAGCCCGTGGTTGCTGGTGGGGGCCACCGGCACTCATTTTTTGGGACCGACACTTATTTTTCCTCATCAGACATTTACTGAGAGCAAGAAAAGAAAAAACGCTCAAAGGGGCAAGCAAGAGGAAAAGAAAGATTCGAAAAACGTCACAATGGGAAAAACCAAGAATCTGCAAGAGTAAGATAAAGGGTCACGGAATGTTTGGCAGTGGATTAAAGGCTATGTGCCAACAGACCTGATTCAGGCCCGAGACTCCTGATTTTAGAAGCAGAAAATGGCTTTATTTTAGCTGGTTCCCATCTGAAATTCCCTCTGCTCCAATAGCAGTCAATTAGGAAAATCCATCCCACCATTTTTTTCAAAATCTCCCACTTTCCTGTTTTACAATATTGCCACCTATGTTAAAGAGGCCTTAGGGGGATTCTTCTCCACACAGCATTGGTATTCATCACACCGACATTTAATAGCACCGGCCGCAGGCTTCTCAGCAAAGCTTTGGACACCTGCACTCATTTATTTACATATAAAGTACGGTCCTATATATCTCATTGGCGACGAAAATGGCCAGTCCCGAATTCTGTCAAACACATAGCAGCTCGGAAATATCAGAATAGTTGCATTCTGCGCTTACCATGATGTGTTCTCTTGCTGATGGGTATTTACTATCTACATGAACTCTGCTTGTCAAAATTAATTTCCGTCAGTAGCAGTTTAGGGCTTTCCCACTTCAATTACCCTCCATTTGGGTTCCATGTTGTTCTGCCTCGCTCCCAACTGGCCTTGAAAAGCAATGCCGTTCCCCCCAACGCCCGAGTGTGCCTAATAGTGCACACGGAGTATGTCAAACATTAGCGACTGGCAATGCTCATGGTACGCTCCAACTTAAACACTTTTAGGGCTCGCAGAGGGAAGAGGCGGCATAGCTAATGACAGCTGACAGCCTCTCAGCGGCAAGTCAACCTTGCTGCAATGCAAATGGCCCAGTCCCCTCGGCTTTAACAAAGAGCCGCGTGGGCACCATGCCACGCGCGCATATGGGCATTTCTGATGGCAGGCCAGAGAACAGGTATGCGATTATGGAAAAAAAACAGCCTATTCTGAAGGGCAGCTCTCCCAGCTGGCGCGCGGCTGCAGATGCCCGTCCTCACTGAGCTGTTACACTAATCCAGCTCAGCGCTAGATTATTTTTTATTTAAAAGTCAACCAACCAAACAAGCAATTAACCCTCCAACTGCCACATCGCAGGCATCGAGTCAGACGGAGCTGCAAAGGCTAATATTCGCCCCGGCCCCGGAATATCTGCATATTAAAGGAAATAATTATTAAGTAGCAATCTTGAGACTGTAATGGAGATGAAATACACATTTGAATCTGGCGTCCTTCCATCTGTCGGTTTCACAGCTGTTGGTTTTCCATTTGTGGTCTGGAGGACAAAAAAGCTCGGCAGTGTCCAGCCACATGTTCGACATACCGCATGTGAAAGTGTGGTCTGAACCGTGACATTCCCTGTAATGAGAGATTAACAATCATCCCAGTATTTTAATGTGAAAATGGTTACTATTAAACGCTAGATAATCTGTCCACTTTCATGGGAATATATCATGGAGACGGAGGTAGCGTCTCAAACACGGGTCAATTTGATTTTTCCATTGAAATCCATATTTTATTGTTTATAACGTTTGCACCCTTCAACACATCTCCAAGAAACACCCCCCCCCCCCAAAAAAAAATATGTATTCATCCATACGAGTTTGTTCTTGGAATTTTAGACTCCTATTGAACATGGAATTAATTACACACGAGGAGAAGGTTTCAAAAATAGCATTTAAAATGTCAAGGACAGAAAAACGTTCGGGATATTGGCGCCGAAATTGGAACAGATGTTAGTGGTTAAAGTAAATCTGTCCAGCGGTTTAAAAACCGGCATAAAAAAGTGATAATATTTTGGCATTTGAGACTTTGAAACAAAAATGTTAATCTGAGCCTCACATCAGATTAACCAAGAGTGGTTAAAAAATGTGTGCTGTGGAGGCTTCGTTTGGGAGCTTCTTGTGTTAATGCTAATTTGAGATTTTTGCCGGTTCAGGGTCTTGGACTGAATATTTTAATTGTTTTCCATTCCGGAGGCAAAAATAAAATGCTTCAAAACTAGACAAGACTTCCAGGGATCCGCAGACCACAGGTTGTATCCACACAGAACACAAAAACATAATGGGGCGCATTTACAAGAAAATGGTGTTGTGCGGTACGGCGGCAAAGTTTGCAACGCTGCACTCTGCAATTTCCAAAACGCAGGGATGCGATGTATTTACAAAAATATGGTGCACCCCTGTGCTTTCCCTAGCGCCGGCGCTCAAAATTGCTGCCAAGTGCCAACACAGACATCCTTGCGCCATAGTTCAAGTGTGCCTGCATAGCCGGGAATTATTGTTTATATGCAAGAAGGTGTCCCTTCCTGTACATAAACAATCAATTATGGTGATTTGTTACTTCTATGTGTGCTGCATTCTGCAGCGCACATAGAAGTAGCAAATCCTCATTATTTAATGATTGTTTATGTGCAGGAAGGAACACCTACCTGCACATAAACAATCACTAATGGCATTTTGCTCTTTCCATGTGTGCTGCAGAATGCAGCAAACATAGTAGAAGCAAAAACGCGGAGAAATAAACGTATTTCTCCTCGTTGCATCTTTCTAACGCCTACTATTGCATGGCGTTAGTTTTTGGCGCTGCCTCAGAATTACAGATCCTTGTAAATCGGGACCGTGTCAAAAAGCATTGGGTGTTGCTGTGGAACGCCCGCAAGAACACCCCCTGCACGCCCCTTTCACTGAGATACCGTTGTGAAAGGGTAACATATTTACATAGCAATGTTAAGCAAGCCACAAAAAGTGTAAATATGGGGCAGGGCCTTGCTTCACCGGAACATTGGTAAAAGTGAGGTTCCAGTGGCGCAATCCTCTATGCCCTAACGTCTCAGAGATACTTGTACCCAGTAACATGTATAGCATGGCTGCAAGTCAGTGCCTATCAGTAGTGATGACAAAAGTGGGGCAAATGAGGGATAGCTCAATGTCATACTCTCTGCACAGTGCCTTCTTGGCTTTGCCACCATCTTGCGTTTTGTGCCTTTGTAAGGCCAAAGGACATGAACTGTAGTAATGTCCTGTGTGCTATCATCATGGGCCGAGGCATTCTGATGTCTCCCAGTATTGTGGAGAGGTTGCTAACGGCAAAACAACGGTTTATGATAAGCCCTATGCTCAGTCCTAGCGATTGTATGTACTTCTGAATAACAACCTGAAGGATATCAACATATAACAAGGTCGAGGTCAGAATATCAAGGGACAAAATATCGAGAGGTAAATGCATATAGGGAACATGAATGACATTTGGTTGTATTTCACTGACACCTGGTGGACAGGGCCGGACTGGGAACCAAAACGGGCCCTGGCAAAGTGCTCGGCCAGCCACCCTCCCACCCGGGGGGTTGTGGGTGCCGCCGAGCTCTTTGCCAGGGCCGGTTTTTGGCCGATTTTGTTACAGGGCCGATTTTTCTGCTGCAAAAACGGCCCTGTAACAAAAACGGCAAAACCGGCCCCCACCCGTGGGGCGCACCAGGGGATTGCCCGGTGCCCACTACGGCTAGTCCGGCCATGATGGTGGAGAGCGCCCGATTGCCTGACCACCCACCTTCTTTGAGAAGGGAACTAGCATATATTGCTCCTAACTCCACATCTACATACCTTGAAGATATATGTACCATGCAGGTACATATACGTGGAGTTTGGTATAGAAAATCTAGACTTACCTGTCAATATTTTTTTGATATCCTGTCCTCAATGCTTAGTACGCTTGATATTCTGACTTCACTATTTAGAATGGACGCCGTCCTAGCATAGTTAGTCTTTTGACCGTGCACTTTGTGTTTTTAAGGCATGGAAGAAGACTGCACTCTGTGAGTGCTGCAGACAGGTGTAGTCGCAGGGCATGGTTGAAATCTATATCCGGTGCCCTGCATGCCAGTGACATAGCCACCATCCAGGCTTTTCTGCATTTACTGTGCACAAGAGTACTGGGCAAAGACCAGGAGCAAAGGTCCTGCCCTGAATGTAGTGCCTTCAAGCCCAGCGCAGCAGGTTTTGATGGTGCTATGGATACTGCTGGCAGTAGTACTGAAAACTAAAGTGGAAGCCTTGTTTTGCAGGACAAACAAGGCGCAGCCTTGGATCATAACCAACAGGCACTGTGAGCAGTGTGTAATGTTTATCACTACAAGCCCCAAGATATTTGCTGAAAAAAACATTGGCTAACAGGTGTTTTAGTTCTCTAATGAAATCACATAAAGCATATAATACAATTATGGAGTGAATTACCTGCAAATAAACACGATTTTAGGGACATTTCGGAACAATAAAAATATTACAGTCACTAAAAAGCATTAATTATGTTTAGCTACTCACCCAAACCTCCACCAATGCAGTACTCTTTATTTTACATATGGCACCATAGATGCATCATAAATCACATCATTGATGGCATCATATATGACAAGACTAATGTCATTATCGATGATGAGGGCCATGCCATATGTGCATTATGCACCTATATGTCAACACATTTAGCAGCCCACATGTTCGTGCCTTATGATTGTTTATTAAGTTATTTATTTAATTCAGCTCCATAAAACCTATGCAAATATATGGACTCCTGTTGAAATATTAAATATAAATACAAACACACATTTCTTGTTAGGACAAACAAGCCAACACTTGCTTTGCAACAATGCAATTATACCGTCAGTTCTTCAGGTTCATTTAGATTTTAATTTTGTGAAATACAAGTGATCATTATCAAAGTAAGTATTGTGTAAAACATGAAAAAACAAGATATTGCAACATCTTTTTAGGAAACATAAAAAAATGGCACGAGATAGAAAGAGAAAAAAACAGAAACAAGATTATTTATAATCCATGTAACAATAATTTCCAGACAATCAACATGGATGACAATTTCTAAACTGCTGAAAAACAAATCTATTCAAAAATACTTTGGCAAAACAGACAGAATTCAAAACAATTGTGGCATAACCACACTAATACACCTATAGCTCACGAATGACTGTTAGCTGATGTTGTTTTCCTATAAGTTAATATTTGTGAATTTTCACATTTCTTGCTGAAGAGGTTTACATATATTTCACCTTCCTATGCTGCAACTGCAGATGTAATCTCATATTTCTTCTCCTGTTAACATTGAAATCACGGCAGATTCATGTGTGAGTTTTAAGGTAGATAACTCACTTTCATCTCTGAAGGCATTTCCATTGGCAGTTGTATAATTGATAATAATGGCTTCATAGAGCGCTTAGTGTCACAACATTATGACTTTATGTGAATAACAGATGTCTCTTTTAACCAACTCAATGGTACTCTTTTTAGGTCGAGCCTGAGCCAGCGTGCATGTGCTGCTCTGCGAGGCTTATTGTAGACGAGTAGTGAATAGAAGCACCGGCCACTCTCCGCCCATGTTTGCCATTGTCTGTCCTAAATGCTGGCTTCTGATTCATCAATAGGCTTGTTAGTCCCTCCTTAGTACCGCCTCCTCTTCATCTGTCACCTCCCATGGCAACTGGCCCCTTTACTTTGAGTGTTACACAGTACGTGTCATTTAGACTAAGAGCGCTATTTTATTTATTGAGGTTCTCCTACTGCCTTCTGTACTCCCTCCCTCCCGTTGTCCGTGCCTTCTCCCCCTCTCCCCCGCCCGCACTCTTGTTGTCCGTGCCTTCTCGCCACACACGGTATCCATGCCTTCTCACCCCACCCTCCCTCCTGTTGTCCGTGATGACTATCGTTTGCAATGCAATAGATCTTGTGTAAATGTGAGTCCTATTGCATTGCAAATGCTTGTTATCAAGTTATCTCACACCTGACCTTCAGAAACACTTGTGATAATTTAAGTCAGAGATTCCCTGTGCTCGTGCTCCTGCGATGCCGAGTTAGACACTCACTGCTGTGATAGCTGAGTGTAGGGAACATGTGGAAAGTGAATGCTCCCAAATATACCAGCGCCAGGAGCAGAGGCTGCCGGGCTTCGGCCCGCTATATGGTCAACTAGCTCGATTTAAATGTAAATTATCAGCTGAAGGAAGTCACGGAGCGGGGGCTGGCAGGAAGTGCAAGTGCTTTATGGATTACTTTTGAGGTAGAGGAATCCCTTCAGCATCTTCAGAGAGAGGAGGGCAGGGGCGGATTGGCACTGCAGGTATTCGAGCATGGGCCGAAGGGCCGGTGTCTCTGTGGGCCGTTTTTTTCCCCCCTTTCCCAGTCCGCAGAGCACTGACAGAGAGACAAAAGCAGCTTCACTGGGTGGCTGTTCAGCGATTATCAGCTGTGGCCTCTCCTTGACCCCCTGCCCTGCAAAGCAATCACGCTGATGGTGGGCTGGGGAGGGGTGATTGTGTGCAAGGATCGGCCTCCCTGGGGGCCAGATGTTGCTCAGGCCCTTGAGGGCCAATGCATCCCTGAAACAGTGTTTGCTTTAACCCCTCGCCCACAGCCCTTCTCATTCAGGGCATAGTGGGTGAGGAAGAATGGGTCTCGCTGTGGGGGGCCAGGTAATGTTGGGAACTCGCACCATCTTCACCTTAGTCCCCCCCCCCACTCCCATGGATGGCCCAGAAGCTGTGTTTTTGCTTTAACCCCTCTCCTGCCAGGCCATTGCCCTAAGGCAGTGAAGGGCTGGGGATGGCTGAGTAATTTACAAATAGCCTGGGCCTCGCTGTTTTTCAGGTGCTCCTGTGCTGGAGGGCTGGGGAATAGTTTTTTAATAGAAAGGGGCCTAGCTGTTTTTCAGGTGCTCCTGCGCTAGAGGGCAGAGGAATACTTTTTTAATAGAAAGGGGCCTTGCTGTTTTCAGATGCTCCTGCGCTGGAGGGTTGGGAAAGAATTTTTTAATAGAAAGGGGCCTCGATGTTTTTCAGGTGCTCCTGCGCTGGAGGGCTGAGGAATAATTTTGTAATAGAAAGGGGCCTCGCTGTTTTTCAGTTGCTCTGCTTGTAGGACATTGTCACCTTTTCCCCGTGTCCTTCCAAAAACAATATCCTCCCACTTGCATTCCTTGTGTATTTCATGAAAGGCCACGCCCCGCGACTGTGGGCTACGCCCCGCAAATTTGTGCCCCGCCCTGCAAATTTGGGCCACGCCCCGCGAATGTGGGACACTTTTTTCATCAGTGCCCGGGCCAAATTGTGATCCCAATCCAACCCTGGAGGAGGGTACTCTAGGCACAGGAGAACAGCGGTGGAAGACAGGCCTGCATCGGCCTCCTGAAGACAGCCGAACACTCCTAAACACAGCCTTGCATTCCAATACAGTCCTTATTTTATGAAGTGAGTGTTGCATTTTGAAGAGAGCTCAGCCATTCCAGATGTGTGTTGAGACGTTTGGAAAATCAAAGTATTCTTTGCTTCCAAAGAGCTTTTGCCATCTCAGAGTGCTGTTTCATTCCGAGGATGCCCAGCTCTCGTGTAGAAATATTACAGTTAGAATAACCGGGCTGTCGTTGAAAAGAGGGACTTTTCATACTGAATTGAACTTTGCATTCTGAAGAAAAGCCAGGCCCCTGAAGAGAAAATCCTACATTAAGCCTGTTGTCTAGAAAAGGATAGAATATGTTCCGAAGGAAATGGTTCCTTTCTGTAGAGAACTGTATCATTTTGTGGAGAGGATGTGGCATAATTGCTGGAGTTGCCGACTTTGGAACTGGAGATCTGGGTTCTGCTTACATTATGCCTTTGATAGAAAATATAATGTCAATAGTTCAAGAAAATGTGTATTTACTGAGTTTGTAATTCCTAAGTTTGGATCTGAACAGAACAACAGAGTGGGGTCCTGTAGAGACGTGTTCAGCTAGCAGAATACACGGAGCTTCCAAAGAGGTGATAGCCAGCTTCCCACCCGGTGCAAGTCATTACCACCATACCATCTCTAGGGGAAGGGACTAGGTACTAGCTATTTCAGGCGCATGGGCCAGTGAGATCCTTCCAATATTAGACAGATCCAGGTAAGGATGCACAGGAAAACAACGTGGGTAAAAAGCAGCACCTGCTCAGTTGATGGAATGGAATGTTATTATATCAAGGAGCTGCCATTTACATGTTCACATAGATATAGATATTTACTGTAGAGAAGGGTTGCCAGACCAAACTAGTGTGCTCCTTTTCTGGTGTTCTGCTACACGGTAACCTCAAGTGACTCACCACTACTGCTTTTGCTCTAGCACATTGCTGACATTACATATAGAGACATAGGCAAATATAGTATTAGGTGAAGTAAGGCCATACTGGCCAAAAAAAAAACTTTGCTTCCCTACCTGCTATCCTACATTGCCCATCTACACGATTTACTGAAAAGTATGGATAGTTTGAGACTGGGAAGTCTTGGGTGGGAGGAGACGCCAGAAAGTGGTCAGGGAAGGGGGGCAGGGCCCAGCTCCTTAACCATAGCATGTAAAAATGTACATCTTGAAATAAAAACTTTGAGCTATTTATTCTACCCATTGCAGTTATCTGAAAAACAACCCTCAGGGTTCAGTGTTGCTTTACTTTGTGTTCAAATTGTGGGCTTCTCGAAGTATCGCTTTCTGGTAGGATGAAGGCCATTGTCAATTTTACACATCTGTTACATAAATGTACCATTAGGAGGGCTTTCAAAATACAAGAGGAGTGAAGGAAAACATCAAACATAAAACATACATATAATTTTTGGTGTACTTCAAAACACTTGCTGCGCTGTTAATAAATTGGATTTGATTGGCTAATAATAATGATTCATTCAATGTTTTTCTATGTAGGCTACATTTAATTAAAAAAATCTTTATATAAGCGATAAAGTATCCCCTGCCATACATTATAAGAATATTGCAAGTCATTTAGGAGTTCCATACCCATATAGAGGAACAAAGCCAAATGTAGAGTGCCTATATAAGGTTATGGAACTTTATCCCGTCCAATACATGGTCACACCATCGTTTTTCCAAACGAACCACTCAAAACCTTGGCGCATAGTTCTTTCATGTGAACAAGTGAGTATGTTTGCAAGCATGAATAATAAAAATAAAACCTCTAGTACAAAATTAAGCACATCAAAAACTTGTTTGCTATTTGCTGCAAACAAATATTAGAAACAGTTCAATACAAGTCAGTTTTCTTTTAAAGAAAAAGCTGTAGTAGCTCGGAACATGAAGAAACAAGCAGAAAGACTATCGCGTTTCTCTATCAAAATAGAGCAACAAATAATATATTTTCTCAGTTTGTCACTGTAAACTATTTAAATGGAGCAAAGAAAGAAAAGCAACATTCTGTTTGCTGCTTTAAACAGATACCTTAGTTGTGCGGAGTCCAAAAACCAGAAAAGTCTTTAAAATTCCTCCACTCCATTGTAGACCACACCTGTGTCTCCTGTTGCCAAAAATCTTCTCCACTGTTTTCTCCTCAGTTTTGCCCTGGAAAAACCAATAAAAATTAAACACATCAAAAGGGTTGGGTACTCACAGGGAGGGATAATATTAGCCTCTGTGTCTTTAATAAAATCATGATTTTCTTCCCATTAAACATGTAGAAAGTCAGCTTTTTATGGCAAGGTATAAATGTCAATATTATGCACGCTTAAAGTCATCCAAAACTGTCTGTACAGCAATTTCCTCAGGTTTAAAGTAAAAGCTTTTAAATGTTGATCCACTCGATCAATCAGCTGCCTTCGTAATAGACCTTAGACTTCCGCCTATCACTTAAGCTTTACTTGCCATCGCACCACTCGCTGAATGCACCCCAAACACACTCACATCTACTCCTACAAAATTCATTACCTCCTTCACCGACCTTGCCAATGTGGGTGAAGATACAGCTCTGAAAGGTTGCCTATAAGAAATTATCAACTGTGAACATCCTTGCTCTCTCATCCTCACCGATCTTTCCTCATACTGTATCAGACATCGTACAAAACACAGCAAATTATGTCCCTCCATCCTCGGATAGAAAATCATTCTAGACATATTTTTGTGCGTTTCTGTAACTCAAAATACACATCCTCTGGCTGAAAACTTCTAGCAGTCACCTCCAAAGCTCTCGTATCTGAAACCCTACTAAAAGACACCAAACACCACAAAATCACCATCTTCCACAGCAACAATTTCAATAACATATCTTCATTACTTCCCCATCCTTCTATTACCTTCAATACATGTGACACATCCCCTAAAGATGAATACTTTGCCTTAGTAGGAAATTACATTTGCCCCTCTTTACTATTCTTTTAACCAATGTGTGCTGTCCAACCAGTATTCATCCACCAACTCATGCCCTGCTGAAATAGCTAATCTGGGCAAGTTCACTAAATTGTACTCTAATCCCTTCCTAGTAATTCTGATAAATGATTCACCACTTCTATCAGAGGTGCTGATACAGGATTCTAAGTCCTTGCTGCACACTAAACAGACCATCTTCTCCATACTGACCTGTACGCCTTTGAAGTTCCTGGTGCCCATGCATCCTTAATAAACTCTGAAGCTTCCTGCGATAACCTAGACACTTACCATGCTCTCCTGAAATCAACCATCCGATCAGAACCAGCTGACCTCCTGGTACCATCTTGTGACAATTCCCCTGGTTATCCACCAGTAGCTGCGGAAAGCAAGGTAACAACATTGGATCGTCTATCATCAGACTTATCACATCTGGGAACCATTCCTGTGAATGGCAAAACAGAGTTACTAACAAAATTCCAACCTCTCTCACCTGACTTTCATGAGCACCTTCTGAATCAACTAGAAAGGTGGGAAAGCATACAGTCTCCCTTTCCCCCAGTCCTGATGGAAAGCATCCATTCTGAATGGCTCTGGGTTCGGTCTCCAACTGTAAAACTTCCATAGTTGTGCGATGTACCAGATGTAGCCGAGTTGTATCTTTGTTTTTTCTTTATTAAGTAGAAGTTACAGGTTGGTTTCCATGTAAAGCAGCCCCACCAGGAGCAACCTGTCTGCTGCTCAGCCCATACTCCAACTGTCGCACCTCACCACGCAGGCACCCACACATACCACTCATCATCACATCTCCAACATTCCACACAGAACACTCACACTGGCTGAGCAGCTAGGAGCCAAGTAACATAGGAGTAACATTAATTCATAAAAGGCAGGATACAACATATCCTCCCCAGGAACGGACTAACCGTAACAGGCACCGGCATTTCCCTGGTGGGCCAGTTTTGTCCCTGTAGGGGTCGGTTTTGTCACTGGGGGCCGGTTTTGCAGCAGAGCTGCAATGTCGGCCTCCTGTAACAAAAGTGGGATTGGTGCCTTTTGCTACCATCCCCCCCGCCCTCACCCCCTCAGGGCCAGTCAAGCAGCAATCTGCCAGGGCTGGTTGCTGTTCCCAGTCTGGCTCTGATCCTCCCCCTTTTAAAAGGAAACTAAAATAACAATACTAAGTGGGAACACTTATGCACAAAGAATGTACAAATAAAATAAATAGTCCAGAAGCCAAGAATGTGAGGAAAAATACAACATCTCGAGAGGGACTGAAGAATTAAGAAACTAATTAAGACAAATAAATAGATACAAAAGAAATATTACCCATCCTCCCTTATTAAAAACAAATTAAAATGTAGACTAGACAACTGACTATAAGTGTAGACCCAGGGGAACTGTACCCCATCCTAGGATTCCTCATGTAAGGAAAAGAAATGTAACCTGTGAAAATGGGACTAAAACCGATTTTGCCACCCCTAACAAAAGGGTAAAAAACATGAGACAATGGGATTGTAACCCATAAAGCCATACCTCGAGTAAGGTTTTTAAATGCAAACCGTGTAAATGGGACTGACATCCATTGACCCACCCCTCATGCGAGGGTCAAAAACAAGCGGAAATGAGTCTGTAGACCATAAAGACATACCCTGTGTAAGGCTTTTTAGAGCAAACTGTGTAAATGGGATTGACACCCATTGAGCCACCCCTCAAGTAAGGGTCATGTGATGTACTGCATAGAAATTGGACTAAGACCCATTCTGGTCCCTCATGTAAGGGAGTGAAACGTGCAATTCAAATACAGGCGAAATACACCCATACAGAAACATCTGATGCAAGGGTGTGTAACAAAAGACCAAGAAATGGATTGTCAACAAACCACTAACACATATAAAACACTGTGATGTCCCTATTGTAAGGGTACCCAAACAACACACAAAAATGGACAAGCAAGACCCATAGTGTAATCCCACGAGTAAGGGATGCGTAACATTCAATGCACATACAAATGTCGATCCCTCCAGGAAATGTGAGTAACTACAACCCTAAAGATGGTTAACAACCACCCATAAAAACTTTCAGACCACCCTCATGCGAGGGTGTGTAGAGTATAATCAAGAAATGGGTGACCCACCACCCTCTAGGACACTGGGAACTCCCTCATGTAAGGGGTAGCCAGGCTAACCTAAGAAAATGGGCAAATCAAGCCCAGAACAGAATCCCAAAAGAAGGGATGAATACTTTTCAACTGTTCAATGTAGAGGCAATGTAATGTGAATGGTACAATATCCACACAACCACATCGTGTATGCTGTGAGAATACAGTGGATCTCATGTGGGAGAACACCAAACACACACAGGGTAAATGCGAATACCCCAAGAAAAACCAGGGTATTCTTGAACACTGCAAACATACCTCCATGTGACACGGGTGAGACATCGCATCCACTGTCTAAGATTATACCTAGAAAACTAAATGCAGCGTTAATGGACTCATACCTAAGCAATGAATCCAATATGTAATAAAACTGTGTAGAAATATTCATGTTCCAAAACAAACCCAAATAGGAAACCTAAAAAATCGTAGTGAGAAGTATATCAATCCAAAAGTTATGAACAATCACCCAGATGTTGGTAAGTTCACCCACAACCTCTTGTGTGAGTACTGAGTTCCAAGACTACATGTGCTCAGATCTGATACAACAGGGTGACATGTGTTCACATTATCTAGATACTTGCTTTATGCTTGGTGGCAGGGGTCTTAGATGTGAAATCAATATCATTTTGAATGTGTTTGAAACATGTAAGAAAGGTATGATCCTTTGCTTACACAGTGGGACTGTTGTATGTAGTGATGTTTCTGTACCGTCTTGTTGATTGTTGATGTATTTTAAATGACTATTTTAGCCATTTTTAAAGGTCCCAAAGAATTTTACCCAAGCAAATAACTTCATAATACTACTTTTTAATAAGGTTTAGAATCATGAATTTATGATGTATTTCTTATTCTTTTAAACTTAATGATTTAATATGTGTTGTGAGATATTTTCTGCATGTAAATGATCATATTGATCGAATCTATTTTTTTTAATTCCAAGAACAACAAGCAGAGATGCCAAACCACATCCGGATAGAACAGGTATTCACTACAGATGAGAGCACGTTTAAGCTCCGATCGCCGATATGAAGACTCTTGAATAATGTATGGAACCAACAACCTGATTCTGAATTTTATCTTCTATCCATACCATACCAATTGGAGTTTTACTGTGAAACGTTGTTGTTTATATAATGTCACTCTGACTGCAGAGTTCATGCCTGAAAAGACTTGAAACTTGATAGCCCCTGTGTTTGCGTGCTGCCTCTTACGCAAGATGGTAGCACGCAGTTACGAAAGCGCCGAGTGGCTTACGGTGGAACGTGCTGCAAAGAGTCCCAAAGCAGCATTAAAGCTGCGTAAAAAAAAAAAATCCCAGGAGATCATTAAGCACCTATGCGTGGCTCTATGGACACGGTAAGCTGAACGAGCATTGAAAATCGCGCGCTACTCATTGGAAACTATTCTTTAAAGGTTCAACGGTCCTTGCTCCAAGAAGGTCTTTAGTGTTTGAAAAAAAATAAACTCAACACATGTTTGGCTAACATCTGATGGCCGCCAACAGCTGCCAGTCTAGAGACCAATTTGCCAAACAGTATTGTACCAGTGGCGGCTGGCGACATTTGAAAGTGGTCTGGCGTAAAAGTAGGGTATGACTTTTATGTAGCGAGCGAGACGGGCAAGCTTAATAGACAAATGTGGGGTATAGGGTGGGTTCTCCTCCCGAGAAAAAAAAATGAAAAAAGATTGGCAAATGGTGCATTTTAAAGCAAATGAATTTAGTGATAAGAGTGGCATATAAACCAGTGGGAACTTATAGTTTTGAAATATTTAACACATTAAAAACTGCCAAATAATTGGGGGAGGAGCTCCTGAGAAATCGCCACCTCCCTCATCTATCCTGAATTTTATCCTGATTACGATGACGATGGGTTATTGAAGACGCAACCCAGCTGATATAATAGCTGCTTTCAGAAATCGATTTGGACTCCGGGAACCGCAACTACGATACTTTGAACTTTTGTGGCCTGCTCCATGGAACTACCCGGGGCTCGAGTCACTGTGGTGCCCAGGCAGTAGTTGAAAAACAACGGCTGACGGGATCCTGCTCACAACCTTGGAGTTAACTTTCGGTTTCGTTTTTGGTTCCTCGGCCTCCTCCTATCTCAAGACCGCTCTGGCAGCCCGGGATGCAGCCTGACCCTGCAACTTCACCGTGTGCCAGCTGCTGAGTGTTTCTGGTCGTGGGATTCCAGCATGAACTCGCTTTTGGAGATCCCGGTGGGTGAATCGTGAGGAGTCATTTTTACCAGGTCTCAAAGGCCCCTCCGGGGCGCAACACCCAATATGGCGGGCAAACCCGATAGCGAGAAACGAAAGACCAAGACCATTCACCGGGGGGGTACTATTCAATCGAATATCATGGATCGCTATACCCATCCTAAGGGGTCCCCCGGTGGTGCGAGTAGGTCTCTGGAAGAGGCGGGTGACGGCTCAGCCACGGCGGATGAGTTGACCCTGCATGATGTCATGGGCGCCATTGCTAGTATGAAGACCTCCATTGGCCAACAATATGAGGCTCTGGCCCTAAAGCTTGACACTGTGGCAATCAACGTCAATTTGATCAGGGTGGACTTATCAAGGACTAACGAAAAGGTCAAATCCTTAGATTTGAAGACCTCCAGCCTTACGACTGATGTGTCCGATTTACAGACGGAGGTTCGCAACCTACGATCCTCCAATGATCTCTTTGCTCGCCGGCTGGAGGATTTTGAAAGTCGGGCCAGAAGCAATAACTTACGTATTATTGGGGTCCCTGAAAAATCGGAAGAACCAGCCGCAGATCTCCTTGTGGAGGACCTCATCTTAAATCATCTCGCCCCCAAAGGCCTGAGCAACTTCTTTGCGGTGGAACATGCACACAGAGTGCCGGGTGGTAAGCCGAAGCTGGGCGCCCCTCCGCGGCCTATCATCGCCAGAACTTTTAACTTCAGAGATAGAGACGCTATCCTGCAGGCATCACGGGTGGGCGGCCCCACGAAGTTTGAAAACACTACGGTGAGCTTCTACCCAGATTTCACCCAGTTCGTTCAGAAACAAAGGATGGGGTTTCAGGGGGTGAAGCGACGACTGAGAGACATGGGTATGAAATACGCGATGCTTTTCCCAACTCGGCTGCGTGTTGAATACGAGGATCGAACGTTTTTCTTTGACCGCCCTGAGAGAGTGAGTGACTGGCTTGATACATTGCCTATGCAGCGTGATCGCTCGGAACATTCTGGAGGAGCTGAAGGTGGCCCGTTGGAACAAGAATGAGAAGTGGTTTCTGGTTTCTGGACATTGTGCATAACTGGCAGCTGTGGTTCGATGACTTTTACACTTGCGTTACTTATGGTGGGATACCCAGAGGTGGCGGGGGGAGTGGGACTCTTTCCTCCTCCGGGTTTCTTTTTGTAGACTAGTTTAATGTTAGGGCGACAGGCACACTGCAAGTTGGAGTGGCTTTTGAATCTAACGCAGGGGTGCAGGGTGGAGGGGGTGTTTTGGGTATTTGTTGGGGGGTTTGGGTGTGTCTCATTTTGTTTCAAGGCAACACATTGTTTTACTTCTGGATCTGGGTGCTGTGTTCGCTGTGGGGTGGATTCTGCATTTACTTCTTCCGGGATGGGGGTTAGGGGGTTGAAGTTATTGTGTTGGAATGTTAACGGGTTGGGAGATAGGATAAAACGTAGGGTAGTGTTGCAGCTACTGAGACGCCTCTCCCCTGATGTGGTGTTACTGCAAGAGACACATCTGATCGGAAACACATGCCATGCTATGAATCGGTGAGGATATCGTCTTGTTGCACACTCCGGATTCACTACTGGTTCTAGGGGGGTGGGTATCCTAGTTAGGAGCTCCCGCCCCCTGGAGGTAGACGACATAATCCTTGACGACAGGGGGCGCTATGCTGCTCTCACTGGTAGATGGGAGGGGAAGACTGTCTCACTGCTTTCTGTATATGTCCCACCTGGTCTGCAGACTACGACCTTTGCTGATTTGGGGAGAGTAGTTCTGGGGCTTCCAGAAGGCATTCTGGTGATGGGTGGAGATTTCAATTCTGTCGTCTCCGGTAGGGAGGACCGCCACCCCCCAGGGACCTCACGAGATCACAGTCTTGGTTGAGTGGCTTTCTGGAGACGCTGGGACTGGTAGATTGTTGGATGCTGCTGCATCCAGGACAGGTGCAATACACCTTCCACGCTGGTGCTCACGGTAGTCTCTCTAGACTTGACTATGTCTTGATGCCAGCAGCACAGACCTCTTCAGTTAGGGAAGTTAGACACCTGGCCAGGGGTATTTCAGATCACTCCCCACTGTGGCTTTTGATGGACACTAAGATGGGGGCTGAGGGTCGAGTGGCCCCGATCAATCCTTGGTATCTTCGTAACCCCAAAACCCGGGCAGAGTTGGTCAAGTCTCTGGATCGCTATTTTGCTGAGAATGTGGGGTCTGTGTCCTCTTCTGTTTCGCTGTGGGAGGCTTTCAAGACGGTTATCCGTGGACAGGCGCTATCGTTAATCGCTGGTGCCAAGAAAAGCAAAAACGAGGCGGTACTCCGCCTCGAGACCGAAATAGCTGAGCTGGAAGGGGATTTGGAGTTGGGTATCACTCATGATAAGGTTTATGTCCTCAGTCTCAAACAACTTGCTTATAGGGTGTTGTTAACGGACGCTGCTAGAGTTATGAGTAGAGAGCAGCAGGGACGGCTATATGATGTGGGAGACAAGGCTGGGAAACTGATTGCTTGGTTAGACAGAAAGGAGAGGGCGAGTCGTGTGGTTCCTGTGGTTGAGAGAGCTGATGGAGTGCGAGTGACTGATCCTGTTGAGATTGTGGAGTGTTTTGCTGAACATTTTCGAAATGTGTATTCCCCAGTTTCCGATAGACCAGAGGAAGACTCACATCTGCTGTTACGAGACATTGCGTTGCCTTGCCTATCGGATTCAGATAGGGATCTGATGGACGCAGCACTTTCCGTTGACGAGGTGGCAATTGCTATTCGTTCCGTCCGTTTGGGAAAAGCTATGGGCCCTAATGGTCTCCCCATCGAGCTTTATAAGCTGCGTCCTGACAAAATGGCGCCGTATCTTCGTGATATGTTCCTGGAATCGCGAGACATTCGGCTCCCTTCCCCGTGATCAGCGACTTGCGACCATTGCGGTGATTCATAAGGAAGGGAAGCCGCGGGATCGCTGCGCATCCTATAGGCCTATTTCGCTCCTAAATGCGGAGCCCAAGATCCTCGCAAAATTGCTGGTAAACCGCTTGATGAAGGTGATCGGTGACCTGATCCATCCGGATCAATCTGGTTTCATTCTACATCGTAATACAGCATTGAACTTGCGGCGCTTGCATGGCGTCCTTGCGAGAGCAGCGTCACTGCGTGAACCGGCCATCTTGGCTTCCTTAGATGCTACGATGGCCTTTGATACAGTGGAATGGCCATATCTCTGGGCTGCTCTTGCAAAGTTCGGTTTTGGTCCTAGTTTCATCGGCTGGGTAAAACGTTTGTATGAGCAACCATTGGCTCAGATTGTGGTGAATGGTCGGGTTTCTAAGTCCTTTGTTCTGGGGAGGGGCACGCGGCAGGGGTGTCTGTTGTCCCCACTTCTTTTCGCTCTCGCCTTGGAACCCCTGGCTGCTTGGCTGCGGTGCGAGCCATCGATGAGGGGTATTCAGTGGACCCCAGACTTTGAGGATCGAATATCACTCTATGCAGACGACATCTTGAAGTATCTCACGTCGCCTCGAAAGTCGTTGATTGTACTGTTTGATGTGCTGAACTCATTTGGGAGGAACTCCGGCCTTGTAATTAATTGGACCAAGTCCTGTGTTTACGTACTCTCGGGTGACACTCCCTCTTTGCCACGCGGTTGCCCCATACAGGCCCAGTATTTGGGGGTCTTTATTACATTAGACCCCGTTGTCCGTTACGATCGTAATCTGCTTCCTCCGATCCTACGGTTAAAATCTGACATTGTGCCCTGGCGCAGACTGCCATTGTCCCCCCTCGGGCGTGCAGCTGTTTTCAAAATGATGTATTTGCCGCGGTTTTTAAACACGCTTCAGAACACATTTGATGTCATTCCGGCGAGCTATTTCCGGGAGATGGAGAGTCTGCAGAGGTGGTTGATATGGGGTGGGCATCCATGTATTGCCCTCGCCAAGCTGACGCTTCCCTGGTATGACGGCGGTATCGCACTTCCGGATATTAGGCGATACTATTGGGCCTCCCAGCTGGGAGCGATTAATCATAGAATGTACGGTCCTGCGTTAAACCCTGCGTTTGAGATGGATAAGTGGCAGCTATCGGGTGGAGATTATTACAGGGCGCTTTATTCCAAATCTGCTGGAGGGAAACTTTCGGGACCCACTAAGATAGCGGTGCGAGGGTGGCAGTGTGCGAATGCGGCAATGGGATGGACGGATCGACTGACCCGGGCGACTCCGCTCTATGCGTCTGAAAGACTGGGCAGCCTGTGGACGAAAGGCTTTGAGAAGTGGGATATGATCGGTATTTGCAGGGTGAGTGATCTTTGGGCCAAAGGTAGGATTAAGACCTTTGAGGAGTTGAAGGTAGAATATGAGCTGAGTGACAAGGAGTTCTTCCGTTATGTACAGATCCACCACGCGTTGAGTTCGGTTTTTCCTGCAGGTGTTGCTATCCTGGAATCATCCCCACTCGAAGATCGGGTGCTTGACGGATATGTTCCAGACAGCACTATTTCTTTGATATATAAGAAATTGATTAACGATTGTGTTGACCTGTTGGTGCACCTCAGAGAGGTCTGGACCAGTGACGGTCTAGAGTTGGATGATGAGGACTGGCAATCGGCGATATCCTCACCCAAGGAGGTCGCAATTCCGGCCCGTCTCCAACTCGTGCAGCTTAAGATCCCGCATCGGATCTATGTGACTGGCCCTCGCCTGATTCGTATGGGTTATTCTGTGGATGGGTTGTGTAAGCGTGGATGCGGTTTAACTGGTACTTTCCTCCACATAATTTGGGAGTGTCCGGAAGTGGTAGTGTTTTGGAGTCGAGTGCATGCAGTGATGGAGGAGGTCACGGGTGTTACGCTGCTGCCCGAAGCCAGGCGTTGTTTGCTGAATGTTTGGGAACCGACTGATTATGATGTGGCGCAGACTCAGTGAGCGACCCTTGGGAATATGGTCGCCAAGAGAGATATTGCGCAGTTGTGGGGTTCCCAGAGACCTCCCACTGTTTTGGCATGGAAGGAGAACATGGATTGGTGTATGTTTAGAGAGAAAATGGTGTATGTGGCATGCGGCAGACCTAGGAAGTGGGATAAAATCTGGGGACAATGGAACTCATACCGGGGTGATATATATGTACACCTCTCCTCACCGATATTCCGGATGTTCCTCTTTCCCCCTGACCCGACATTCCTAGTGTTGTCTAAGCCCCAACGTATTATGATTCTGCTTTCCCCCCTGCCCCCCCTTTGCACTGATGATTTGTATTACATTGTAATGCGCTTTCCTCCCTCCTTGAACACATATCTAGCTGTATTACCTTTTATTGCCTTGTTTGTTTATGTTTTATCACTAATAAAAAGAGTTACAAAAAAAAACTGCCAAATATCTTACTGCATCAATGTGTTCAACAGTTACTGTAATTTGCAAATTGTACAGCGTGACAACTTCAGGCCCTTTAAAGTGTGTGCTTGCCCAGTGTCTTGCACTGCATGAAGCAAAAACTAGAAATACACATTGACCTCAGAGTGTAGCTAGGAATACCTGCAGCCCTGTTTGTGCTACAACCTGTGGCACACTTGTTTTCAATCAGCTATGGAATCCATTAATCTTAAGGTAAAGGCCCTCTCTTCCTTTGCAGCCCAAGTTTATCTACTTGTCTGAACTTGCAAAGGTAATAATTTTTTTATTTTTTTATTATTATTTGTTAATTGCATTATACAAAGCATAGTCTGCAACATCACAGGAAATGTTCCATTATAATTGACATGCAAAAAGTACATTTGTGTGCTAAGAACTAACCAGGCGAGAAAGACGTTTTTGATATATAGGCGTGGCACTACTTCTCTTAGTCGTGAATTATCCAAAACAAACATATTAAAGACAATGCTTAAGATATTGGGTCACATGCTGACAGACCACAGATTATACAACCAGAACCCACAGTGCTCCAAGTATCTAGACTCTCATGGTTAGAAGTGGTTCCAGCATATACCATTAAAGGGCACAGCAGCAAAATGAAAGGCAATAATTACCCCACAACTCATGGCCTAACTCCTCCAGAGATCAAACAAATGTTAAATCCAGTAGAGACTGTCTGCATCTTATTTGCACCCCATGAAACATAGCAATACCAGACTTGGTGCCAGCCAGGTGCTCAGAAATAACCGAATTTGCGTTAGATTGTAATAAAATCAAAAAATTCAGTCGCCACTTGTCAGAACCCCAAATCTGCAAATTTCAAAAGAGCAGATTAAAGTATCCCATACTTTTCCCACCAAGACCGAGTCCATTAATGTATTCAACGTTTCAAGGAGGATAAGGTTGTTTCCTCAGGAATCTCAAAGGCAAAAACGTTGATCTATACCTGAGCAAATGCACACTGGTGAAAAACAGCCCTGGAGTTGGTGCTCCAGGAGTCGGCACTAGATCGGGTCAAATGGAAATTTCTTTGGATAGTGAAGTGCCTGTCAGGTAAATTGACACCAAACTTGACGAAGATATCAGATCCTGTGGGCATGCCTCTTTAAATCTGCCACACCCCGGCTATTTCCTTCTATAAGGTTGGATTTTCCAAAATACATGTGTGGAGGTCAAATGACAACACGTTTGGGTGTTGTTGAACATGTTTAGAAAATAATATTAAAATAGATATACATTTTGTTTCCAAATCCCCGTGAACGGAACTGTGTTAATTCTGCTATGCCCAAGCCATTATCAACAAAGGGATGTCACCTATGGCTGCACATATTTGCTGGTTCTTTGAATGCTTTTGTCTTTTATGATTTACCAAGTTAACTAGATCTGTCCACATGCCATCTTACAATAACATACCAATGATGTAGCATTCCTCAGGACACCCTGATAGGGATATTACAGCCACCGCCACAAAATGACTGGTTGTTGAAATCAAGTTTTCGATTTTATTTTTGTTACAAATGAAACCTTGGAAAGACTGATGTTACTCCCCGGAACTTGACAGAATACGGCCCCCATTTACTCCAACCGTAAATCATTGTCCTTATCAACTGGTTATTAATACATAGAAATTTTCTTAGGTACCCTTTGAACCTCTGATAGGGATGCAGTCACCTTTTTGAAACATTAACATCAGTGTGAATGTCACCGGTTGATCGAATATACATATGAACAAGAGATCTCACTTGCAAAGTGGTCTCAGCATGCACAAAGCTTTCATGATGACCTGTTTGCAACTAAAATGAAGTGATTTCTTCTTTATTTCTCCATACTTTCAAACCATTTTGCTTCGACCAGCCAGATATCTACGTATGTTGGTTACATCTGGGCCAACCAAGTTTCACTCATGCCTGTATTGAATTGTGTGATATTAGTTTCAAAGTACGTGGCTTGCAATATTCGCGGGTGGGGAGGTTGCGTAGGGGTTCTTGCGGGGGTTACCGCGGGGGGGATAAAATCAAAATCAAAATAAAACTTACCTGACCGGGTCCCGCGCCACCTCTGCTCCTGTGCCGGGTCCCGCGTTTTCCTGAACAGGAACAGGCATGCTCCCTCCCCTCTTGTAAGCCAATCACAACTCTGCATTGGCAGCTTTGTGATTGGTGCGGACAGCGCCCAGCCGGGCACCTGTAGGGAGGCCATTTTCTCTATGTAGGCTGCATGTAGCCTACATAGAGAAAATGTAGAGTCCGCAGGACTGCTTTGGTCGGCCCCAGGGGCCGACCAAACAGTCACGGTACTCAGAGTGGTGCAAGCCACTCCTCCCCGACCCGCCCACCTGCCTGCCCCAACCAGGCATACCCTCCCACCCACCCCCTAAAAGGCCAAGAAGACCTGCCTTCTGCTTTCTCGCAGCGCAAGAAGCAGAACATAAAATGGTATTTAAAATACCATTTTATGTTTTTGCTTCTCGCACTGTGATATAGCAGTGGGGCCGCACTCCTCCGCCCTAATGGAGTAGCTGCCACTGTATTGTACGTGTTACAGTATGCTCCACACACCCAGTGTAGAGGGCAACAAGGAACCCGCGAAGCATGTGTAATCCTTAGATGATGCATCTTTTCGTTTACATTTCCACCATCTAGGTGACAGCAACTTGGTACCAAATTCCACTGTGATGTTGAATGTTCCACAAATCAGATGTGTTAAAGTGGAAAAGTTCAAAACAGATATCCAGTTGGATGAAATAAAACATTGTAGACAAATGAAGCATGTCCAGGCCAGGGCTGTCAGCTGCGAGGTCTGGTTCTCCATTTTCTCTGCTTTCTTGTTGACACCTGTTCTCTTCAGTGAACATATTCTTCCTTGAAATGTACATTGCACTGTCTGCTCTTCTGTGGTCATCTTCCTCCTGGAAATGTGCTTAGCGCTGTCAGCATCTGCAGGTTCTGTAGGTTCCTTCATCTGTAAAGTCTTCTTTACCATGTCATCTTTATCTTTATTAACACCTTCGAGTCTCATGATGAGCTCAGCTCATCATGAGCCATGATGCTCATGTGCTCATGACAAGCTGGGATCGTCATGACCGTTAGAACGCTCGCATGCTGGGCAAATTCCCCTGCTGTGCGAGCGTTCTAAAGAAACGGGTGTGGTCATGACGAGTTCAGCTCGTCATGAGCACATGACCACCGTGGCCCATGACGAGCTGAGCTCGTCATGAGCACGGGGGCGCTGTGCGCGCCCCCCGCACAGCAGGGGAATCTGCCCAGCTGTGAAGGGGTTAAGACCAGTTGCAAGCATGAGTCTGTCTCCAGATCTTCACTAAAAATATAATGACTATCCAGTAGCTGGGAAACAGTTTAGGAAGATTTATTAAGTCTTGGTTAAAGGTAACCCTGGGCGTAGTGTGCGGAGTGGGGCTCCGCGAAGCTACGCGAAGTGGGCGCAAAACTACGCCCACCCGCGCACTCCGCGTATCCCCACTACGTGCCGCCCGCCTCCCTCCCGCCCTCCCTAAATATTTAAATAAAAGGATAGAAAGCTTTTAAAAACACTTACCTTGTCCGCCACGTCCCCGGGGCTCCCTCTCGCCGTCCCTGGATTCGCGCCGCCGCCATTTCAGATACTAATGCGCATGCGCGGGTGCCCGCGCATGCGCATTTCTCATGAGAAATGCGCATGCGCGGCCGCCCGCGCATGCGCATTAGTATCCGAAATGGCGGCGTGAATCCAGGGACGGCGAGAGGGAGCCCCGGGGACGCGGCGGACAAGGTAAGTGTTTTTAAAAGCTTTCTATCCTTTTATTTAAGTATTTAGGGAGGGCGGGAGGGAGGCGGGTGGCGGCCGGCTACGCACCGTCTGCGGAGCGCGCGGAGTGCCGCCTAGCTACGCCCGCTACGCAAAATGCGTAGGAGACGGCACTACGCGCACTCCGTGCACGGAGAGTAGCTGGCCGCCCACCCTTAGTTAAAGGTTGGTAAGGTCATGTAGAGCAGCCCCACCAGGAGCAGTCTGCCTGCGCTCAGCCCCTACTCCATCTGTCACACCTCATAGCACAGGCACCCACACATACCACTAAACATCACCACTCCAGCATTCCACACAGAACACTCACACCTGCTGATCAGCTAGGAGCCAGGTAACATAGAAGAAACATTAATACATAGGCAAGTTAAAAGACATTCAACCTGCATGGAAATAGATCCACCTTCAATGGTCCTCATCTCTGATCCAAACTCAAAAACACTTCTCTGTTCAACCTCCAAGTGCTTGCAACCTTCAGATTCCTCGAATACCAATCTGCCTCTACATTTCTCTTCCCAGGAATATATTGAGCCTGAGCCATAATCTCCCTGTCCAAGTAGTAACTCCAAAACCTATTTGCCAATTCCGCAAACCCCATCGATCGTGGGCCTCCCAACTTGTTGATATAGTGGACCTCTGAAAAGTTGTCCTTTTTCAGCAACACACAATAATTTACCTGATTCTTCACAAAACTCCACACTATGAACAATTGATATGTATCTTCTTCTCTTTCTCTGACCAACGGGCTCCCATTATCACTGTTCCACACCTTGCTTTCCAACCAAACAGACTTGCATCCGATTCTACCACCACCTTCAGGACCTCCCCAAAAATGTCCCTTCGGTTCCACGCCTCCATGTTCCTTAACCACCAATCCACCTCCTGCTGTGCTACCTGACTCATCTCTATCTTCTGTGAATACTGTGCTCCCAAACCCAAATGATAACCTTTCAATCTCTGAGAGCCCGATAATGCAGGGATGCATGAAAAATGGCCTAAATGGATGCAGACAAGAGTCCAACAACCTTGCTACCTGACACAAATATATTTGAACTGGCTGCCTCACTCTCCTCAGCTCCTTGCATATCTTCTTCACTTTTTTCATAGGTAACTTCAACACACACTCCAAGATCTGTATCTGGAATCCTAAAAATGTAATCTCCTGCGCTGGTACCAAACAAGACTTCTCCTTGTTCACCACAAATCCCAGATCCTCTAACATCCTCACAGCTAACTCTGGCTCATCCACTGCTAACACCCTTTTCTCTGCCATAGTTAGCACATCTTCCAAATATACTATCAACCAAACCCTCTAGATCTCAACCAAGCCATCACAGGTTTAATGACCTTTGTAAAACACTGCGGAGCGCACATCAGTCCAAATGGCAGACTCCTGAATCTCCCCCTCTTCCATTGCCACCTGAACTGTGGGTAATCTCTGTACTCTACACCCACCTGGGATTGTTAGACACGCATCCTTCAAATACAGCCTTGTTAACCAATCTCCTTTCCTTAACAAGTCTCTCAGCATGTGTATCCCTTCCATTTTGAAGTGAGTGTAAAATACCCAATCGTTTAGATCTCTTCGATTTATTACTGGCCTAATCCCTTTGTCCTTCTTCTCACTAAAAATATATTGCTTAAAAACATGTTGTACTCTGTTCTGCTCTCTTGATGGCCCCTTTCCTGTAAAGTGTGCCCACCTCTTGTGTTACCACTCTCTCCTGCTCCTTTGAGAACTGTGGAAGCCTTGGGAAGCATTTCTGCACTGGTATCCCTACAAAATCTATATGATAACCCTGGACCATCCATATCACCCAAGAATCGTGTGTAATCTCTCTCCATCTCGAAACAAACTGAGCTAGTCTGTGGCCCAGTTCTACAAGGGTACATGAAAGGTCATTTCTTAAGCTCACCTGCTCCACCTCTTGCTCTTCTCTCAGTCTTTTATGATCCACACATTCTTGTCCTCTGCCTCTGAGGATAAAAACTTCCTTGCTCAGCTCTATACCCATAGCCATACGGTCTGAACCCTTGTGTGAAAGAGCCATGAGTGATCCCTTATCCTCGGCCAGGGAATGGATCCCGCATTTTCCTGGCCCTACCAAAAACCTTACATATGTCCTTTTGGACTTTTTATAATTAATTAAATGAGCCAACTTATCTGAACATGTCCTTAATGAATTCCTCACCAAACAACAGTAAAATTCTTTACTCGCTAACTCCGCTAATTTAGGATCTATCTTCATTAGAATGCTTTTGTGCTTTTCCATACACAAAGCTACAAAGCTACATTACTATTGCCCAGTAAGCAAATCATCCTCTGGACCCACTAGAGAAGTTTAAATATATCCACACCAGTGATATTGGTATGTGCCTCCTGTCACAGATCAAACACTTTCATAAGTGGTTCCAAAATATCCAAAAGCCTATTGTGGCACCCCTTTAGGTCCTTATCTAACCCTTTCCTAGTGTCTCTGCCAGTTTGTTGAGAAAACTCAACATTTTTGGATTCAAATCTGAAGTATTGTCCACCTTAGACTGCAGGGTAGGCCTCAGGCACTCAGAACATAGCCTAGTTCAAACCTCCTTTCGGAATCTAACTGCATATCCAATATGATACATACTGAGCCACATGCTCGGATGGCGACTGCTGAGGGGATAAAGGGTGCTGTATTAGTAGAGGATCATGCTTCTCCTCTCGGGTCAGCAAAATCTCCTAGTTCCACTTTTGTTTCCCATCTTCTTTTTCTTACTTTTAGCACTCTCTTTCACAGTCTCGTCTAGCGCTGACGAGCATGATCACTTTACATCTCCACTTGAAGATGACTCATCACATTCCACAACATAATGGGTTTTCCCTGTTGCTTTCAAAGCAAACCCGTTGGCCTTTATATCCCCCTCCTGACTCAAAAACCTTACGCCCAGACCCTTTAAAATATTTGTGCACCTCCTCATACTTTCTTTATGCCACCCTTTTAACGCCAAACACAACAATGATGGACAGAATGTGGATCAATGTCACACATTCACCCCAGTCCAAAGATCTGGGCCCAAATCCATCGTTTTTCCACTCCACACCACCCTGGGTTAGACAATGGCGATATGCAAATCAGCGCTGACCCTGTGCACCATGGGAACAGTCCAGTCCGAACTACAAAAGCCATGTCCTTCCCAGAACGGAAACAAGCATCCGAGGACCGGCCCGGTTTCGAGGTAACACCTCTCATCAGCCCGGCTAGCTTGATTCCAGTGGTGTGGAGTGCCTGGGACTCACGTCTGAGCATCCCCAGTACACTTAGAGCGGTAACTGCAAACACAACAATGATGGACAGAATGTGGATCAATGTCACACATTCACCCCAGTCCAAAGATCTGGGCCCAAATCCATCGTTTTTCCACTCCACACCACCCTGGGTTAGACAATGGCGATATGCAAATCAGCGCTGACCCTGTGCCCCATGGGAACAGTCCAGTCCGAACTACAAAAGCCATGTCCTTCCCAGAACGGAAACAAGCATCCGAGGACCGGCCCGGTTTCGAGGTAACACCTCTCATCAGCCCGGCTAGCTTGATTCCAGTGGTGTGGAGTGCCTGGGGCTCACGTCTGAGCATCCCCAGTACACTTAGAGCGGTAACTGCAAACACAACAATGATGGACAGAATGTGGATCAATGTCACACATTCACCCCAGTCCAAAGATCTGGGCCCAAATCCATTGTTTTTCCACTCCACACCACCCTGGGTTAGACAATGGCGATATGCAAATCAGCGCTGACCCTGTGCCCCATGGGAACAGTCCAGTCCGAACTACAAAAGCCATGTCCTTCCCAGAACGGAAACAAGCATCCGAGGACCGGCCCGGTTTCGAGGTAACACCTCTCATCAGCCCGGCTAGCTTGATTCCAGTGGTGTGGAGTGCCTGGGACTCACGTCTGAGCATCCCCAGTACACTTAGAGCGGTAACTGCAAACACAACAATGATGGACAGATGGACCCTTTTAACGCCATCCACCTTAGAACCACTACCGACCACATCAACTTACCCAGTTGACCAAAATATTTCCTCGTTTACATTACTCAATTCCACTTTTTCTTTCAAACGCTTTTCTACACTGCTATTTTTCTGTCAATTCTCTCAGTCAAATATCCAAACAGTTTATCCCTATACTCTCTCAGTTTATCCTCTAAGGCGTTCCCTTTATCCTGCTTCATACTTTAAACTGAAGTTTTTCTATTTAAACTAAAACTAGCAAACTCCTCAGCTTTCTGACCCACTCTAGCTGACAAATAAGCAACTGACTGAAAAAAAGTCCACTGTGCATCACTGTGGCTCTCAAAATTGCAACTGACTGACTAAATACACACCCGAGCACCTTGGTAAATCCTTATGAGTGAAATGCATGCCCAAAAATAGGCCACCAAGTCTTCAGGCTTATATTTCCTTCTTATCCCAATTTCTCAAAGAGACAGACTCGTGCTGGAACGCCTTTCACCGTGACCATATTCCAATCGGCCTGCTCACAATCTGCCCCCCACGCACCACCTATTATGTACGCTAAGCTGGTGAGAGAAGTTTAAACTTCAACATCGCCCACAGCTGGGAAATACTGTTTACCTTATAAAAAGGTCAAAACAGCCCAAAAACGGTCCCACCTTCAAGCGTACTTATACGCACCCGCAAAAACTCCTCAGCTCACAAACAATTATCCACCTCAGACGTAATTTTACCACACTCAGAAACCAATTCAAAACCCCTGACAAACCAAGGATCCTCCAAATAAGTTTTCTTCAAACCAATCGCTTACCTCCCAAACTAAAATGCCAACCCAAGGCTAAAATTCATCATACCCGGCCCAAAAACTCACTGAAACCCCTCTGTTTCTTTTACCAAAAAAATCATGTTACATATTCATTTATTCGTAACCATACCACATGCTCAATCTTACTACTCATACAACATATTTCGTATAAAACTTAGTAAAAACCCATTTCTTAAAACCCATTTACAACATATCCGATCATACACCTTAAAAGTAGCTTGAATAGTACTTATCGGTCTATGATCAGCAATAAACGAATGCATATGGCTGCATGTTCTCTGTTATTATGCATGTTCTAAAGACTTCTAGAATTTTACGGATGTTCTATTCTAAATCAAAATTCTTTATTGTCGCTGTGTGTGAGGGTAAAAAAGTAGTAATGCATAATATTGGCCTTCGTATCTTGCCAAAAAATAGTTGATTTCTGATGTCTTTTCTTTATAATCAGCGAGTTGGTACATCACAAGTGGCCAATTATAAAGAAATTAGTGACTGGTGTTTATAGAGGGATTAAATAATCCCATGTATTATACATAGTTTATAAACGTATATAATAAACATGTTACATCATTAAGGGCCAGATGTAGGTAATTCCCATTTGCCGATTCTAAAATACAAAATTTTACTGATTCGGTATTTACCGAATCGATAATTCCCATTCATTCCCAATGGCCTGGAATTACCGATTCGGTAAATACTGAATCGGTAATAGGGGGACCATTTACAAGGGTGGCAGTGTGTCACATTGACACCCTGTTGCACCCCTGAATAGTGCATGGGTGCACATGTGGCACACATACATGCCCTAAGGGCATGTATGTCTGCCACATGGCACTTTAAAAAAAGCAAAGAATTGTTTTTTTAAAGGTATTCAGTATTTACCACCAACTTGTAGTTGGTGGTAAATAACGAATCCTTAAATGACAAATGCCCTCACTTGAGTGCTCCCTACATGAAGGATTCGGTAATTTACCGAATCGGTATTTTAAGAATTCGGTAATCTACCGATTCCTTAAATTACCAATTCGGTAATCTACTGAATCCTTAAATATGGCCCCTGCATCTCAGATGCCTGAATACCGGTCGGTAACGGCCGAAATTCTGTAATTTCGGCTGTTACCGACCGGTATTGGGCGACCTACATCTGGCCCTAATAGTTTTAACTTTCTGTTGTGGGGAGTGAAGAGGGATAATTCACAAGGATCTTTTATGTATGTGTTCTCCTGATACTTTAATGAAAGCTATTGATTGTGGCAGTGACGTGAGGCACGTTTTTTGGTCCTCCCTGTAAACCAAACTTGGCCCCCAGCCTGGTGGAGGAGAGAGAACAGACATGGATCTCACAGATCCACCTCTGGGCAGTTACACATGAAGGGTCAGAATGGCGATTGCACAGACCTGCCATGGGCCCCAGAAGGGTGTTTTTGAGGAAACCCCCACATTTGCTATGAGATGTTAAAGAACACAGTAATATGAGTAAGATGATATCTTCAAATCACCTTTCTTCACTACCCTAGCATAGGAAAAATGGCAAGTACCTGTTAGAGTGATAGCTATAAGAGCATAAGCACCGACAAATGATAACAAGAGAATGCAAAGGAAAAGGCTAACATTTTATATACACAGTCTAACATAATGGAATCTTATTTTCTGCTTTGTATGAAAATGTACTCTGCTCAACATATATTCCCAACACTATTTCTGTAAATGAGTCCCTCACCATGTTCCAAAATACAAGTCTTTATACAGACAAAACATATTTAGAGCTTGCCCTTCAAAATTCCTCCCAGCACAGTAATTATGTAATCTCCTCTGAAGCTGCAAGCACAAATGTGAGCTGTTTATACTGTATTACAAACACCATGCGAACCGACGATACTTGCTTCCCCAGACGTTCATGGGAATAAGGGTTCAGAATTGTACACGTATAAGACACAGTTATACCAAAAGAAAATTCAGTTTTTCAATTGGTCTATTGCTAAGCAAAGCGTCAGAGTGATGAAAAGCCAAACAATATGCACCAATCCATGCATTCCAAAAATATCATGAACCAACAATATTTAATAGCATAGAAATTATAACGTCCTAACTGTGCAAGGTGGTCCTATAATTGCATTGAGCGTCACATCATAAACCACAGGTTTTAAGGCTAATTTTTTTCAAATATCAGAATGGTAAGACAACAGCATAGGACTGTATCACACGTTACTAGTTGTGTATTTTATAGTACATGTTAATTTTGAAGCAATTAGTTTGAAAGTGTGTTTTTTAAACAGGGAAATGTTTATTGAACTCAGAAAGTGGCATCCTTGACTATGCTCTTTATTTGCTTGAAGGAAAAAGATGAGAGTTACTTGACCTCCCTGGTCTAAGAGAGCCACTCTCACACTGCCATCGATCTCCACCTCTGGCTGCCTACATTAATCAACTGGTGCTCTCTCAATTCGTTGCTACACAACCAAGGAGCTCCTGGCTATGGACCCCACAGTAGCAGCTGTTTCACGTCCTCTTTGTGGTCAACCAATTACACCTGCCATCACTGCTGCTTTTCCTGTGACACAGGGCCTCCTGCCAGCACCAACCCTGCACCTCTTGTGGCTCAGAAGACTACTAACTCAGGACCACTCCAATGTATCCTGCTCAATGCCCGTTCCCTGTGCATGTTTTAATGGGTTGCTTAAGTGGGTTGCACAATAAGTGTTTCAGGGCCACAAGTAGCAATTCATTTGCCAACCCTGGGAATATGGTATACCACTCTACTGGAGACTTGTAAGTAAACTAAATATGCCAATGAGGTGTAGGGAATGAGCACAAGCACGTAAGCACTGGTTAGCAGTGGTAAAGTGCACAGAGCCCTAAGGATAACAAAAACAAATGTCGTAATTCAGTTTGGGGAGTGACCCTGCAAAGAGAGCAAAGTTCATCAGTGCTACACTCAATATAAATGTACTTTGTAGTCTCTTTCTTAAGATCCATGCAGTTGGCAAAGTAGAGAAAACCTAGGCATGCCACACCATGTACTGGTAAGATCTTGAAATCACAACATCACATTCTAACTATTATGTACATCCTCCTTATGTCTTCTGATAGCTCCAATTGGAGGAAGTGTGTGTGCAGAGCTTGACATCAGTCAGCATACATTAAGAGGGTTTGTTTACCCAATAGAAAGCCTATGTCCATTGACCTGGAACATTAATAAATGCATGTACCTACCAAAGATCTAAGACACAGTCTTCCTATCATACGAGACCCTTATGTCCATAACCTTAAAAATACAGTAACGCTTGTGAGATTGATAAAACAATAATCAGATTGTTGGCTTAAATTGCTCATCTTTTATGAGTGGTAACTTCATGTTATAACCACTTCAAACTGGACTGGCCTCCTTCCACACCAAACAAAAAATTGTGCATAAAGCACAATTACCACGTAAACACATATGTGTGCCATGCATTGGGATTGCGAGTACCATTACTGAATACACCTTCTTACATGCCTGTAGCGAGTAACTGCCAAGTTTACGAATAAAGCTTGCTATCCCCTAACTAGACAGGAGCTCTCAATGCTTACTTCTCCACCTGGAATAAAGATTCTGAGTTCAGACCAAAATGAATCTGGAGGCATAGGTATTTAGAACGTTTGACAGACCCAAGTTTTTTTGTCTCCAGAAACCAACATTTCTTAGACTCCTAGTCCCAAAGCATCAAACTTTCATTTTCTCAAGGTTCACACACATTATTCTTGTGCGCATAACTTTCTGGACATTTTAGGCCCTGCTGAAGGTCGATAGAGTCCCTTTCCATAACGACCATGTCATCTGAATAAGATATATATAGTACGTTTTCATCCCTCCACCCTTCCTTTCTTAATTAAATTCATTGGGTAGGAATTGAATAAGTTGACAAGCACGCATCCAGCCTTACACCATGAGTTACTGAGTTCAGATATTCACTTTCTTTTTTATCTCCACCTCTAATCATAGCCCATGTCATCATAAAAGTCACCAAGGATAGGAAGCAATCAGTAGCATCCCAGGGTGATCAATATCTGCCAGAAGGGAACAGGCTTTACAAATTTAAATGGTGTTAAGTCCACAAATGCATAATTCAATTGTCCATTATCATCCTGTGTTGCCTATGTTGCTCTCAGTACCACTGTAATGTGCATTGTAAACAGTCCCACATGAAACTGCATTTGTACCTCAGAGGCAATCCTACAAACAAAGACCTACCCCATCAAGTGAACTCTAAGAACCTTGATATAAAATCTTTGCTTATGGGTACATTGCTGATTATAATCAATAATTTGCAGGCTCAATCATGTTATATTTATTATACAATAGAAAAGGATGGTTCCCTTGTATATATTATGGATCTTACGTAAAGGTGTTGCTCGTATAATACTGTCAACAGACGTGGTAGCTACCAGGAAACGCGAGCCTTGATGTTACAATCTGACCATCTGTCGCATACAATAGGCCCACTATTATCTACCAAACAGAGAAGAATTCATGGGGATCTTTGGAGGTTCATAAAAGATAGTATTCCTCGTCGGATCAGGTCTATCAGGTTAAAAATGTTGCTTAAGATAGGCAATCCTGGCCACAATATCAATTACAATTGCTACAGACCTAAAAATTATTATCAGAACTTCTAGTAGCACTTTCTCAGAAAAGCTGATTTTGCCGTTCTTGAATATAATTAGCATTAAGTGTCAGTTAAAGTCCGGTATCTCATATTTTTTTTTAATGTAATGATTTTTTTTGCTCCTTTGTCATGTCTTCTGACTTAATAATCATGTATCAGGGCCCTCAATATAGACTCCCTATGACACATTTATCAAACAATGCAGGACTACAGCAATCACTCCCACTTCTGGTCATGCTCCCACTACCTGGAACAGACCTCAGACAACAAAAATATGATAATTGAGCAAGCTGAACTTCACATCTATCGGTAGAGCTGATGCAACTCCTCTATCCACAACCTGTCATATCTTATAATATCTCCTCTTTGCCTTGAGTCAAAACTAAATTCAGAGTCAAGGTATCCTGAGGGTCACAAAGAGGATTTGAGTTATCTCTCCTACATTGTTTTGTTTTTTTTCTCAGCAAAACATGCCATATTAGTGATTTGCTTAATATGACATACATCTTTGGGTCTGATTCACAAAGGGCATCCACACTTGTGGCGGAGGCCCGGTAGTCATAGCGGACTCTCTGCAATGAAAATTCTCATTGGGTAGATTCTGCCCAAAGAGAAGAGCCTCCCCCATGACTGTTGGGGCCCCCGCCATGAGTGTAGATTTATGATTCTGTTTTTTGATTTTCCTATGGAAATACCAGTGTATCCCCACCTAAAATTAATAGGCAGTCTGAGTGAATTCTTTCCAATAGTATTATATAATGTCATCTCTTATCATATCATCATTGTTGCTCCCATTTATAATCACCAATGGGTCAGTCTTTCTATCGTTAGTTGGCAGCAGTGAATTTAATTATTCATCGTCATTTGGTGCTCCTCCCTGTCTGAGTTGGGAATATTTGAGCACTCTCAAATTTCAGAGCCTCCCGGTCCCAGATTTCTCAGTTCACCTCGTTCCTCAGAAATTTAAGACACTTCAGTAACAGCCCAATCTTGACTGAAATATCAGAGGGTCCCACTATCCATATGCACTCATCACCAAAGAGATTGTACAATTTTACTGTCAAACTCTGTTAAAGATTAGCAAGGTGTCCAGTTTGCTATGTTCCAATTTAAGAGGTAAATATTGAGGTAATCAAGTTACATTTTTGGGCGTTCTTGTCAATAAAGGGGATTCACCACACATTTTGTTCCATCTGGTCTATGGAGAAAGGATGTTGTATCCTACTGGAAAATAGACAGCAGTATGAAGGATGAACATAACCAGTTTTTTCTGACCAATGCTCAGCCTGACAGACACTCTTCTTTTTGGGAAAAAGTTGAGGGTCTTGGCTCATTCGCCCATTAGGATGGGCCACGGCTGTGTTAAAAGAAAACGGGATATTTTTAAAAAGAAAAAAATGAAACCTTAAAGTTAAATTTTTTAAGAATAGGTTGCATTCCGTTGGACCACTGTATACTCTTAAAAAATATTTTTATGGACATTCTCAAAGGGTTACCACCAATTTTAAACTGATGGTAAAGTATTACTGTTTTGCAATCGGAATTCAGTTGCAAAATAGTAATACATACCATGCCAATTCGATATTTGGATGGTATTCCCTAAACATTTCCCTTCCAAATACCTAATGACAAAAGTAACCTGCAATTCGGTAACAAATTTCCGAATCTCCTTTAAAAAAAAATTTTTGTATATTTAAAAAAGCATTTTTTTGGTCTCAAACGGCCTGATTCTGCTAATCGGTCCGTTTGAGACTGGAAAAATAACATGTCAATCTGTGCACAAATTACCCGGCCAGCCCAGCTACTCAGAGAATAACACCGAGCCTGCAACAGACCACACAGCAGGAATTGGCATTGAACATGTTTTGTGGCACCACGTGTCACCGGCTGGCGTTGAACAGGGTTTGTGGCACCACGTGTCGCCGGCTGGAATTGAGCAGGGTCTGTGGCACCAAGTGTCACCGGATGGCGTTGAACAGGGTTAGTGGCACCACGTGTCGCAAGATGGCCCTCCTTGACACACGCCGGTGTCGGCAGGTGATCAGTGTGGCCTGGCTGCGCAGGGACGGCCTGACGGGTTCGTGGTCCAGCGTGCCGGGGTACGGCAGGCACACAGGATCGCAGGCAACTCCGCTCACGAGGACGGCGTCGGCATGTCGTGGGGTGGGAGGCGCTACCCTGGCAGAGATGATGGACTTTCCGGAAGAGGACCACGACCAGGGCTACGTGCTTTTTATTCACACCCCTATGCTGGCCTGGCGTACGCCGAGCCATCCCACTCTGCTCATGCTTACAGGGGGTCGTAGCAGGAAACATTTGCGCGAGGACCCCCACTGGCTGGGGTGACATGGTCGCGTCCACTATCCACTACACTCCATACACCAGAGGTGTATGTTGCCGTGGATACGGGTGTGTTCTGCATACTGCCATCTGTCCAGCACATCGCTGCCCCTCTTGCCATTGTGTACTTTCCCAATTATGGTTCTACTGCATCCTTCACACATGCCTGGTTGCCACCTCTCCCCACATTCAGCTATTGTGTAGCTGAGGTGCCATGCCATTGATGGCATATGTTCACAGCTTGCCCAGGTTACCATTGTAAGTTGTTCTGTCGTGTCTGGTGGGTGGCCATGTTGCTGTGCATGTTGGTGGTGATTTTGTGACGTGTGTATTGCCAGAGTTGTGGATTGCATGGTTGTGGAGTTGAAGTGAGTGGGGTGTTAATTTGAAACTTGCCAAGGGGCTGTGCATTTCCCTTGGTGTCATCCTGGGAATGCTGGTGTAGGAGAGTAGGGTCTGCTTCCTATGGTTACCCCCACTTTTTGCTGTGTTTCACTGTTTTTTTTTATTTAGTCTGGCTGTGGCCCTGCTAATCAGGACCACAGCCTAGCTGTTCTCTCTCTAAAATGATACCATGTACTTTAGGTACATACCAGATTGGTTACTGGGTTACACTTGTGAGTCCCTGTATAAGGTACCTTAGGTACCCAGGGCATAGGTACACCAGAGGCCTACCAGGGGCTGAAGCATGTATTATGCCACCCCTGGGAAGCTTTCCAAAATGGCACCACCGGCCTGCACTTGCAGCCTGGGTAAGGTGGTGTAAGCACCCCTTACCTAGATATAGTATACCTATATCTACCTATACATATAAACACATAGTAACCTATAAGTCACTCCTATGGCAGGCCTTCACAATCCTGAAGGCAGAGTGCTTGGTTTTGTGTGAGAGGGTGCCCTAGCATGAGCTGAGCCCCTCTGCAGCTTTCGGAAATATCTCCTTATAGCTGTTCTATGATATAGCCATGCCATATACTCTTAAGTGCATTATAAACCTAGCGGGTAAGCTAACTTTGGTTTGGCTTTATCAAAACATGTCGTGTTTGGTGTCAAACACTTTGGAATACTACCCCCCACACCAGTTCTGATGGCGGGGGTAGCATTCCACCCTTCTAGAGGGAGAAGGCATGTACACACTGGTTTACCTGGTTAAAGTTAAACAGAGCCCCAGCATCACAAAATGGATGCTGCCATAGACACAAGTCTGACCTCCTGCTGCTGGAGCAAACTCCAGCAGGGGAGGCTTGGACAATAGGTTTCCTGTCCAGGGAGGTGCCAGCACCTCCCCAGACAGGCTTTAGTGTATTGGGGCAGGGTGGGTTGCTTTTACCTGAAAACACCGACATCGGCTGGCATCTTCCTGTCGCCATCCTGGTCACTGGCTAGTGACCCAGACTCTGTCCCCTCTGCTTTCAGGTTCTTCACATCTCCGATCCACCCTTGGATCCACCCGAACACGTTTCCTCTGGTCGCCTGCAGCATTGCTTCGCATCTCTCCATTGGAATCGACGACGAAACCCGACACCAAAAGACACCTATGCACCTGGCTTCCCTGGGTGAGGTAACACTAGTACTCCTGTGATCCCGTGGGTCTTGACTCTCGAAAATGTCCTAGTCTAAAAAAGTTCCATCGTAGTTCACCTCTTGGTGTCCTTATTCTTTACAATTGTAACTTGTTCGTTCCCCATAGAAAGTCAATGGTGATTCGTGGCAGTGTTTAGACACTGCACGCGTCCTCCGTGGGTCTCCTGCTTACCTACCTTGGGTGGTCCCTGGTTGCCCCAGCGGTTCTACAGGCCCTAGGCCTGCTTTCTAACCCTCACGTGGTTCTTATACCACTATTTCAGTATATGGTTTGTGAGGCCCCTAGGGCATAACGTATACTGTGCAACTTATCGTATGCTAATTAAGTTCCTTGTATTGTACTTTTACCTCGGACTTCATAAAGAGACCAGAGGGGTTGTGTACATATATATTTGATATATACCTTGGGTTGTGTACTTTCCTTTGATCATTCAAGAAATTATATACTGGTAAAACAACTTTCTTAACTGGGGGGCGCTAGGTGGCGCACTGGTGAACGGCTGCCTTCCCGTGAGGCTCCCACCGACCGGCGGCTAATATCCAAAAATATATCCTGTTAACAGCAATTTCCTGGGCTGTGCTTGGCCTCGTTTGTGGAGCAGGACCTCCGATGTAGGATCTCCGAATTTGGGCTGAATCGGACACTGCCTTGGACCAGGGAGAGCGACGACATCCCCAGCGGGACTGACCTCTGGAGGTGGTGCCGCTGATATCCGGCTTCGCGCATCAGGTGAGACCGTGGCTTCCCCGGGGGCTCTAGGCCGCATTGGGCGCGAAAACAACGTAGGAGCTGCTCAGTGCGAGGAGCGAGCCTGCGGCCTCTTACTGGTCAACTGGGCAGTACCGGCGAGGGATTCAGCATCAGGTACCACTCCTCCCCTTGTGAGATGGGCATAAGCTCTGGAGCTGCGGGGACGATCGGAGCGGTACTTAATTTCGGTGGGGCTGCACTGTCCTGCATGGAGGCTTGCTAAATATATTTACAGTCCGGCGGGACTCTGACATTGACTGCCAGTGGCGGTGAGGGGCTCCCTGCCCTCAAAATACATACGCAGCCATATAGGGCTACCGGTGCAGTGGTGGAGAGCCGGGAGATAGTCTGGCTGAACGTCTGATACCTTCAAGGGGAGACTTCGGTGTGACCTGGCTGGTGAGTGACCCCCCCGCTTAGCGCTCCATAGCTAGCAGAAGGGGGCTGTGCGAGGAGGACGAAGACGGGTGGAGGCGGTTAGATACCTGGCAGTGTACTGTGGTCTAGGCCTCCAACCCCATTGACCAGTGCAGCGGGACCACGTAGAGTGAGGGGCAGAGAGTGACGAATCCCCCTAGTGCGAGGAGTAAAGGAGTGGATACAGCAAATAGCGGAGGAATTCCCTCCTCTCTCAGGCTGCCTACTGCATTGGTCGAGACCTGGAAACACTGTGCAAGACAGGGCTGCCTGCAACCGCAGTATATACTCCTGGATCGGAGGGCTGGACGTTGGGTGGGACGGACTTGCCTTCTGTTTCTTTGTCGCTCCTGATTTTTTGTGGGTCACAGTGACCATTACTGGTGCTCTGGGGCACAGCTGCTTCGCAGTAATATCAGCCGGAGTCGCGTAATGGCAAGCATGGGGAGACCGGACGCAAGACAGCCGAAGATCACATTTGAGACTGCCAAAAAAACTAATCGTACCGGGCCAGACCAACAGCAGCAGGCAGGCACTAGTGGGGACAGTGAAAACCCACAAGAAGTTCTCCGCGAAATGCGACAGGGGTTCGCAACGATAGCCGACAAAGTGGATAGGATGTCTTCACGCATGGATGCGGTCGTCCACAAATTGGACATACATGAGGGGCGTCTAAAGGAAGCGGAGCAGCGGATCTCGGATACAGAGGACAAAACAACGCGACATACGTCACAACTATCCAGGATGGACAACCTGCTATGTGTTATTGCGTCCAAGAATGAGGATTTGGAAGCGAGAAGTAGACGCAATACCATACGCATAGTGGGTATTCGGGAGACGACAAATGTGGGCAGGATGGAGGAATATGTAGAGAAGATGTTGGTGGCAGCAATTGGTACGGAGGTTTTCTCTCCGCACTTCATAGTAGAAAGAGCGCACCGCACATTGGCCCCCAAGCCCAAACCGGGTGCCCCCCCTAGACCGATTGTTGCTCGGCTGTTGAACTATAGGGATAGGGATGCAGCATTACGAGCGGCCCGCAATACTAAGACACTCTCGTATGATGGCAATTCATTCACCATATATCCAGATTTCACGCCGGTGGTGCAGGAGGAACGAAGAAAATTTCTATCTGTGAAGGTCAAGTTACGCGACATGCAACTGGACTATGCATTACTCTACCCGGCTAAGCTAAGGATCACGTACCAGGGACGACAAAAATTCTTTACCAACCCTCAGCAAGTTGAGGATTTCATCAAACAATACAAGCGGGCTCCCAGGCATGCTGATAGAGCGGAGGATGAACCGGACCCGATGCACGACGAGGTGGAGAACGCCGAATAGTGAGTGTGTGAACAATACAGACTGGTCATAATAGAGGCCCTCGAAGACTGTAAGGGGGGTAGCACATGTGTGGTAGTGATTAATGTCCGAATACGGAGTGGTGCTATAAAATGGTTTTCACATGTCCCCCACCGACCTGGGTCCTAGAAGACGTGGCTTACAATGGGGTCTAGATAATCTGTGGTTCCTTTATATTTTGTTATTGTTTATCTGGAGATGACGTTGCTTGCTGGTGTAGCACCAGAGTTGCCGAAGGTTATACCGCCGGGCAACCCCTCGGTAGAGTCGGTCAGACTACGAGTCACATCGTGGTTATGACGGACATGAGGGGGAGACGTGTGGCCACCTAGTTATGACCCCCTACGGGAAATACCCAAGAATTTTTTCGAAGTTATGGGCATACAATGGCCCTAGTTCTCAGGGCAATTATGGGTGGGTTGGGGAGGGCACATGGCTGGCAGATTGGGGTTTACTTCAGTGGGAGGGGGGTGGGTTGAATATGTTGTGGGGAGGGGAGGAAACTGTGAGTTACTTGTGGGGGGAGGAAGGGTTGGGACAGTTAAGGGAATTGTGGTTGCAGACCAGTATGGTGCAGGAATTTCATTGGAGTACAGATATACAAATTGCTGAATATGTGATGCTATGTGTGCTATGGCTCTTTGTGTTCAGATTTCTTGATCATGTGCTATGAGATCTGCTATGTTATGGCTGGTCGCTCAGGGAGTGTGGGTACACGGGACAAGGTGGGTGAGGGACGCTTAACTAGACTATCGGTCCTATCCTGGAATGTGCGGGGACTAAATGATGCCCGCAAGGGCAGGAGGGTGGTTGCATACCTGGAGCAACATCATATCCATATTGCGCTGTTGCAAGAAACTCATTTGAGCCCACACACATCTTATTCATTTGCAAGTAAATGGGCCGCGTTTAGGAGCTTCTCCTCATACTCAGTGTATGCCAGGGGCACGGCGATATTGATCAAGAAGAATGTACCATTTGTAAAATTTGGTGAACACACGGATAAGGAAGGGAGGTGCAGTGTGCTGTGGGGTAGACTTGGTACTGACACGATCACAATAGTAAATTGTTATGGGCCTAATGTGGATTTACCTGAGTTTTTCACACAATTATGGGGTACCATACTGAACACTGGCTCTAAGCATATACTGTGGGGTGGAGACTTTAATGTTACGTTGACCCCGGGGTTGGATAGATCAGATGGGAGCCCCCAATATAATAGACGGGCCAGAGATGCATTAGTTGGGATTATTGAAGGAGGGGGACTTATTGATAGTTGGCGATTTATGCATGCTGGGATCAAGGAGGACACACACTTTACCGCACATGCTAACACATGGGCGAGATTGGACTACTGCTTTCTGTCTAGGGGGCTGATGCTTGACCTGGGCAGAGTGGCTCATTTACCAAGATCTTACTCAGACCATTGCCCAGTGCTAGTGCAGATATCGGTACCGGGATATGACAAGGCACCGCCAGCATGGCGTATGCAACCCACAGCTCTTCTTGATGAGCTGTTTAAAAAGGAGCTAGGAGAGGAAATTTCGGAGTTCTTTCCTCGTAACAAGGGGTCGGTGGAAAGTGTTGAAATCATCTGGGAGGCGTTTAAGGTGACGGTGAGAGGGTATTACACTGCTAAGAGCTTTGGAGTACTTAGAGATATTAGAGGGACGCTTGATAAACTGGAAAAAGACTTAAGACTGTTGGAATTACAGATGACTCGAGAACCAATGGGCCCCCTACATAAATTATTCAGAGATACGCTCACACAATATGAAGAGGAAGCAGATAGAGAAGTGAAATTTAGAGACAAGTATTGGCAGGCACGACGATACTGCGAGGGTGAAAGACCAGGCCGTGCATTGGCAGAAATCACCAGGAAGCCACAAGGTAGTGCGCAGGTACTAGAGGTACGCACGCTGGAGGGGAATGTGTGCCGTGACTCGAAGGACATTCTGGGCCTATTTACAGCTATTTATAAGAGATTATACACATCACACCAAGATGGGGACTTACCCTTTGAGAACCTCCTAGACGATATAGCTCTGTGTTGGTTAAGTGACACACATAGGCAGTTCCTCGGGGCACCACTTGAGCTAGAAGAAATACGGGATGCAATTATGTTCCTCCGTAATGGCAAGGCGCCTGGCTCGGATGGTCTCCTGGCGGAGTTTTATAAATGTTATATTGACATAATGGCTCCGGTCCTGAAGGAGGTCTTTGAAGACTCTTTGGAATTAGGAAAGCTGCCGAGGTCCATGAGGAAAGTGGTAATCACATCTCTCTTAAAACCGCATAAAGACCCTGCTGACTGTGACTCTTACAGACCGCTTTCTTTAATAAATTGTGACGCCAAGATACTGGCGAAAGTGCTGGCAACTCGGCTTTCCCTGCTTATGACCAAGATAGTACTGCCAGATCAGGCTGGTTTTGTACCGGGTAGATCCACATCCAGTAATTTGCGCACTCTTTTCTCTCTGATCCAGACAATAGCACCGGACCTCCATGTAGGTGCGATATTCCTCGATGCGACTAAAGCATTTGATTCCGTTGAGTGGAGTTACCTGTTTGCCATTCTCAACAGGATGGGGTTCCCTCCAATACTTATAACATGGATCATTGCCCAGTGCTAGTGCAGATATCGGTACCGGGATATGACAAGGCACCGCCAGCATGGCGTATGCAACCCACAGCTCTTCTTGATGAGCTGTTTAAAAAGGAGCTAGGATAGGAAATTTCGGAGTTCTTTCCTCGTAACAAGGGGTCGGTGGAAAGTGTTGAAATCATCTGGGAGGCGTTTAAGGTGACGGTGAGAGGGTATTACACTGCTAAGAGCTTTGGAGTACTTAGAGATATTAGAGGGACGCTTGATAAACTGGAAAAAGACTTAAGACTGTTGGAATTACAGATGACTCGAGAACCAATGGGCCCCCTACATAAATTATTCAGAGATACGCTCACACAATATGAAGAGGAAGCAGATAGGGAAGCGAAATTTAGAGGCAAGTATTGGCAGGCACGACGATACTGCGAGGGTGAAAGACCAGGCCGTGCATTGGCAGAAATCACCAGGAAGCCACAAGGTAGTGCGCAGGTACTAGAGGTACGCACACTGGAGGGGAATGTGTGCCGTGACTCGAAGGACATTCTGGGCCTATTTACAGCTATTTATAAGAGATTATACACATCACACCAAGATGGGGACTTACCCTTTGAGAACCTCCTAGACGATATAGCTCTGTGTTGGTTAAGTGACACACATAGGCAGTTCCTCGGGGCACCACTTGAGCTAGAAGAAATACGGGATGCAATTATGTTCCTCCGTAATGGCAAGGCGCCTGGCTCGGATGGTCTCCTGGCGGAGTTTTATAAATGTTATATTGACATAATGGCTCCGGTCCTGAAGGAGGTCTTTGAAGACTCTTTGGAATTAGGAAAGCTGCCGAGGTCCATGAGGAAAGTGGTAATCACATCTCTCTTAAAACCGCATAAAGACCCTGCTGACTGTGACTCTTACAGACCGCTTTCTTTAATAAATTGTGACGCCAAGATACTGGCGAAAGTGCTGGCAACTCGGCTTTCCCTGCTTATGACCAAGATAGTACTGCCAGATCAGGCTGGTTTTGTACCGGGTAGATCCACATCCAGTAATTTGCGCACTCTTTTCTCTCTGATCCAGACAATAGCACCGGACCTCCCTGTAGGTGCGATATTCCTCGATGCGACTAAAGCATTTGATTCCGTTGAGTGGAGTTACATGTTTGCCATTCTCAACAGGATGGGGTTCCCTCCAATACTTATAACATGGATCAATCTGCTTTATACAGACCCGATAGCAACAGTGCTCATCAATGGGGAGCTTTCCGAATCGGTCTCCCTCACCAGAGATACTAGGCAGGGATGTCCCTTATCCCCACTGCTGTTTGCGATTGCGATTGAACCCCTGGCATGTCGTATTCGCCAACTTCACAAGCAAAGTGCTTTCAAATGTTTCCAACGTCAAATAGATGTGTCCCTCTATGCTGACGATTTAACGCTTTATGTGGTAGACCCACAAGCTAATGTCAATTTATTGCTCAGGGAGTTTGTAGTCTTCGGTCGCCTTTCCGGTATACAGATTAACTGGAGAAAGTCAAAAAATTTTCCCCTGACTCCTGCTGTAGCCAGGTTTGCACTGGATTATCCACTGGAGTGGTGTGACTCTGATCTCCGATATTTAGGGATGCAGATATCGGCTGTGAAAGATGAGACACTACAACTCAATTATGGTACCGCCATCACTAAGTTGATGGAGGATGTTACGCGGTGGATATCTCTACCGCTCACTATGGCTGGCAGGGCATCCCTTATCAAGATGGTGATATTACCTCGTTTTTTATATTTGTTTCAGAACATTCCATATTATCCGGGGGCTTTTTTTTTTTAAAACACTGCGGTCGGAATTGCTGAGACTATTCTGGGCAGGTAAGCAGCCTAGGTTGGCGTGGTCGGTCATAACACAACCTTACCTCAGTGGCGGATTTGATGTCCCTGATTTTATGATATACTACCTGAGTGCTCAAGCCCAATTTGCCTATAATTGGTTTGCACCCACTCCATTCATGATGCAGTTGGCTGTGGAGGAATGGATTGCCCGTCCTCTCCCGTTGAAGGGCATTATTCATGGTCCTGTGACTGCGGTAGAGACACCGACTACCACGGTGACTTGTACGATTGATGCATGGAGACGAATAGTGCGCCACTTACCTGTCACTTTCCTTTACGCTCCAGCGATGCCACTGGTATATCATCCGAATCTATCTCTTTTTCAGGAGAAGGGATTCCAAACGATGTGTACCAAACTGAAAATCGGCACTTGGGGTGATCTATTTGAGCATGGGCAGTTTAAAACGCGCGACCGAGTATTTCATGGCCACCAACCTACACCATTAGACAATTTTTATTATGTTAGACTGCGGCAGGGGCTACCGACTGTTCTACCACGATTTCCTGAGGAATCAGACACGGTTCTCTCCCTGCAGTTATTACTCACATCGACGGATGGTAAACATTTAGTATCTTACCTGTACCGCAGCATCCGAGGGCAATGTGAACAGAGGGAGTGTAAGGCTCTTCGACATTGGAGTGTAGACAAAAAGGCAGAGACCTTGATGTGGCCCAATGGTCATATTGCTGTGAACTTACATCGAGAGTGTCAGCCAGTTGCAGACTACGAATCATTCATTATAAATTTCTGCAAAGAATGTATTATACCCCGGAAAGAAAGATGAGGTTTCACCTAATAGACAATGACCGATGTGAGAGATGCAAAGGAGAGGGTGCAGGTTTTCTACACCTGGCATGGACTTGTCCAAGGGTGTTTGATTACTGGACCCAGGTACATACAGCATTGCAGAAGATGGTGAACATTCAGTTTGATAAAGACCCCCTTATCATGCTTTTGGGGTATACGCTGAGCTTACCCAAGGTACACCGGAAATTTGTAGACATACTTCAAGTTCAAGTTTAGCATTTGTATAGCGCACTACTCACCCAGAGGGTCTCAAGGCGCTTGAGGGAGGGGGGTACTTTACTTATCGAATATCCAAGTTTTTAGTTGTTTTCTGAAGGAGAGGTGGTTCTGTGTAAGGCGGAGGTGGGTGGGGAGAGAATTCCAGGTTTTGGCCGCTAAGTAGGAGAAGGATCTTCCCCCCATGGTGGATCTATGGATGCGTGGAATTGCGGCGAGGGCTTGATTAGACGATCGTAGTTGGCGGGGGGGGATGTAAAAGGACAGACGTGTGTTGAGGCATTCGGGTCCTAGGTCGTAGAGGACTTTGTGTGCGTGAGTGAGGAGACGGAATGTTATTCTCTTGTTGACGGGGAGCCAGTGGAGGTCTATCAGGTGACCGGAAATGTGAGCTTGGCGGGGGATGTCTAGTATGAGTCTGGCTGAGGCGTTTTGGATGCGTTGGAGTTTTTTCTGTAGTTTGGCTGTGGTTCCGGTGTAAAGGGTGTTTCCGTAGTCCAGTCGGCTTGTGACCAGTGCGTGGGTGACCGTCTTTCTTGTTTCGGTGGGGATCCAACGGAAGATTTTTTTAAGCATACGTAGGATGTTGAAGCATGATGATGATACGGCGTTGACTTGTTTGGTCATCGAGAGGGAGGAGTCCGGGATGAATCCTAGGTTGCGGCCGTGGTCCGTGGGTATAAGTGCGTTTCCCAAGGCCGGTGGCCACCATGAGTCGTCCCAGGCGGAGGGGGTTGATCCTAAGATGAGGACTTCCGTTTTGTCCGAGTTCAGTTTTAAACGGCTGTTCTTCATCCACTCGGCTACTTCTTTCATCCCTTCGTGTAGGTTGGTTTTGGCGGTGTTTGGGTCTTTGGTGACGGAGAGGATCAGCTGGGTGTCGTCTGCGTAGGAGATGATGTTGAGGTTGTGATGGCGCGCGATGGATGCGAGGGGGCTCATGTATACGTTGAAGAGGGTGGGACTGAGTGATGATCCTTGTGGTACGCCGCAGATGACTTTGGTGGCCTCTGATATTAAAGGGGGGAGGCGGACTCTCTGTGTGCTTCCGGCGAGGAACAAGATGATCCAGTCCAATGCTTTTCCTTGTATTCCGGCGTTGCTGAGGCGTTGTATAAGGGTGCTATGGGAGACTGTGTCGAAGGCTGCAGAAAGGTCAAGTAAGATGAGGGCAGCTGTTTCTCCGTTGTCCAGTAGTGTTCGAATGTCATCTGTTGCTGCGATGAGGGCGGTCTCTGTGCTGTGTTTGGCTCGGAAGCCGGACTGTGAAGGGTCGAGGGATTTGTTGGATTCGAGGAAGGCGGCGAGCTGACTGTTGACGGCTTTCTCAATGACTTTGGCAGGGAATGGGAGGAGCGAGATGAGGCGGTAGTTCTTAAGTTCAGTGGGGTCTGCTGTGGGTTTCTTCAGGAGGGCGCTGGCCAGCTTTCCGGGAAGGTAGCGGAGTTGAGGGAGCAGTTGATGACATCTCGGAGATGGGGTGCGATAATGGAGTTTGCTTTGTTGAAAATGTGGTGGGGACATGGGTCGGTTGGCGATCCTGAGTGGATGGAGTTCATCAGGCGGATGGTGTCTTCAGTGGTGATTGGGTTCCAGGCGCAAAGGTTGTTGGAGGGGGGTTTTGGTTCGGAGGTGGGTGGGGTGGACTGGTCTCCGGACTGGTTTTCAAAGCTGTTATGTATGTCGGCGATTTTGTTGTGGAAGAATGAGGCTAGGGAGTTGCAGAGGTCTTGGGAGGGGGTGATGTCGTTGGTGCCGGCGGTGGGGTTGGTAAATTCTTTGACGATGTTAAATAGTTCCTTGCTGTTGTGGGCGTTGTTGTCTAGTCGATCCTTGAATGCTGATTTCTTGGTGGATCGGATCAGTTGGTGGTGTTTGCGGGTGGTGTTTTTGAAGGTGGCCAGGTTGTCAGTGGTTGGGTTTTTTCGCCAGGCTTTCTCGAGGGTGCAACAGATCTTCTTGAATTTCTTAAGGTCATCGTTGAACCAGGGGGCTTTATTGCTACCTTGTTTGATTTGATGTTTTTTCAGGGGTGCTAATTCGTCAGCGCTGTGGGTGATCCATGGTGTGAGGATGGTGGCTGCAAGGTTTGGGTCCGATGATATAGTAGGATGGTTTAGGTGAAGCGATGTGAAGAGCTGGTCGGTGGTAATTCTGTTCCAGTTTCTGCGGGGAATTGGTTGTGGGTGGTTGTGGGTCGTAGTCTTTTTGTAGTTGAAGTGAACGCAGCTGTGGTCCGTCCAATGGAGAGCTGTGATGTGATTGAAGGAGATGTGCTTGCTGGAGGTGAAGATTGGGTCGAGCGTGTGCCCGCCATAGTGGGTGGGGGTGTCAACAAGTTGTTTGAGTCCGAGATTGGCGAGGTTGTCTAGAAGGGTGGTGGTGTTGCTGTCGTTTTTCTTTTCCAGGTGGAAGTTGAGGTCTCCCAGTAGAATGTAGTCCTCAGAGGGGAGTGCGTGTGGGCTGATGAAGTCAGTGATGTCTTCGCTGAATTGTGTGGGGGGTCCTGGTGGTCTGTAGATGAGGGTGCCTCTGAGTGTGGTCTTGGGGTCGGTGTGGATCTGGAGGTGGAGGTGTTCGGTGGCTGCGAGGTTGTCGTCGGAACTGGTCGTGATGCGGATGGTGTTCTTATGAACAATGGCGATGCCTCCTCCTGTTTGGTTGATGCGGTCCTTACGGATAATCTTGTAGCCGTCAGGGATGGCTATGGCGATGTCGGGTGTTGATGAGGCGTTCATCCAGGTTTCTGTAAGAAAGGCGACGTCCGGCGAGGTGGTTTCGAGTAGGTTCCAAAGATCAATGGCGTGTCTGTGGATCGAGCGGGTGTTGAGCAGGATGCACTTCAGGTGGTTAGTGTCGGAGCTCTGTTTGGAGTATGTGGATTTGGTGTGGGTCTTGATGCAGTCGAATTTGCAGCAGTGGCAGGTGAAGGGTCCATGAGTGTGTCCTGGGGCGGCTTGGTAGCAGTTTGGCGGTCGGCCGGGGTTAAGGGCTGAGAGGGTTGCGGCGTCGTACGTTATGCGGGCGGAGTGCATTTTGCGGGGACCAGGGGGTTTGGTGCTGGGCGCGGTCCAGGCGTGGACGGGGGCGTACCTTTGGCGCACCTTCGGCACGCATGGGGCGCGTGAACGCTGCGCGTCAGCTGTTCTGACATAAGTGGAGAGTGGAGGGGGGCGGAGCAAGGGAGGAGCAGCTGGGAGGCGGGAGTGGGGAGGAGAGACGGGCCAGGAGTCAACAACAAAATGGCAGCACAAACAAAAAGCGAAACAGGGGCACCACCGGAATAATTCTATGATCTGGGCAGTGGTAGCGGCACAATCAGGCACAAATAATTTTGCAGGCGATGCGAGCAGTGCAACAATGACAATTAACACCAATGAGCAATAAGCACAATTAATAATTAGCAGCAAGCGCTACGATACCAGGCTACGATACTAGGCGCTACGATAATAATACAGGCAATGCGAGCTCAACTAATAGTTAGCAGCAGGCGCTACGATACCAGGCAGTAAGGAGGAGTATAGCGCTACAAAGTCAGGATGGTCAGGGAGCGCGGGGAGCGACCGCTTCAGAGCAATCCAAGACGGTCACAGCGCTAGTTCAGATGGGACAAACCTTATCTATCAGTGGGAGGGAGGAGCAGCTGGGAGGCGGGAGCGGGGAGGAGAGACGGGCCAGGAGTCAACAACAAAATGGCAGCACAAACAAAAAGCGAAACAGGGGCACCACCGGAATATTTCTATGATCTGGGCAGTGGTAGCGGCACAATCAGGCACAAATAATTTTGCAGGCGATGCGAGCAGTGCAACAATGACAATTAACACCAATGAGCAATAAGCACAATTAATAATTAGCAGCAAGCGCTACGATACCAGGCTACGATACTAGGCGCTACGATAATGTTACAGGCAATGCAAGCTCAATTAATAATTAGCAGCAGGCGCTACGATACCAGGCAGTAAGGAGGAGTATAGCGCTACAAAGTCAGGATGGTCAGGGAGCGTGGGGAGCGACCGCTTCAGAGCAATCCAAGATGGTCACATAGCACTGTTGCTAGCGAAACATAGGGTGGCATGTAGATGGGGAAGGGGCCGAGCCCCAAAATTTAAGGAATGGCTCACTGATCTGTTATACTGTCAGGAACAGAATACAATATATGCGGACACACAACCATTACACAGTAGAGCCAGGGACATCTGGGGCCCACTAAGGGAATATTTGCTGGCCACTGTCGATTCCTCCACTGTTGGGTCACGGGATGTTGGGGATGCGGCGGTGGATATGATGGCGGAGGGATTATGAATTAGTGTACTGCTGGATATCACCTGCGACATGCCTATGCCACTGTTCGGAAGCATGAGGTTGGGACACTTATGATAAGATATGGCGTTATAATAATTACAAGATGTTCTGATGGTGTCGCAAATTGCATGATCTGTGGTGATTTGATTGTATTATATAGGAACTGTCTAGGAATCTCATGCTGTCTATAAGCCCACTGGGGGGTCCCAATGTGCACTGTGGATACTGATATAGGCCATCTACACTCGAGATCAATACTGCCCCTGTGCTTATCCACTTTCACCAGACCTTACGGCCATGTCAATATGTCTTTGCCATAGTAGGATGGAGCTTACAGCACCCCAATACTTCTATTTAGCGTATTTCTTTACAGATGACCAAACTGCGAGAGACGACACAAGGCACACGCACCCCGAACTTCAATTCATTGTTCCCAAAGTTTTCATAGATAAGAGACACGTGGACCTTGCATTATGAAAGTGTATGCTGCAGTGATACGAAGCATCACCTACAGAGCTCTGCCGCCGAGCCTCCGGGATGTCGGCAATCTGGCTGTGTATATATACGAGAACGCTTGATGTGACTTAATATCTGCAGCCGGCCTGTTGGGTTGTAGGCGGATTGCTGTGTACGGTTGTAATGATGCAATAAAGGTCTTTAAAAATAAAAAAATTAAAAACTTGCTTAACTCGCCTCTAAGTCTTAGCCTGAAGGCTGCTCTCCACAGCTACCACTAATATAGCTTTCTATAAGGTTGACCTTAAACCTACCATCAATAAGGGTTGTTTGGACTGGTGCAAGGTGCCCACTAGAATAGTGGACATCATATGCCAGGCCAACTTCTCACAACTGGTTGCTGATGGACTGTCGGAGGATGAAGGGATCATGCACACTGGCTGTGTATTTGGAGGCGACATTGGTGAAGGTCCCACGGTGTTTTGATGTTGCCTGCACATTGATGTGTGACGTGTGCTCCCTGTAGTGGTTATTGTGTGCTGTGTCACCAGGGGGCACAGGTAGGACATGTGTGCTGTGGATTATCCCCAGCACGTGCGTGCCTCGGCTATGGCGTATGATCCTTGCTTGGTCTTCAGCAGCTCCTGCACATTGTGTTGGACATATGGAGACTGGGGTGCCAGGGTGATGGTGATGTCCAGGCCAGGTGTGGGGGACTTGGATTTGGCTGGCTGTGAGACAGGTGCATTTCCTGGGGGGCCACTGTCTTTGTCTGCGCTGCCTCTGTGGTGGTTCGGGGGGGTCCTGGGGTGGTGGCGGTGGGTGTTGAGGCCCTCTTGGGTGTCCGGGCTGCATGATGAGTGGCTCCATGGCATTTGTTGCTCTTACGATGACTCCCTGGACTGGGCTCCCTTTTGTGGTGCAGGCTGCCATCCGACTTTACACCAGATCAGAGCAGGTGTTAATTTCTTGCTGCTAACACACCTTATAGTGTGTTTTGTGTTCTTATCACCAATATGTCTGCTCGTTGAGAATGTTGAGGTTTCGTGTTGTAGCGGCTTTTTGCACGGGAACGCCTACACTGCATCTCATTAGCGGTAGTTGCTGGGGTCCTCTGTGGCGATGTTTTTTGCGGCTGCTATGGCGGGTTAACTGGTCCTGTGAGCTGTTAACACCAGCTTGTGAATGGGGAGGTACATTTATCAAGACTTTGGCTGCGATAGAGTGCAGTTAATTCGGTGATAGCTCCTTGTGAATATGCCCCTAATAGGAGTGGGTGAAAAAATGTTTTTAGGTGCAAAATCACCCCTGGTGCAACATGAGCATCAGTGTGGAAAAACATGTACATGCAAAATCTCATTTAGGTGCAAAATCATCAACAAGAGGAATGTGAAGTAACGTTTTGATGTAAAACTCACATTTAGGCCCATGAACGGGCTAGTCAAATAAATGCTTATAGGCACTGACTTCTGCCCAAAGGATGTGGCTGGGACATGCTCAGAAAGCCTATGCCTATCTGTTTTTCCACTTATGTCGTAGGTAAATATGATCATGTGGCTCATGCCCTCCCAGCTCTTCACTGACTTACTTGAATAAAAGCATTAGATCTAAGTCCACGTGACAGCGTCAGAAAGCAATGACTCACACTGGTGACCTGCAGAACAGGCTCAGCGCCACAGTCACTTGAGGCCAGACACATTGAGTCATCGGGGTTAAAGCCTTTAGTTACTCCAGAGGCCAAACAGCTAGATTAAGAGGTAGATCTATTTTCAGTCCTGGAACCATAACCTTAAACACTTCTGTTCCTTGGTAATATTCATAGATCATGGGGCACTCACTTTAAATCTCTTTGATAATGTGTACAGCCTTCTCCTCTTAATTGCACAAGTCCTTAATGGAAAACAGGGATGAAAAATAAAATAAAAGAACAAAGCTCTTACTGCATATGTGATATATAGAAAGAGCTTTGCAAAATTATAAAACATGCTAGAGGTTATCAAAATATTTATTCTCCATTCATTTTAAATGTGGACTTCAAGAACTTCAGAAAATCTGGGCAGCTAAGTGCAGTTAATGCTTTTAACACCTACTTCTTAACCAGGAAACTGGTAATTGGTTAGCTGCATTTGCATGCTCGGCAATTACAATTAATTTATGTTTTGCAAACGTCTGCTTTCAATACTTCTCAAGATGTGGCCTCGTGGCTAGAGCGGCTGACTTTGGAGCTGGGGAACTAGATTTGCGATTTGGCATCGGCACAGCAGGATGTGGTTCTAGGCAAATCCCTTTATCTTAGGGTGACCAGATTTTCCGAGTGAAAAACCGGGACGAGAACAGACATAGAAATAGGACTAAATGTCCTATTAGGTCTCAAGGCTTCTTATATACAAATATATAGATATATATATATATATATATTTATTTTTTTCACTGAAAAAACAATAGGTTTCAGGGGCGTTATAGTTAGTTGCACATTTCACTCGTACAAAACCATAGAAATGTCCCCGTTATAGTTAGTTCAGCTACCTATAACTCGTGCGCCCACAATGCACTGCTGATGACGTCACATATTACATCACTCATGACATGGTCAGTGACATCACTCATTACATCACTGATGACATCTCAAATGACATCACTTATGACATCACTGATGACATCATCCAGTGAATGTGTGTTTTCTGAAAATAAATATGTTTTATATATGTACATCTCAAGGTCGATGGAAGAATAAATGGGTATATAAGTGTCTAAATGGATGATTTTTTTGCAAAATTGATTGTATAACTGACGGATCAAGTGTATCTTAGTGAATACATGGGTTAGTGAGTAATGTTTAAATATGTAAATATCTGAATAAGTGTCTCACTTTGTGTATAAGTGGCTGCATGGGTTGGTGAGTAGCTACATGAGTGTCTATATGGGTTATTAGTGGGGAACATTGTTTAAGACGCGGTTTTTACACCGCAGTGCCTTTACCCCGCAGCTATTAGAACGCAAGTCGTTACTACGACTTGCGCTGGATGGCGCTGTGGGATAAGGAATCTTGCAATTTTATATTCCAACACCTTCCCTACTGTTACGGGGACTGGTGTTGGAATATAAAATTATAAGATTCCTAAATCCACCACCTTCAACGCAAGTCGTCGTAACGACTTACGTTGTAAGACTTGCGTGGTAAAGGCAAGCGTTGTTACAACATGCGTTGTAACAACGTACATCCGTTATTAGTTGGTTATTTGAGTATCAGTATGAGTGTCTTAGTGCCTATATGGGTAAGAGGGGGTATTACTTAGTGCATAGATGCATGAATGAGTGACTCACTGTTTGTATGTGTTGAAGACAGCATGTATGCAGGACTGTATGGGTGGATGAGTGTGTGAATGGGTATGTTAGTGAGTGAATGACTGTGACAATAGTGTCTTTATGAGTAACTACATATGTTTTAAACTAGTATATGTGAGTATTGGTGTATGTGAGAGTGAAAGATTGGAAGAGTTCCTGTATAAATAAGTATGTGTTTCTATAAGTGATTGTTTAAGAGAGTAAGTATGTGTAAGTTTCTGTAGAAGTAAGTGTGGTGGTGTGTGTATAACTGTATATGCAAGTAAATGGATGTTTGATACCTTGTTTGCATGTGTGACTACCTCTATGGACGAGTGTCAGTGTATAACAGGATGTATAGGTGTATGAGTACATATGATGAGTGAGTACATGTATGAGTGACTGCATAGAACTGTTGGTGAATGAGTGGTTGTGTGTAGATCTTGGAATTACTGAATAGGTGTGTTGTAACTGGTATTGGTATGTTCATTGTTTTGAAAATATTTGTTTCTATTTTTGAGTGTGTGTATCAAAGTTTATATTAGGGTGAGAGGATGTCTGCCACTCTATCACAAGGATGATGTCATTTGAGATGTCATCAGTGATGTCATGAGTGATGTCACTGACCATGTCATGAGTAATGTAATATGTGACGTCATTAGCAGTGCATTGCGGGCACACGAGTTATTGTTAGCTGAACTCACTATAATGGGGGAGTTTCTATGGTTTTGTACGAGTGAAATGTGCAACTAACTATAACGCCCCTGAAACCTATGTTTTTTTCAGTGAATTTCTAAGATTTTTTAAATGCTCATTTCTAACTATAACGTGCCTTAAACCTATGGTTTTTTCAGTGAATTTCAAAGGTTTTTTAAATGCTAATTTCTAACTATAACTTGCCTGAAACCTATGTTTTTTTTCAGTCAATTTCAAAGGTTTTTTAAATACTAATTTCGAACTATAACGTGCCTGAAACCTATGGTTTTTTTCAGTAAATTTCAAAGGTTTTTTAAATGCTAATTCCTAACTATAATGTGCCTTAAACCTATGGTTTTTTTAAGTGAATTTAAAAAGTTTTTTAAATGCTAGTTTCTAACTATGCCTACAGAGGTAGGACATGTGAAGAAATAAGAAAAAACACACAGAAAGAAGCAAAAGAAATGCAGAAAGAAGCAACAGAAGTCCACAAAGATGAAGAAAAGTGCAGGAAAATGCCAGACATGTGCAGAAAGAACCAACAGAGGAGCAGAAAGAGGCCCTGTTACAAAATCATCCTGTGCCCACAACTTTTTCAGACGGGAACTGGTGTTAACTGACTCTGACTAACCAGACTTAGAGCCAGTGGTATGCTAAAAGACACTTAGAATACAGTGAAAACACCTACATACACTAGGGAACACTATGCGTTGGGGTACCCCTGTGATTAGCATGACCTCCTCTGTAAGCCCCTAGTACATAATAGGGGAGGGGGATTAAAACGACCTCTTAAAATGCGCCACATGGGTGCGTTTGCACACTGGTGAAGGGAGGGGGGCCTGAGGTGACATGTGTGCAAACACGCCCTGTGGGCGTTTTAAGTTGGGGGATAAAGTCCCCTTGAATCCTGTGGGTTCCTGGGAGCCAACTAACCCACCAGGTATGTCCAGTAAGTGCCACAGAGTTGCAATGCAGAGAGGTGTTAAATGGGGCATGGCCTCGGACCACCTCTCTGCAACGCAGCTCTGTGGTGCTTACTGGAGGTACATGGTGGGCTAGTTGAGCCCAGGGACTCTCAGGATTAAAGGGGACTTAATTCCCCAACTTGAAATGTGCCACAGGGCGTGTTTGCACAAGTCACCTCAGGCCCCGTACCCTCCCTTCACCACTGTGTAAACACGTCCTGTGGCCATTTTAATTTGGGAGATTAAGTCCCCTTGAATCCTGAGGGCCCTAGGGTCCAACTAGCCCACTAGGTACCTCCAGTAAGCGCAACAGAGCTGCGTTGCAGAGAGGTATAAAAAGGGGCATGGCCTAGACCACCTCTCCGCAACGCAGCGCAGAGCTGTGTCCCCGGGTGGGCACCCCGGGACACTGCAGGAGCCGGCCCTGGCGGCCCTGTTTCCTCTTATTACAAGTAAATCAATATTTAGGATTAGGGTTAGTCCAGTCCATACTGCATCATGGCAGTCTGAGGCGGGCTTACTGATTCACGTGTCCGCGGCAGCACACGAGATGAAAGGCCGTGTCCTCTGCGGGTCTCGCGCGGCAGCCAGCGGAGGAAAATCGTGGACTGCGGGTCTCTGACGAAGCAGAACAGAGCAGCCCTGTGGCGCGTTATAAGTTGCGGAATTAATACCTCTTCAATCTTGAGGGTCCCTGGGGGCCAACTAGCCCACCAGGTACCTCCAGTAAGGGCCACGGAGCTGCGTTGCAGAATGTTGTAAAAAGGGGTGTGGCCTCTGAACACCTCTCTGCAACACAGCTCACTTGTGAAAACTGGAGGTACCTGGTGGGCTAGTTGGCCCCCATGGACCCTCAGGATTGAGGATGAATTAATTCTCCAACTTAAAATGAGCCACAGGGCATGTTTGCAGACATGCCACCTCAGGCCACGCCCCCTTCCTTAACCATTGTGCAAACGCGCCCGTAGCGAGTTGTAAGTTGGGGAATTAATTCTCTTTCAATACTGAGAGTCCCTGAGGGCCAACTAGCCCAACAGGTATCTCCAGTATGCACCAATGAGCAGCGTTGCAGACAGGGTTCAGAGGCCATGTCCCTTTTTACACCTCTCTGCAACGCAGCTCTGTGGCGCTTACTGGAGGTATCTAGTGGGCTAGTTTGAGCCTAGGGACCCTTAGGATTCAAGAGGACTTAATCTCTCAACTTAGAACGGCCATAGGGCGTGCTTACATAGTGGTGAAGGGAGGGGACAGGGCCTGAGGTGACGTGTGCAAACACGCCCTGTGGCGCGTTTTAAAGTTGGGGAAATAATTCCCTTTCAATCCAGAGGGACCCTGGGGGCCAACTAGCCCACCAAGTGCTTCCAGTAAGCGCCACTGCCCTGTGTTGCAGAGAGGTGGTGCAGGCTGTGCCCCTTTTTACACATCTCTGCAATGGCGCTTACTGGAGGTACCTAGTGGGCTAATTTGCCCCTAGGGACCCTCAGGATGCAAGGGGACTTAATCTCCCAACTTAAACGGCCACAGGGTGTGTTTACACTGTGAGGAAGGGAGGGGACGGGGCCTGAGGTGACGTATGCAAACACGCATATGGCGCGTTTTAAGTTGGAGAAATAATTCCCCTTCAATCCTGAGGGCCCCTGGGGGCTAACTAGCCCACCAGGTGCTCCCAGTAAGCGCCACTGCACTGCGTTGCAGAGAGGTGGTTCAGGCCGTGCCACTTTTTACACCTCTCTGCAATGCTGCTCTGTGGCGCTTACTGGAGATACCTAGTGTGCTAGTTTGAACCTAGGGACCCTCAGGATTCAAATGAACTTAATCTCACAACTTAAAACGGCCTCAGGAAGTGTTTACACAGTGGTGAAGGGAGGGGACGGGGCCTGAGGTGACGTGTGCAAACACGCCCTCTTGCACGTTCTAAGTTGGGGAAATAATTCCCCTTCAATCCTGAGGGCTCCGGGGGGCCAACTAGCCCACCAGGTGCTTCCAGTAAGCACCACTGTGCTGCGTTGCAGAGAGGTGGTCTAGGCCGTGCCCCTTTTTACACCTCTCTGCAACATAGCTATGTGGGGCTTACTGGAAGTACCTAGTGGGCTAGTTGGACCCTAGCGGCCCTCAGGATTCAAGGGGACTTAATCTTAGGGCGCGTTTACACAGTGTTGAAGGGAGGGGACGGAGCCTGAGGTGAGGTGTGCAAACAGGCCCTGTGGTGCGTTTTAAGTTGGGGAAATAATTTCCCTTCAATCCTGAGGGACCCTGGGGGCCAACTAGCCCACTAGGTGCTTCCAGTAAGCGCCACTGCGCTGTGTTGCAGAGAGGTGGTCTAGGCCGTGCCTCTTTTTACATCTCTCTGCAACGCAGCTCTGTGGTTCGCACTGAAGGAACCTAGTGGGCTACTTGGACCCCAGGGACCCACAGGATTCAAGGGACTTTATCCCACAACTTAAAACGCCCATAGGGCGTGTTTGCACACGTCACCTCAGGCTCTCCCCCTCCCTTCATCAGTGTGAAAACGCACCCTGTGGCACGTTTTAAGAGATAGTTTTAATCCCCCATTCCCTATTATATACTAGGGGCTTACAGAAGAGGTCATGCTAATCACAGGGGTACCCCAACGCATAGTGTTCCCTAGTGTATGTAGGTGTTTTCACTGTATTCTAAGTGTCTTTTAGCATTGCACTGGCTTTAGGACTGGTTAGTCAGAGTCAGTTAACGCCAGTACCCATCTGAAAAATTTGAGGGTACAGGATGATCATTCGAGATGTCATCAGTGATGTCATGAGTGATATCACTGACCATGTCATGAGTGATGTAATATGTGACGTCGTCAGCAGTAGATTGCGGGCACGCGAGTTATAGTTAAGCTGAACTTACTATAACGGGGAAATTTCAATGGTTTTGTACGAGTGAAATGTCCAACTAACTATAACGGCCCTGAAACCTATGGTTGTTTCAGTAAATTTCTAAGGTTATTTAAATGCTAATCCCTAACTATAAAGTGCCTGAAACCTATGTTTTTTCAGTGAATATATATATATATATATATATATATATATATATGTATATTACCTACTGGCGATAGCCAGTAGGTATATATAGTTAGGATTTTTTTCCTATGGGATTTTTGAAAATTCTATGTCAAATAACTTTGGCGTTTGAGGACAGAATTGGCTGAAATTTTCAGGAAAATGGAACATTTTGTTTCTGAGCAGCCCCTTAAAATTTGGGGGGGTTTCGTCAAGAGGGGGCCGAGAAAAAAGGGGGGTCCCAAAACTTGTTTTTCCCATGCAATTTTCCATAGGGCGGTTGGCCTCACTTTTAGCCTGAACGGCTGAATGGATCTACACCAAACTTGGCAAAATTGTAGGGACTGGTAGCCCGATGTGCCTTTGCTATGTCTCAAGATATAGGCTCCAGTGGTTTTTACGAAAATTAACTTTGAAAAATATATATTGGGCTACATTGGGCTATATATATGTTGGAGCCCAAATGTAGCCCAATGTAGCCCAAAGTAGCCCAATGTAGCCCAATGTAGCCCAAAGATGGCCACCAGAGACAAAAAAAACAAATGTAGCCCAAATATCAGCCAGATGTAGCCCAACTATAGCCCAATGACAGAATGTCCCAGAGTGTTCTAAAGAACAACTAGAGTGCTAACAGTCCTACTTATTACAAAGGTATGGCACACCTGAAGCCATCTTGATTGGAATAAAGTGGTAACTCTTAAAACATTTAATTTAAAAAGGAACAAAATGAGGGGGTTAATTTTGCCATAGAAAGTATGATTAGCGAATATATGACGAAATCCCGCATACCATCAGTCCACAAAAAAAATCCCGCATGTACTATTAGGCCGCAAATTAAAATAACGAAAACTTTTAGAACGAATATGCCTTTAGCATACACTAAACAACTAAACTACCCTAAACCCTAAAACACTACCCCCTGCATGACCCTACACTACACAAACAGTACAACACTACCCTAAACCCTAAAACACTACCCCCAGCATGACCCTACACTACACAAACACTACAACACTACCCTAAACCCTAAAACACTACCCCCAGCATGACCCTACACTACGCAAACACTACACCACTACCCAAAACCCTAAAACACTACACCCCAGCATGACCCTACACTACGCAAACACTACAACACTACCCTAAACCCTAAAACACTACCCCCAGCATGACCCTACACTACACAAACACTACAACACAACCCTAAACCCTAAAACACTACCCCCAGCATGACCCTACACTACGCAAACACTACAACACAACCCTAAACCCTAAAACACTACCCCCAGCATGACCCTACACTACGCAAACACTACAACACTACCCTAAACCCTAAAACACTACCCCCAGCATGACCCTACACTACGCAAACACTACAACACTACCCAAAACCCTAAAACACTACACCCCAGCATGACCCTACACTACGCAAACACTACAACACTACCCTAAACCCTAAAACACTACCCCCAGCATGACCCTACACTACGCAAACACTACAACACTACCCAAAACCCTAAAACACTACACCCCAGCATGACCCTACACTACGCAAACACTACAACACTACCCTAAACCCTAAAACACTACCCCCAGCATGACCCTACACTACGCAAACACTACAACACTACCCTAAACCCTAAAACACTACCCCCAGCACGACCCCACACTACGCAAACACTACAACACTACCCTAAACCCTAAAACACTACCCCCAGCATGACCCCACACTACGCAAACACTACAACACTACCCTAAACCCTAAAACACTACCCCCAGCATGACCCTACACTACGCAAACACTACAACACTACCCAAAACCCTAAAACACTACCCCCAGCATGACCCTACACTACGCAAACACTACAACACTACCCAAAACCCTAAAACACTACCCCCAGCATGACCCTACACTACGCAAACACTACAACACTACCCAAAACCCTAAAACACTACCCCCCAGCATGACCCTACACTACGCAAACACTACAACACTACCCAAAACCCTAAAACACTACCCCCAGCATGACCCTACACTACGCAAACACTGCAACACTACCGAAAACCCTAAAACACTACCCCCAGCATGACCCTACACTACGCAAACACTACAACACTACCCAAAACCCTAAAACACTACACCCCAGCATGACCCTACACTACGCAAACACTACAACACTACCCAAAACCCTAAAACACTACACCCCAGCATGACCCTACACTACGCAAACACTACAACACTACCCAAAACCCTAAAACACTACCCCCAGCATGACCCTACACTACGCAAACACTACAACACTACCCAAAACCCTAAAACACTACCCCCAGCATGACCCTACACTACGCAAACACTACAACACTACCCTAAACCCTAAAATACTACACCCCAGCATGACCCTACACTACGCAAACACTACAACACTACCCAAAACCCTAAAACACTACCCCCAGCATGACCCTACACTACGCAAACACTACAACACTATCCTAAACCCTAAAACACTACGCCCAGCATGACCCTACACTACGCAAACACTACAACACTACCCTAAACCCTAAAACACTAGCCCCAGCATGACCCTACACTACGCAAACACTACAACACAACCCTAAACCCTAAAACACTACCCCCAGCATGACCCTACACTAAACAACCACCACAACTCTACACTACACTAACACAACACTACACAACACTACACTACACTACACAATCACTAACCCACGAAAAAATTAACACAAACCCACTTACCTCTCTCGTCATCGTGGTTTTCACAACGCAAATGCATTTACCATACATGCCTTTAAAACGTAATTCTTTGTAAAGGCATGCGCGATAAATGCACATGCGTTTTGAAAAAATGCGGGATAATGGTATGCGAGGTCAATGACCTTGCGGGATAATGGTATGCGGACTGAAAGTCTGCGGGATAAAAAATGCGGGAAAATGGCTGCAAACCATGATTAGCAGCAGACTTCCCTGGTGAGCACTAGCTTTACTACAGTGATCTAATGAGCAACTAGAGTGCTAACATTCAGAATTTATGGCAAATGTGTGACACATCTGAATGCCTTCTTGATAGAACCAAAGTAAACAAGCATTAAAAATGCAATAGATCTTGCCCTCGTTTAAGTTAAAGCCATTCTGTTTGTAACGAGGTGGCTTTTTAGCTTTGCTTTTATTAGTGTTTTTAAAACTTTCATGTAAATAACATGCATATGTATGCATATATGTATATGTATGCATGCATTTATATTTATATAGATATGCAGATTATATATGTTTATATATGTATATTACCTACTGGCGATAGCCAGTGGGTATATATAGTTAGGATTTTTTCTCTATGGGATTTCTGAAAATTCTATGTCTAATAACTTTGGCGTTTGTGGACGGAATTGGCTGAAATTTTCAGGACAATGGCACATTTTGTTTCTGAGTAGCCCCTGAAAATTTGGGGGGTTTCGTCAAGGGGGGGCCGAGAAAAAAGGGGGGTCCCAAAACGCGTTTTTCCCATTCATTTTTCCATAGGGCGGTTCGACTCACTTTTAGCTCGAAGGCTGAATAGATTTACATGAAACTTGGCAAAATTGTAGATATGGTTTGCCCGACGTGCCTTTGCTATGTCTCAATATATGTGCTCCAGTGGATTTTGAGAAAATAACGTTTACAAAAATATATATATCTGTGACAGCGCTCCGGTTAGCGCCCCGGTTCGCGTACCTGACGCGTAACGGAACTTCGCGAAGCGAAGCTGATTGGCTCTCTGGTGTCTGTCAACATTCTAAACAGTCCGGAGCGGCCGCCATCTTGTCTCTCGATACGATCGAGAGACAAGATGTGGTGAAAAACGAAGGGGGAAATGAAGGAAAGGGGGCAAGGTAGACCACTCCTGACCCCCTAGGATTGATGAGGGGGATATTAAAGTGCCCCGCGGGGCAAAAAATAAAAAATTTTTATTTTTTGCGATTTTACGCCGTAGAGGCGCGTCCCGGTACACGAACCAGGCAGCTCACCGGGCAGCTAACCGGGCAGCTAACCGGCAGCGTAGCTGTCAACATTGTAAACAGTCCGGAGCAGACGCCATCTTGTCTGTCGGTAGGTTCGAGAGACAAGATGTGGTGAAAAAAGAAGGGGGAAATGAAGGAAAGGGGGCAAGGTAAACCCCTCCTGACCCCCTAGGATTGATGAGGGGGATATTAAAGTCCCCTGCGATTTTTCGCGGTAGAGGCGCTTCCCGGTACGCGAACCGGGCAGCTAACCGGCAGCGTAACGGGAGTCCGCCATCTTGTGTTTTTGGAGCGTCCGGTTCGCGTACAGGGTAGCGTCCCGGTAAGCGTAACAAGGGGAAAACCAAGAGAAACAGTAAAAAAAAAAATTAAGGGAATAGCTTTCTAGCAAACTTGGCAAAATTGTAGGGACTGTTTGTTTGATGTGCCTTTGCCAGGCCTCAAGATATGTGCACGTGTGGATTTTGTCTAATTAAGGTTAAAAAAAATATTTATATCTGTAAGCGTGCTCCGGCACGCTTACGTTACGGGTTTTGTTTGCGCTGCAGAGCCGATACGTCACGGTTATGCGACGCGTCATGAGGCGTCTCACGTGGCTACGTGATACGTCACGTAATAAAGAATATATTTTACAGCTATAGATATTAGCTTTTAAAAAACCAATGAAATGCACTGAAAAAACCATAGGTTATAGACCATATATAGTTAGGAATTTGCATTTACAAAACCTTGAAAATTCACTGAAAAAACCATAGGTTAGAGACCATATATAGTTAGCTGGACATTTTATTGACATAAAACCAATGAAATTCCATATATAGTTAGTTGCACTAACTATATATCGCGCACCCGCAATCCACTGCTGATGATGTCACATATTACATCATTCATGACATGGTCAGTGACATCACTGATGACATCACTGATGACATCTCAAATGACATCACTGATGACATCACTGATGACATCTCAAATGACATCATTTATTTATTTATTTATTTATTTTTTGCTATTTTTAAAGCGCGCAAATACCCATACAGGTGTCTCGGCGCTGGTGATCACAGAACTCCCTACACTTTGACGGAATGGTTAGGCAGAAGAGAAAAGCCATGTCTTGAGGCTTTTTCGGAATTTAAGGAGCGTGGGGGCGGTTTTGATATGGAGTGGGAGGGTGTTCCACAATTTAGCAGTGGCTGTAGTGAAACACCTGTCTCCCCAAGTGGCCTTTTTTGTCCGAGGGACATACAGCATGAAAGCTGTGGAGGATCGAAGGGTTCTGCGTTGCTCCAATGGACGAAGAGCTTCTTTTAGGAACTTAGGCCCTGAGTTGTTAAGGGTCTTGTAGGCTATGCAAAGAGCCTTAAATTTTATTCGGCTCCTGATTGGGAGCCAATGGAGCTCTTTGATGTGATGGGAGACAGATGTGAATTTGGAAATAGAAAGTAAGGTTCTGGCCGCCGCGTTTTGCACAGTCTGGAGTTTGTTGAGGACTCCTTCCTGAGCATTAAGAAACAGAGAGTTACAATAATCCGTTCTTGAAAACACTAAAGTACTGATGAGTGTTTTGCCGGCTGACTGTGGTAGGTAAGGGAGGAGTTTCTTGATTTTTTTGAGGGTGTAGAAGGCAGATGATACAACGGCATTGGCGTGATGGTGGAAAGTCAGTTTATTATCAAAGGTGACCCCCAGGTTGCGGACCTTAACCACCGGTTGGGTGGGAGATCCCAACTCCGGTGGCCACCATTGTGGGGACCATGTTGGTCTCAAGCTCCCGAATGTCATCACCTCTGTTTTATCGGAGTTAAGTTTAAGGCAGTTTGATGACATCCAGGAGCCTATTGCCTTCATTCTCTCCTGAAAGTTGGCTGCCACGCTAGCTCCATTATTGTACACCGATAGTACTAGTTGCGTGTCGTCGGCGTACGTGGTAAGGGCAATACCATAGGATTTTATCACCCTCGCTAAGTCCGATACATAGATATTAAAAAGCGTCGGGCTCAGCGAGGAGCCCTGTGGAACGCCGCAGGGAAGTGAAAAGGTCTGGGAGGTGAAGTTACCCATTTTGACAGTCTGTGGACGATTGGCGAGGAACGAGGCAATCAGGTCTTTAGCTGTTCCTCCTATTCCCAGAGCTGCGACACGGTCGATCAGGGTGTTATGACCGTGTCAAATGCAGCGGAGAGATCTAGGAGTATCAAGACGGCCGATCCTCCCTTGTCCATGGTTGTTCTGATTTCGTCTGCTGCTTTCAATAGTGCTGTCTCTGTCCCGTGTCCCTGCCTAAAACCGAACTGTGTGTCATCGAGCAAATTGTTGTCGTTGATGAATTTTGATAATTGCATGTTCATGGACTTTTCAAAAATCTTTGCTGGAAATGGGAGACAGGCGATGGGTCTATAGCTTGCTGGGATAAGAGGGTCTAGCGTTGGTTTTTTCAGCAATGGCTTTATGATCGCCTCTTTCCAGACTGAGGGATATATACCTGTTGCGAACATAGCATTGCATATGGTGGACAACGGAGGGGAAATTGCTTCCGGAATGCGGTTGATAATGGAAGGGGGACATGGGTCAAGAGGGGAGCCGGATTTAGTGCTGGCTACCAGACGTTGAATGTGATCCTGGTCCACGGAGTTGAAAGATAATAAGGTTGGCTGAGTGCTCATAAGAAGAGGACTCGAAGATGGTAGGGGGGCAGAGTGAGAGAAAGTCTGGAAGATGGAGCTGACTTTTTCCTCAAAGAAGCTGGCCAAGGCATCTGCCAGTGATTGAGAGCCTTCCAAGGGCGGCATAGGGGGGTTGGATAGAGTATTAACTACCCTGAATAGTTCTCCTGACGAGTTCTTTGCCTGATTGATTTGAGTGATAAAATAATGGCTTTTCTCAGTGGTTATCGCTCTTTTATAGATGGAGAGGGCATTTTTATAGTTAGATTTGTCTGTAGGGCTGTAGTTGCGACGCCATTGTCTTTCGAGGTTCCTGCAGTATTGTTTCTGCATGCGTAGGGCCTCAGTGAACCATGGGGCTGAAGATATTTTTCTGTTCCGATGTGATGATTTAAGTGGGGCTAGCTTGTCGCAGGCCGTATCTAGGCTTGTCAGGTAGTTTGAGGATGCTTTAGTGGGGTCATGCTCATTGGGGGTATGATTATCCTGCATCATCTCTGCTAATTGGGTTATGTTAATGTTTTTCCAGTCTCTGTATGTTGAACGAGCTGGTGCAGTGAAGCTCGGTTTAGTGGAGTTTGTTTGCACTGTGAAACAAATAGCTGAGTGGTCTGTCCAGATTAGTGGAATTATTTGGGTGATATTTAGAAGAGGACTGTTAGTAAATATACCGTCCAATGTGTGACCTGCCTGATAAGTAGGGGAGTTGATAAGTTGCATTAGGCCTGCAGCTGAAAGGTCTGCAAGAAGCTGCGTGGTATCGTGGTTATTTGAAGTCTCAAGGTGAAAATTGAAGTCACCTAGTAGCGTAAAATGAGGGGCGTCGGCAACTGCTTCAATTATACTACCTATGTTTGCTAAAAACTTGGCTCTTGACCCTGGAGGGCGATAAATCAGCATTCCCTTGAAGGATGATTTTGCTGATAGGCCTAGAGTAAAGATGAGAGACTCATATTCTGGGCATGTATATGGTTTAGTCGTGAGTTTGAAGCGGCTTTTGTAAATTATGGCTATGCCGCCACCTCTTTTTATTGGTCTGTCTAATCTACAAACATTGTAGTTGATTGGAGTGGCTTCTGCAAAGTCGGGTCCTGAGGCGTCATCGCCCCATGTCTCGGTGACGAACAGTAGGTCCAGATTGTGCGCGTCGATCAGATCAGCGATTTCTATTTTGTGCTTGGGGAGGGATCTGGCATTTATTAACGCTGCTTGAATTAATGGTAGGTTATTTGTTGAAGGTTTCCCGGTGCATTTGTTGCAAGTAGGACATAAGAGTGGGCCTAGGATGTGATTAGAGTAGCTTAAGTGCGGGGGTGTATGTGGTTGGACCGCTAGATGCCTCAGTTTTAGTAGTTCGTCGGTGGAATAGGTTAATCTCACCGTGTAAGTAGAAGGCCGTGGTGCTGGAGTTACAGGGGGGGTGGCCGTTGGCCCGTCCACGGCGCGGACGAGCGCAGACGAGCTTGCCTTATGCGCGCCTTCGGCGCGCATTCGTCGCGCCCGCTGCGCTCGTCCGCTGCGCTTCCGATTGCAGCACATGTTTATGGTTACGAGGATGGCATAGGAAGTGGGTGTGGTCGCGGTCTGCTGCAAGTATAATTCAAATCAGGTGGGAATTAGCAGTTCTAAAAGCAAGTAATACAATTTTAAAAAGTGCGTGCTAACTCCCGGCTTTCCGCCTCAGGAGTGGAGTTCTTTGAACGCGCGTTCGTAGTCAGCGCGCGCTCAAGTAGTGCTAGTGGGCGTGGTCACGCAAGTGGGCGTGTCCGCTGCTGGGAGGCGGCGTTGCCCTGGCAACAGTATGCCGTGTCAGCCCTGGATCGGCTGAGCGGTCTGCTGCAAGTATAATTCAAATCAGGTGGGATTTAGCAGTTCTAAAAGCAAGTAATACAATACAATACAATACAATACATCACTGATGACATCATGACACACCAAAGAAAGGGGGAAATGACCATAAGGGGGCATAGTAGATCCTTCCTGACCCCCTAGGTTTGATGTGGAGGCTTTAAAAGGGCCCCGCGGGGCAAAAAAAAAATGTTTTATTTTTTTTTTGCGTGGGTAGCGCCCGGTACGCGCACCGGGAAGCGGTCCGGGGAGCGTACTATAAGGAAAAAAGAATGATAGACTATGATATTTTTAAATATTGTATGTGCATTGATTGTTCTTTTTGTTGTTTTTTTATTTTTTTATTTAAGTAGCAGTATTAATGATTATTAAATATAAATGTATTTTTGAAATTGTGCACAGTATACTATAAGTCTGACTTTACATTATAATCAATTTGGTACTAGTTTATGAATTACATATAAAAATTATTAAAGACTCAAACAATTTTTAAATATTAAATATAATTTTATTTTTCTGATTCTTTTTCAAAATTTAATAGAACGTCTAACATTTGACTGTCCGATATGTCCTCTTGTTGAGTGAACATAACTTCCCACATTTGACCGTCATCATAATGAAGTAAATGATCCACAGATTCTACACATTGTAGAAGTTCATGGTCTCGTGATTCATCCATGAATTCCAAGTCAATGGGTTCAATTATTTCCCCATTATTCATGTCTAGGACAATTTCAAAGGAAACGTTCTGTTCTCCTTGCATTTTTGTGCTGAAATTTGAATAAAAAATAAATATATCAGTAGAGATAGGGCACTGTTAGGTTTAAGTTCAGACAGGTACTTTTGAGGCATGAAGTAGTACTATTAAAAAGTGCCTGTGAGAAAGCCTATGTAAATTCATAATAATACCACATAAACCTAAATCAATCCATAATTATAATAAACAAGCCTTTCTCAATGTCTAACTCTTACAGAGGGATAGTATATAACTATCTGAAAATGTTTTCAAATTTATAAAATAATATCTTACCTTTTAAAAACAAGTTTAAGTTGTGAGTGAAAATGATCTTGCAATGTAGTTCAGGAAGTAGTAGTCAAAATGGCTGTGTTTCTCTCACTTTTTTTTATATATATATTCAGGTACATAACCAATCAAATGTCAGGTAAAAAAAGTAGAAAATGAAAGTAACATTTTAATTGGTTGTCAATTCTAACACTTCAGATGTGTTTTGTGAAGTAATTTACCTCAGGGTATTTAGAGAGGTCTACAGGCTAAATGGCTAAATGGAATTCCAACCAAATTTGTGAAAATGGTAGGGATTGGTATGTAGTATGAGCTAATCTATATTTGGTGAAAGTGTCTCCAGGGTTTCTTCTGTAAATTACTTTCCCACCTTTTTTAATGGAGCGCTTCCCAGTGAGCGCCCCGGTACGCTAACCGGCAGCGTTACGGGAGTCCACCATTTTGTGTTTCAGTCGAATAAGGATACAAGATGGAGGGCAAATAATGTTCAGAATGGGTAGAAGGGGGCACGGTAGACGTATCCTGACCCCCTAGGTTTTCTGAGGGTGGCTGAGGAGGTCCATATGTGCGAAAAAAAATCATTTTTTTTCCAATTTTCGCGGGTTAGCGTCCGGTGCACGTACAGGGTAGCGCTCCGGGGAGCGTACTTTGTTGAAAATTTGTGAAAAAAGTTAGAGTAAAATAATAATTGTGAGTGATCAGATGTAGGGTAGCTCTGAAAAGAGCTTTTGGGTTTATGGTACATTTAGGTACTTATAAGTAGGTACCAATGCACAGTTTTAAATTCAGAATGAAACCTCTGTTCCCTTCATCTGAGAAGTGAACTCCATCTCCTCTGTAGATATCTTGCATGTAGTAACGTAAGTTATTGTTGTAGATGGAGCCCATTCCATGGTCTCTCATGTAAGCTGAAACAGATTTGTTTACATGCTTCCTCGATTTCTCAATTTGTGGACAAAATTGGTTTGACCACCTCCATTTCTGTCTTTGGCATATATTTGAATATACCAAGGCAGTTTGAGGAAAAAGTGCCATCAATTGCTCAAAGGTGTCCTTTAAAAGCATTTCCAGGCCTACCCCAGTCAAAGTGCCCAAGTCATTTCCTCCACAGTGCACAATTAACAGGTCAGGTTTAGGCAAATGCATAAAGGTTTTCACCAATGGTATCAATTGGTGACATTTTAATCCTCTGTGGCCAAACCACTTAATTTCCACATCTTGTAAATTGAGGTTGTGTACATTTCTGTTATCAGCATACCTCTGAGCCCAGTAGATGTAACTATGTCCAACAATCCAGACAGAAAACATGGTGAGAGAAGGTTCTGCTGCAGTCAGATGAAGTGTGGCAATGAAATGGCAGTTGAAAAAATAAGAGTTTAAAATGAAAAAAACTGTGGAGTTTCTGTGTTAATGAAGCAGTAGCAGTGATTGGTGGATTTTGATTGCTGAAAACAGAAAGTTAGGGTGCATGGATGAGTTCTTTGAAAGATGTAATTTGAATTGTCAAGAAAAAATCATTTTATGAAAGATTGCACTGGATACGCAGGTGTACTGAGAGTTCAGAGTTCAATTGAAACATTGTTGTGTGAACTTGCAAACATGAGAGGTCTTTCAGGAGGTGGTTGCTATGCAAAAAAGGCAGAAAGGGCAGAGGGGGAAGGGTGTTGATTTGAAAAAAGTGAGGGAAGAGTTTTGATTGGGTGACATGAGAGATATGTGTGATGAATTACAGTTTTCTGTGCTTTTTATAGCTGCAGACTCTGGAGTGCATACCTTTTGCTCTGCTAAAAATAATTTGGTGTGTTTCTGAGACTGTTTTGAAACTCATAAAGTATTTGCTAAGGTGAGAAAAGATTCATTTAATTTAGATAGAGAATAGTATGGTTTAGGGAGAACATTATGAAGAAAGTTGTGTATTTAAAATGTTGCTTTGTGTCAAGTGTTTTACAAATAGATTTTGTTTCTTTGTGTTACATAGCCATGTTAAAAGTGACGCTAAAATAGTGCAAGGGTCTTACAAAAATGCTTTCATGTGTCTTAGGGTATTTTAACTCACTTTCTCATGAATGTAGGTATATAATTGATTTAGATGTTGTGTTTAAAAACAATTTAAGAAAACAATTAGGTTTCTGGATATGTACTGCTAGAGATTCATAGGTTGCTTGGGGCATATTTATAAGGCCTTTGAGTCTCTCTGATGTTATTTTTCACATTTTTATTTAAGACCTTTCTCTGTGGTGCAAGGTCCTTGTAAATATGCCCCCATCTGTGGTTGGCAAATTTTGATTTTAATTCATTGACTAACATAGCCATGTTAAAAGTGACCCAAAAATGTTGGAAGGGCCTTAAAAAAACGATTTCATGTGTCTTAGGTCATTTTAAGTCATTTCCCCTTGAATGTAGGTATATAATTGATTTAGATGATGTGTTTAAAAACGATTTATGAAAACAATTAGGTTTCTTGATATGTATTGCTAGAGATTCATAGGTTGCTTGGGGCATATTTATAAGGCCTTTGTGTCTCTCTGATGTTATTTTTCCCATTTTAATTTAAGACCTTTCCCTGTGGTGCAAGGTCCTTGTAAATACGCCCCCATCTGTGCTTGACAAATTTAGATCTTGATTATTTGACTTACATAGCCATGTTAAAAGTGATCTAAAAATGGAGCAAGGGCTTAAAAAAACTCTTTCATGTGTCTTAGGGCATTTTAAGTCACTTCCCGATGAATGTAGGTATATAATTGATTTAGATGATGTGTTTAAAAACGATTTTTGAAATCAATTAGGTTTCTTGATATGTAATGCTAGAGCTTCATAGGTTGCTTGGGGCATATTTATAAGGCCTTTGTGTCTCTCTGATGTTATTTTTCCCATTTTAATTTAAGACCTTTCCCTGTGGTGCAAGGTCCTTGTAAATACGCCCCCATCTGTGTTTGGCAAATTTAGATCTTGATTATTTGACTTACATAGCCATGTTAAAAGTGATCTAAAAATGGAGCAAGGGCTTAAAAAAACCGCTTTCATGTGTCTTAGGGCATTTTAAGTCACTTCCCGATGAATGTAGGTATATAATTGATTTAGATGATGTGTTTAAAAACGATTTTTGAAATCAATTAAGTTTCTTGATATGTAATGCTAGAGCTTCATAGGTTGCTTGGGGCATATTTATAAGGCCTTTGTGTCTCTCTGATGTTATTTTTCCCATTTTAATTTAAGACCTTTCCCTGTGGTGTAAGGTCCTTGTAAATACGCCCCCATGTGTGCTTGGCAAATTTAGATTTTCATTATTTGACTTACATAGCCATGTTCCATACAGTTCTCACCTTCTGCGTAGTCTTTGATATGCTAGACTCCATCTGCACTATGAGATACCTAAGCAAAGGAAACACAGGTGATGTGATTTTGAAATGAGGAAAAGAAACTCCACATTTTTCAATTACATCACCTGTGTTTTCTAAGTTTACGAATGACATTGTGCAGATGAGGTTTAGGTCTGTCCACGGACACAGAAGAGGTCTGGCCTTTGTTCAAGAGTGAAGTGGACATGACTTACTTCATTGGTAGGCTTTCACATGTATTATCTCCTTTGTACTCTTCAAGAAGCGTAAATTTCATCTGCAACCCTGAGTAGGCCTCACCTTAAACAAACCTCTGGATAGGCCACACCTTATCGTCATCCTGAATCAATCATTTAAAATGTTAGGGACAGATTTATGATAGGTGTATGACTCTTTTGCGTCACTGTGCGTCACTTTTGTGACGCAGCAGCGGTGCAAAAGATTTGCTATGTGGCGACATATTTACAACTTGATGCATCTAGGCAGATGTGTCATGCTGTAAAGTCCCATGCCACATGAAACCGATGCAGAAGTGATGCAAAAGATGCACCATGTTGCAAGACAGGCCTCATTTCATCTCCAACAAGATAAGAAGCTGAATCTTCTGTAAATGTCAAAATTGTTGTATACACTGCTCAACTTATGTGTACTCTTTGATATGCTAGAGTCCATCTGCACTATGAGATACCTAAGCAAAGGAAACACAGGTGATGTGATTGTGAAATGAGGAAAAGAAACTCCACATTTTTCAATTACATCACCTGTGTTTCCTAAGTTTACAAATGACATTGTGCAGATGAGGTTTAGGCCTGTCCACGGACACAGAAGAGGTCTGGCCTTTGTTCAAGAGTGAAGTGGACATGACTTACTTCATTGGTAGGCTTTCACATGTATTATCTCCTCTGTACTCTTCAAGAAGCGTAAATTTCATCTGCAACCCTGAGTAGGCCTCACCTTAAACAAACCTCTGGATAGGCCACACCTTATCGTCATCCTGAATCAATCATTTAAAATGTTAGGGACAGATTTATGATAGGTGTATGACTCTTTTGTGTCACTGTGCGTCACTTTTGTGACGCAGCAGCGGTGCAAAAGATTTGCTATGTGGCGACATATTTACAACTTGATGCATCTAGGCAGATGTGTCATGCTGTAAAGTCCCATGCCACATGAAACCGATGCAGCAGTGATGCAAAAGATGCACCATGTTGCAAGACAGGCCTCATTTCATCTCCAACAAGATAAGAAGCTGAATCTTCTGTAAATGTCAAAATTGTTGTATACACTGCTCAACTTATGTGTACTCTTCGATATGCTAGAGTCCATCTGCACTATGAGATACCTAAGCAAAGGAAACACAGGTGATGTGATTGTGAAATGAGGAAAAGAAACTCCACATTTTTCAATTACATCACCTGTGTTTCCTAAGTTTACAAATGACATTGTGCAGATGAGGTTTAGGCCTGTCCACGGACACAGAAGAGGTCTGGCCTTTGTTCAAGAGTGAAGTGGACATGACTTACTTCATTGGTAGGCTTTCACATGTATTATCTCCTCTGTACTCTTCAAGAAGCGTAAATTTCATCTGCAACCCTGAGTAGGCCTCACCTTAAACAAACCTCTGGATAGGCCACACCTTATCGTCATCCTGAATCAATCATTTAAAATGTTAGGGACAGATTTATGATAGGTGTATGACTCTTTTGCGTCACTGTGCGTCACTTTTGTGACGCAGCAGCGGTGCAAAAGATTTGCTATGTGGCGACATATTTACAACTTGATGCATCTAGGCAGATGTGTCATGCTGTAAAGTCCCATGCCACATGAAACCGATGCAGCAGTGATGCAAAAGATGCACCATGTTGCAAGACAGGCCTCATTTCATCTCCAACAAGATAAGAAGCTGAATCTTCTGTAAATGTCAAAATTGTTGTATACACTGCTCAACTTATGTGTACTCTTTGATATGCTAGAGTCCATCTGCACTATGAGATACCTAAGCAAAGGAAACACAGGTGATGTGATTGTGAAATGAGGAAAAGAAACTCCACATTTTTCAATTACATCACCTGTGTTTCCTAAGTTTACAAATGACATTGTGCAGATGAGGTTTAGCCCTGTCCACGGACACAGAAGAGGTCTGGCCTTTGTTCAAGAGTGAAGTGGACATGACTTACTTCATTGGTAGGCTTTCACATGTATTATCTCCTCTGTACTCTTCAACAAGCGTAAATTTCATCTGCAACCCTGAGTAGGCCTCACCTTAAACAAACCTCTGGATAGGCCACACCTTATCGTCATCCTGAATCAATCATTTAAAATGTTAGGGACAGATTTATGATAGGTGTATGCCTCTTTTGCGTCACTGTGCGTCACTTTTGTGACGCAGCGGCGGTGCAAAAGATTTGCTATGTGGCGACATATTTACAACTTGATGCATCTAGGCAGATGTGTCATGCTGTAAAGTCCCGTGCCACATGAAACCGATGCAGCAGTGATGCAAAACATGCACCATGTTGCAAGACAGGCCTCATTTTATCTCCAACAAGATAAGAAGCTGAATCTTCTGTAAATGTCAAAATTGTTGTATACACTGCTCAACTTCTGTGTACTCTTTGATATGCTAGAGTCCATCTGCACTGTGAGATACCTAAGCAAAGGAAACATAGGTGATGTGATTGTGAAATGAGGAAAAGAAACTCCAAATTTTTCAATTACATCACCTGTGTTTCCTAAGTTTACGAATGACATTGTGCAGATGAGGTTTAGGTCTGTCCACGGACACAGAAGAGGTCTGGCCTTTGTTCAAGAGTGAAGTGGACATGACTTACTTTATTGGTAGGCTTTCACATGTATTATCTCCTCTGTACTCTTCAATAAGCGTAAATTTCATCTGCAACCCTGAGTAGGCCTCACCTTAAACAAACCTCTGGATAGGCCACACCTTATCGTCATCCTAAATCAATCATTTAAAATGTTAGGGACAAATTTATGATAGGTGTATGACTCTTTTGCGTCACTGTGCGTCACTTTTGTGACGCAGCAGCGGTGCAAAAGATTTGCTATGTGGCGACATATTTACAACTTGATGCATCTAGGCAGATGTGTCATGCTTTAAAGTCCCATGCCACATGAAACCGATGCAGTAGTGATGCAAAAGATGCACCATGTTGCAAGACAGGCCTCATTTAATCTCCAACAAGATAAGAAGCTGAATCTTCTGTAAATGTCAAAATTGTTGTATACACTGCTCAACTTATGTGTACTCTTTGATATGCTAGAGTCCATCTGCACTATGAGATACCTAAGCAAAGGAAACACAGGTGATGTGATTGTGAAATGAGGAAAAGAAACTCCACATTTTTCAATTACATCACCTGTGTTTCCTAAGTTTACAAATGACATTGTGCAGATGAGGTTTACGCCTGTCCACGGACACAGAAGAGGTCTGGCCTTTGTTCAAGAGTGAAGTGGACATGACTTACTTCATTGGTAGGCTTTCACATGTATTATCTCCTCTGTACTCTTCAAGAAGCGTAAATTTCATCTGCAACCCTGAGTAGGCCTCACCTTAAACAAACCTCTGGATAGGCCACACCTTATCGTCATCCTGAATCAATCATTTAAAATGTTAGGGACAAATTTATGATAGGTGTATGACTCTTTTGCGTCACTGTGCGTCACTTTTGTGACGCAGCAGCGGTGCAAAAGATTTGCTATGTGGCGACATATTTACAACTTGATGCATCTAGGCAGATGTGTCATGCTGTAAAGTCCCATGCCACATGAAACCGATGCAGCAGTGATGCAAAAGATGCACCATGTTGCAAGACAGGCCTCATTTCATCTCCAACAAGATAAGAAGCTGAATCTTCTGTAAATGTCAAAATTGTTGTATACACTGCTCAACTTATGTGTACTCTTTGATATGCTAGAGTCCATCTGCACTATGAGATACCTAAGCAAAGGAAACACAGGTGATGTGATTGTGAAATGAGGAAAAGAAACTCCACATTTTTCAATTACATCACCTGTGTTTCCTAAGTTTACAAATGACATTGTGCAGATGAGGTTTAGCCCTGTCCACGGACACAGAAGAGGTCTGGCCTTTGTTCAAGAGTGAAGTGGACATGACTTACTTCATTGGTAGGCTTTCACATGTATTATCTCCTCTGTACTCTTCAACAAGCGTAAATTTCATCTGCAACCCTGAGTAGGCCTCACCTTAAACAAACCTCTGGATAGGCCACACCTTATCGTCATCCTGAATCAATCATTCAAAATGTTAGGGACAGATTTATGATAGGTGTATGCCTCTTTTGCGTCACTGTGCGTCACTTTTGTGACGCAGCGGCGGTGCAAAAGATTTGCTATGTGGCGACATATTTACAACTTGATGCATCTAGGCAGATGTGTCATGCTGTAAAGTCCCGTGCCACATGAAACCGATGCAGCAGTGATGCAAAACATGCACCATGTTGCAAGACAGGCCTCATTTTATCTCCAACAAGATAAGAAGCTGAATCTTCTGTAAATGTCAAAATTGTTGTATACACTGCTCAACTTCTGTGTACTCTTTGATATGCTAGAGTCCATCTGCACTGTGAGATACCTAAGCAAAGGAAACATAGGTGATGTGATTGTGAAATGAGGAAAAGAAACTCCACATTTTTCAATTACATCACCTGTGTTTCCTAAGTTTACGAATGACATTGTGCAGATGAGGTTTAGGTCTGTCCACGGACACAGAAGAGGTCTGGCCTTTGTTCAAGAGTGAAGTGGACATGACTTACTTTATTGGTAGGCTTTCACATGTATTATCTCCTCTGTACTCTTCAATAAGCGTAAATTTCATCTGCAACCCTGAGTAGGCCTCACCTTAAACAAACCTCTGGATAGGCCACACCTTATCGTCATCCTAAATCAATCATTTAAAATGTTAGGGACAGATTTATGATAGGTGTATGACTCTTTTGCGTCACTGTGCGTCACTTTTGTGACGCAGCAGCGGTGCAAAAGATTTGCTATGTGGCGACATATTTACAACTTGATGCATCTAGGCAGATGTGTCATGCTTTAAAGTCCCATGCCACATGAAACCGATGCAGTAGTGATGCAAAAGATGCACCATGTTGCAAGACAGGCCTCATTTAATCTCCAACAAGATAAGAAGCTGAATCTTCTGTAAATGTCAAAATTGTTGTATACACTGCTCAACTTATGTGTACTCTTTGATATGCTAGAGTCCATCTGCACTATGAGATACCTAAGCAAAGGAAACACAGGTGATGTGATTGTGAAATGAGGAAAAGAAACTCCACATTTTTCAATTACATCACCTGTGTTTCCTAAGTTTACAAATGACATTGTGCAGATGAGGTTTAGGCCTGTCCACGGACACAGAAGAGGTCTGGCCTTTGTTCAAGAGTGAAGTGGACATGACTTACTTCATTGGTAGGCTTTCACATGTATTATCTCCTCTGTACTCTTCAACAAGCGTACATTTCATCTGCAACCCTGAGTAGGCCTCACCTTAAACAAACCTCTGGATAGGCCACACCTTATCGTCATCCTGAATCAATCATTTAAAATGTTAGGGACAGATTTATGATAGGTGTATGCTTCTTTTGCGTCACTGTGCGTCACTTTTGTGACGCAGCGGCGGTGCAAAAGATTTGCTATGTGGCGACATATTTACAACTTGATGCATCTAGGCAGATGTGTCATGCTGTAAAGTCCCGTGCCACATGAAACCGAGGCAGCAGTGATGCAAAACATGACCAATGTTGCAAGACAGGCCTCATTTCATCTCCAACAAGATAAGAAGCTGAATCTTCTGTAAATGTCAAAATTGTTGTATACACTGCTCAACTTCTGTGTACTCTTTGATATGCTAGAGTCCATCTGCACTGTGAGATACCTAAGCAAAGGAAACATAGGTGATGTGATTGTGAAATGAGGTAAAGAAACTCCACATTTTTCAATTACATCACCTGTGTTTCCTAAGTTTACGAATGACATTGTGCAGATGAGGTTTAGGTCTGTCCACGGACACAGAAGAGGTCTGGCCTTTGTTCAAGAGTGAAGTGGACATGACTTACTTCATTGGTAGGCTTTCACATGTATTATCTCCTCTGTACTCTTCAATAAGCGTAAATTTCATCTGCAACCCTGAGTAGGCCTCACCTTAAACAAACCTCTGGATAGGCCACACCTTATCGTCATCCTAAATCAATCATTTAAAATGTTAGGGACAGATTTATGATAGGTGTATGACTCTTTTGCGTCACTGTGCGTCACTTTTGTGACGCAGCAGCGGTGCAAAAGATTTGCTATGTGGCGACATATTTACAACTTGATGCATCTAGGCAGATGTGTCATGCTTTAAAGTCCCATGCCACATGAAACTGATGCAGTAGTGATGCAAAAGATGCACCATGTTGCAAGACAGGCCTCATTTCATCTCCAACAAGATAAGAAGCTGAATCTTCTGTAAATGTCAAAATTGTTATATACACTGCTCAACTTATGTGTACTCTTTGATATGCTAGAGTCCATCTGCACTATGAGATACCTAAGCAAAGGAAACACAGGTGATGTGATTGTGAAATGAGGAAAAGAAACTCCACATTTTTCAATTACATCACCTGTGTTTCCTAAGTTTACAAATGACATTGTGCAGATGAGGTTTAGGCCTGTCCACGGACACAGAAGAGGTCTGGCCTTTGTTCAAGAGTGAAGTGGACATGACTTACTTCATTGGTAGGCTTTCACATGTATTATCTCCTCCGTACTCTTCAACAAGCGTAAATTTCATCTGCAACCCTGAGTAGGCCTCACCTTAAACAAACCTCTGGATAGGCCACACCTTATCGTCATCCTAAATCAATCATTTAAAATGTTAGGGACAGATTTATGATAGGTGTATGCTTCTTTTGCGTCACTGTGCGTCACTTTTGTGACGCAGCGGCGGTGCAAAAGATTTGCTATGTGGCGACATATTTACAACTTGATGCATCTAGGCAGATGTGTCATGCTGTAAAGTCCCGTGCCACATGAAACCGATGCAGCAGTGATGCAAAACATGCACAATGTTGCAAGACAGGCCTCATTTCATCTCCAACAAGATAAGAAGCTGAATCTTCTGTAAATGTCAAAATTGTTGTATACACTGCTCAACTTATGTGTACTCTTTGATATGCTAGAGTCCATCTGCACTATGAGATAACTAAGCAAAGGAAACACAGGTGATGTGATTGTGAAATGAGGAAAAGAAACTCCACATTTTTCAATTACATCACCTGTGTTTCCTAAGTTTACGAATGACATTGTGCAGATGAGGTTTAGGTCTGTCCACGGACACAGAGAAGGTCTGGCCTTTGTTCAAGAGTGAAGTGGATATGACTTACTTCATTGGTAGGCCTTCACATGTATTATCTCCTCTGTACTCTTCAACAAGCGTAAATTTCATCTGCAACCCTGAGTAGGCCTCACCTCAAACAAACCTCTGGATAGGCCACACTTTATCGTAATCTTGAATCAATCATTTAAAATGTTAGGGTCAGATTTATGATAGGTGTATGTCTCTTTTGCGTCACTGTGCGTCACTGTGCGTCACTTTTGTGACGCAGCGGCGGTGCAAAAGATTTGCTATGTGGTGACATATTTACAACTTGATGCATCTAGGCAGATGTGTCATGCTGTAAAGTCCTGTGCCACATGAAACCTGCGTCAGTTTTCATATAGGTGTTTTGTTGCAAGGTATGCATTAATTTGCATGAAAGCCCTGTAAAACTAACACAGTGAAATTTAGAAGATTTCACTGAGTCAGCTTTATAGCATTGCTGAATCAAATCCTTACGCCTGTTTGAAACAGGCATAAGAAGTGATGCACCATGCAATGTGAGGGTTCCTCCTGTGCATTGCAGTAGACATGTCGCGCTTATGACGTGATTCCTGCAATGTGCTGCTTTTGCGGCACAGATGCGTGACGCATCTGTGCTGTTTTTGCTCAATGGTGCTCCACATTGTAAATGCGGCACACTATGGGTGGCAGAGCAGCGGTGCACATTAACTGGTGCATCCGTGGGGATGCGCCACTTAGCATAAATCTGCCCCTGTACATTTAAGTATGAGCAGGGGACACAGAGTCGGTGAGGCTTATCCAAGGTTAAGAAGAGATGAGTCCTGTTCACTGAAAACTTGGACATAGGCCTCACCTCCTCAGCATCGCTGGACATGGCTAAATAATAGCTGCAAAATGTTACTCTTGTTAAACAATTTTACTATTATAATCTCTGAGATTTGTCTCTTACTCTGCAACATCTCATTGTTGTTCTCTTTCTTTAAAGATAACGACAACATCAACCATGAGTGACAATCAGCAATCAGTTGATCTCGACCTTATCATTGAACTTGTAATTGAAACATCAGTGGAAGTAGATCCCTTGGATTATTTAAATCCTGAGGATGATGAAGAACATGATGAGGATGCCGATTTGTCAGAATTGTATGACATAGGGTGGGAAGCTGACCTGCTTGAGCCTATGGAACTATAAACATTTATTTTTAAAATTTACAATAAATGAAAAGTAAAAATGTAAACCGTTTCATTTAAAATTAAACACACCTTCAAAAACAGGTTATGTGTAGTGTCTTCAATAAAATATTAAAATATGCTCATAAAATTAGATCAGATTCACATATAAAACAGCACAGGTAAAATGAAGAAGAATTCCATTTCTTTTCTGCTATTTGTGTATTCTAAATTTGCCAAAGCACTAAAAAATATTCTATGTAAAAATGTCAAGTAGTGTGTTAAGTTTTTGATGACTGTTATTGATTTACTGTTTGGTAATAGTGGTTAATAACATTTTTTATTATATTTTACCACAGATTCAACTGCAGATCATTTCAAATTTTGAGAATGCCGTCTAAGGATAGAATCAGAAAGGCTACAAAACGTCAAAGACAGCAGGTTCATCAACTAATGCAGCAGTCCTCTACAATAAAAAATCGTCAAGTCACCAAGAAAGCACCGGGTAAGACCACGAAATCATTCATAAGAAACATTTGTAAAAAAAAAAGTAGTACTACAGAAAATGTTTTAGTCCAGAAAAAGAGAAGCAATTTAAACGGAAAGGAAAGGCCAATCAAAAATGTTACTGCTAGAGCAAGAGATAACTCTGTGCATGATAGTAGAAGGAAACAACAGTTTAGGGACATTCGTAAACGAATGTTCCGCAACAGGATAATTGGCAATTTGTTAAAAAATATTAAGAAAGGTCAACAGAAAGTGGTTTTTTATAAGAGAAAAAAAAAATTGAGAAAGTTATTGATCAGGCATTTGAAATTAAACAAAAGTTATTTATTTTGATAATCAATAGAATTAGGAAGCTAAACAAGGCAATTTATGATTTCAAAAGAAATAGTAGATGGAAGAGAATAGTTAATCGTAGTAATTTTTGTGAAGTTTTCTCCGGAGAATGGATGCATAGTTCAAGTTGTGAGGCATTTTTTAATGAGGAGAGTTATTTCCAGGATAATGATTTGGTGCATGCAGTTGACACCAATGGTCGAGCTTATGAGGTGAAAGATGGTTGTCCAGTTGAAAAAGAAAAACTTGTGACAACAGAGACAGAAGAGGTGTTAGGTAATGAGGTTTTAGGAAGACGTCCTAAGGGTCCTGTGTACACCTGGAAGTGTAGTAGTATTTGCAGTGTACGACAGGATTCCATCAATTTGCTTTGTGATTTTGTACGGACATTTAATAAGAAAAGTTTGAAGCAGAAAATGATGTTGTTGCAAGAATTAGATCCTTGCAGAGTGAGAGAAGTGACAGGTTTGCATGGTCATTCACTGGCTTGTCTTTCCAGGAGAGTATGCCAGAGTGTTTTTCATCATTTCAGGATGCTAGCAGTGCATCATAATAAAGTGAGGAAATTAGTTAGAATGTTGTATTATGCTAAGAGTCCAGCAATTATGCTTAAACAATTATGCGCTGCTCTTTTGCATGGTTCTGAAATAGATGTGAAAAATATTTGTGAAGAAATTGAGTTTTGTTACTTTGGAAGTAAAGAGGAGAATGTTGAAATTGACCCAGAAGAAGAGGGTAATGTGGAGGATAGTGTACAGGTTTCCAGTACAGATAATTTTCAGAAGGAAATTGCCACGTTTCAGGTGAAATCAAGTGAGAGGCCTAATTTCACTTGTGTGTGTTGTCGACACACTTATTATAAGAATCAGACTAAGTTAGTGGATGTATATGCAAAAAGTGAAAGGGAAAATAATAGTGAATGGAAGGATTTCGCAATATACTTGATGGTAGAAAATTGTTTTGATTTGGGATTGGATCAACGTGTGTGTACTTATTGTTGTAACAAATTAAATCAAAACCAGATGCCTGCTAGAGCGGTTCATAATAATCTGGAATTGGTTGAGATTCCTTCTGAATTGAAGGATTTAAATACTTATGAATCTATTTTGATTCAAAGTATCCATCCCTTTCAGGCTATTGTAAGAATGGAGCCAAAGACAGGGAAATTGCCTCCATCAGATTTACAGAGAGGATTAAAGGGAAGAGTTGTTTATTTGCCTCTAGATTTGAAGAAAAACATTAATACAATTGGAGTAGAAAAAGTGGAAGAGGAACCTCTGGTTATCTTAGTTAATGGTGTTCCGACAAAGAATAAGAAAATATGGCAAGATTTAGTGGATGTTAGGAAAGTCAAAAAGGCAACATTGTATTTGAAAAAAAATAATAAGTACTATAAGAATGTACATGTTGCAGAAGAGGAAGTAAGTGAGGAAGAGGATAGCGATTTGTGTGCTGGTCAAATTGAGAAAGTAGAACCCTCTAAAAGTGAAGAAATATATGAACATTATAGTGTTCATCCTTTGCATTCCAAGGAAGTCATGGGGAATGCTATTGAGTTGTTTCAAATGAAACAAGCCAAAGGGAGTCCCATTAGTGTTTGGGAGGAAAGTTTGGAAGCTCGGTGTTTCCCACAGCTATTTCCAACAGGTCAGGGAGGAAGATATGATGAGCGACCTCATCAAATTCCTGCTTCTGAATACCGGACTTTACGATTGTATGCAGAAGATATAGGGAGATAGATGGTGGCCTCCGGAGCTCGGGCCGGCCCCCCTCCCGGTGACGGAATTGAAGAACTTGGGAGTGTGGATGGATCCTACTCTCAGTTTTGAGGGGCACACTAAGAAAACGGCAGCTTGCTGTTTTGGAATCCTCCGGTCCCTGCGCCCAGTCCTAAAGTTTTTTGATTCAAGCACTCGGCAGCTGGTTATACAGGCGACTGTTATGTCTCGCCTGGACTATGCCAGCTCTCTCTTAGTGGGTGTTAACCAGGCCGAATTTACTCGCCTTCAGCGAGTGCAGAACGCTGCGGCTAGGGCAATTGTGGGTCTCCCCCGTTTCTGTTCTGTTTCTAGTACTCTGAAAGCTCTACACTGGCTACCAGTCAGAGCCAGAGTTCAATTCAAAGTACTCTGTTTAGCTTTTAAAATTTTAAAGGGTACGGCTCCTCAAACTCTGATGGTCCTTCTGACCTGGTACGTCCCTACTCGGCACCTGAGATCTATGGGTCAAGCTCTCACTATTGTCCCTAGATACAAGCTGTGCCGTGTTGGTGGCCGGTCTTTTCGGGTCAAAGCGGCCGAACTGTGGAATTCCCTTCCGGTGGGGATTCGGTTGTCTGAGGACCTTTTGTCCTTTCGTAGGGCGATCAAAACTTTCTTATTTTAAATTCGTCTTGACTCCTCTTAGCTGTTGTGTTTCCTGTGGTTGTTGTGTGGTACCTTGCCGTGCGCCGGGACGCCCCTTAGCTGGGGCAGCTGTGCGCAGTACAAATCCACGTAACATAACATAACAAGATGCTAGGTTTCGACAATGCATTCCCTATTTGTTTCATCTCCTGTTTGAAAGCGATCTGTCTGGACTGTCATATGCAGTGAACCACATCTTGAAAAGTGGTATACACATGCAAAACATCTCTGCAAGTGACTTTATGGATAAAGTCAATGTGCAAGACAGTATTTTGGATTGTCACCTGATTAATCTCATGGCGTGTCAGCGTCGTACTAATGAGTACTGGTACCGTCGTCATGGTGATTTAAAATGTATGCTGAGGAACTTAGGAACTCCCACATGGTTCCTCACTCTGAGCTGTGCCGAGTATGGCTGGGAAGACTTACTTGAATTTCTACGAGAGGCAAATGGAAACATTGAAAATATCGAATTCAAGACACCCGGAGAACTGTGCTCTTTGGATCCAGTGAATGTATGCAGGTACTTCAATCATAGATTTGAAGCTATGATGTCTTTCATCATGAACAAGAGAAATCCACCTCTTGGAGAGGTGTTGGATTTCTTCTGGAGAAAGGAGTACCAAGCAAGAGGTGCTCCTCATATACATATGCTGCTGTGGATCAAGGATGCACCTAAATTTGGAACGGATCTAGAAGACTTAGTGATGAGTTTCATAGAACAGTATTCTACATGTGCTGTTCCAAACGCAAAGGAGAAGAAAAGCCTAAGAGAACAAGTTCTACGTTTCCAAAGCCATCGTTGTGGAAAGTACTGTCGTCGTAAATTCAGAAACAAGGACAAGTTCTACACCAAATGTCGTTTCGGCTTTCCACGACCGGTGATTTCTAAAGGAAGAGTAAACAGTTTGATGTCTTCGCTGCGACATAATGTGATGAAGAAATCACCTAAAAACACATACAATTTGAAAAGGAACGAAGAGTCCAAGTACGTCAACGACTACAACCCAGTGATTTTGTCCATGTGGAATGCTAACATGGATATACAGTTTGTGGCTGATAACTGTATGGCTGTGGCTCGGTATGTGACATCTTACATCACCAAAAAAGAAAAGACAGAATTGAAGGATATGTGGGAGGACATTTCCCATGAAAAGAGCCTCAGCAAGAAGTTGTACAGTTTCAGTCTGAAGATGTTGTCACATCGAGAAATCGGAGCTTACGAATGTTCTGACCGGTTGTCTTCAGCAAGTCTCTATGCCAAATCCAGGAGTATCGTTTGGGCGAGTCTTGGTCTTGCTGCAACGCGTAATCGAGTTCTGAAACCTGTACGGGAAATTGAGTATTTGGCGGAAAAGGAGCCAAACAGTACAGATATTTTGAAGACCAACATGTTGGATACATATTATCCAAATAGAAGCAGTCACCTCGAGAATGTTTGTCTGTATGAGGTTCTACAAAATTACATATTCAAGAGGAACATCAAAGAAGATATTGATAAAGGAGTGTATGCTGTAATTGGAAGTGAGGGATGTCTGGTCAAGCAAAGAAAATGCCACTTGGTAAACCATCGAAAATTGAGTGGCGAATCTCCTGAAAAAAAGGAGTTTTTCTATTTAGCACTTTTTCAACTTTTTAAGCCTTGGCGTGCAGAAGAGGAACTGCTTGGAGATTTCCTCTGTTACGAAGACTCTTTCACTGCCGCCAAGGAGACCATAGAATGTCCTGCTTTTCCCAAATATCTTGAAATGTTGAATGCGGAAATCGAGCAGGAAGCAACGATTGCAGCCGAGATTGCCAGAGACAGTTCTCAGGACAGTCAGAGTTCTGTTTCATTGAGTCAGGATCCACTAGGAGGACCTGTTATCGAAAATGAAGCTGCCACTGCCATGAATGAAGTGGAAAGAGCCATGGCACATGCTCAGGAGGATGTGGTTAACTTAGAAGACTTGGAAAGACAACTCAACGTTGAGCAGAGGAAAATATATGACGAAGTTACCAAGCAAATTGATCATGGATTAAGTCATGAGAAGAAAGAGTGCTCATGTACGTCGTTGAAGCCTGTCCGACTGTACGTGAGTGGAGAAGCGGGAACTGGAAAAAGTTTCCTCATTAAAGCAATTTCATGTTATTTGCAGGAAAGGACTGAGTCATCGCTGTCTTGTGTTGTCACCGCTCCAACTGGACTGGCAGCACATAACATTAAAGGTATTACTTTGCATCGTCTATTGATGCTGCCAGTGGAGCATGATAACAAATTACAATACCACAAGTTATCTGGAGATGCTTGTTGTGAAGTTTCAAGAGTCTTGAGGAAAATGAAACTTCTTATCATTGATGAAGTAAGCATGGTTTCCAATGTCATGCTTGCCTTTGTGCATTTGAGAATGCAAGAAGTTCTTAAAACAGAGTATGATGTGTTATTTGGTGGCAAACACATCATTGTTTTCGGAGATCTTCTGCAGCTGACACCAGTGAAAGGACAACCTGTGTTCAAAATGCTCACGCATGAAGATACCAGGAAGTGCCTAGGGAGCATTGGTAACATCAATATATGGTTAAACTTCAATTATGCTGAACTGCATGAAAATATGCGTCAGGCGAAGGAAGAAGATTACAAGAATATTCTACAAGATGTTAGAATTGGAAAAGTGACCGAGCATGGGAAAGAAGCTTTACATGCACGATTACTGTCAAATTTATATCCAGAACAAGACGTTGTGCCTGAGAATATTTTTCAGAAAATTACTGAGAAGAAATCTGGAATATGTTTGATGCCAACTCTTGCAGAATGTGCCATCTTCAACAACAAAATGTTGTATTTAGAAAACCAAGAGATTGTGAAACTGGAAGCTATTGACAGAGTAGAGCATATGGGATCAACAATTATTTTGTCTGAGAATTTGAAAACAAAATTGGATTCATTAGAGAAGAGTATATCTAAAACTGCGGGTTTTGAAAAGACTCTGAATGTGTGCTTAAATTGCCGTATAATTTTAAGAAGGAATTTACATGTTGAAAGAGGTCTGGTAAATGGATCAATGGGTAATGTTGTTGATTTTGTGAAATACAGAAATAGAGATGGAATTGAATTTTTAAAAATTAAATTTGATGGCATTGAGGAAGTACAGCTAATTGGTCGTTGTTCTGCTAGATTTTTGCTTGTAAAAGACTTATATGTTCGCCGTAAGCAGTTTCCTGTTTGCTTGGCATATGCGGTGACAATCCATAAATCGCAAGGTTTAAGTGTAGACAGTTCATTGGTGAATATTGGCAGTTCTGTGTTCAAGGAGGGTATGGCATATGTGGCATTGTCACGAGTTAGAACTTTATCGGGATTGTACTTGATTGAGTGTGATGTCACAAACATTTGTGCGGATCTAGATTGTGTTAAGGAATACAATAGGTTAAGAAGAGAGTATGCGCCACATTTGCCTCAATATCCTTTGTTTGAGAAACGTGTGGTAGGCCGGAAATGAAGAAATGTGACCAATACTAGGGAGGTTGTAGCAAAAAGACGAAAAGTCGACGAACCTGAAATTATAAGCAGAAACAAAAAGGATTCTGTTGAAGATGTTGTTGGTTTTCAATTTGAAAACAGTTCTGGTGTCAACTGCTATGCTAATGTAGTGGTTAATGTTTTGTTTTCTCTAGAAAATGTAAAAGAAGAGATTGTGGTCAATTCGGATCAGCGATTTTGCAGTTTGTTGAATTCTGTGTTAGAGAAATGTAGCACTGATAGAACAAAAATAGAAAGTGTGTCTGAAATTCGAAATCTGTTAGACAGATGTTCAGGTCAAACACAATTCTCTCAAAATATTCAGCAAGATTGTCAGGAGTTTTTAATGTATATGCTTGATGTATTGCATGCTGAAGGTGTAGATGTAGATCACCTGTTTGGGCTTTCTTATCAATGGCAGCATGACTGCGAGAACTGTAGGGTATCAAGTACTACTAGTGTAGACTCAGAAAGATTTATATATTTAACTTTGCCAGACAGTAAATCAGTGTCCTTTAATAAGCTAGTAAAAGCAGCTGATCACAACATGGAGTGTAGCCAATGTAAGTCTGAAATGTTATCAACATTATTTATACGAACATATGGCCAGTATGTCATTTTAATGTTCCAACGATGTAGGCCTGATGGAACAAAATTGACAACTTTAATAAAAAAATTGTGGCTTCACAGTTGTCAATATCAGGAAGGACTTTTGTAACTGCAGCAATTATATATCATGACGGTCCTTCAATAACATCAGGACATTACACAGCTTATTTAAAGTCTAGAAATGGCTGGTCATTCTGCAATGATTCTGTTTTAACTTAAAAAAAAAAAATTGCCTTTTGACCTTAAAAATTCTTACCTGGTGTTTTTAAAACCAAAATTTTAGGGAAGGAATCTCAGGATTTGCTCTGAGGAATTTCAAGTGGTTCTAATGGCTCCTACACGATTTGGCCTTGAGGATAAGTGTAGTACAGAGTTAAAAGTTATTTTTGAGTTTTAAATAGTTCCTGGAAAAAAAGAAGATTTTCTTACAGAAAGTGGTGGGCAGAGATTAGTTGAAGGACAACAGAGTATTTCCCAAAGCAAACGGTGTTCTTACCATAACACTTGACGTCATGGAAAAATAACTGCACTTTGTATGAGTTCAGAAAAACTGTTTCTTTTTATAAGCTAATTCAAGCAGCCAATCAAAACATGGAGTAGAGGGAATGTAAGTCTGCAATGCTGTCTAGATTATTGGTCCAAACTTTTGATTATAATGTCATTTTAAAAATCCAACTATATAAACCTGATGAAAGTAAGTCTTCAACTTTAATTACAAATGTTGTGGCTACACAGTCGTTGATTTTAGGAAGAACATTTGTAACTGCAGCTATTATATGGCATGATGGTCATTTGACAAGATTCGCTTATTACACAGCTTATTCAAAATGTAAAAAAATTTGCTGTTTCGGAAATTGTTCCCATTTGACTACGATACAATGTTGCCTTTTTATTTAAAAATATTCTTACTTTCTGTTTTCAGAAAAGAGAATTTAGGGTAGGTAACTGGCGTATAATGATTCTAGGGGTTGATATAATTTTATCTACTGTTTTATATTACTTTGTGATTAAAAGTGATGTAGAGAATTAAATAATTGTAGTAGTCATAGAGGTAGTGTAAGTCTGCTTCATAGTAAGCAGTATCAGTGTCATAGGAAATGTAGAACATGAGTGAGCAAGAAGGGTAAGATATTACTAGTCCAGGATTGTGAAAGTGATCTTGAACGTTTTCTTTCTGAAAGTTGCGGAAATACAAAATGACGGGATTTGCTTACAAGAATTCCAAGAGTTATAAATGGCTCTTACATGATTTGGCCTTGTGGAAACATGTGGTAGAGAGCGAGAACTCATTTATTGTATGTAACATATTTTTCAAAACGATGGAGGTTTTCTTTCAGAAAGTGGCGGGCTGAAAATAAAAACAGCACAACCGAGTGTAAGCTGTTCATAGGACATCCTTCGACGTCATGGAAAGTAAGTTACTTTTGAGGAGTTCTGATTTCTGATTGGTTATGTTATATGGGTTTTTTAAACACAATCATTTTGATTGTGGTTTTTTTCCCCGCTGTTATATGATGAATACCTTCAAGTCACTATTTTTAGTGAAATTTGATAAATTCTGAGAACAGCAAAAATAAACCATTTAACATGTATAATTAATTCTGTACTTTTTGTACTTATGATCTACATTTAGAAATGTGTAGTAGACATGGAGAAGCTGAGGCTTCTGTAAGTGTCAAAATTGTTGCATACAGTGCTCACATTCTACATAGTCTTTCATATGATAGACTACATTTCCACAATGAGATACCTAAGCTAAGGAAACACAGGTGATGTAATTGTGGAATGAGCAAAAAAAATTGCACGTTTTTCAATTATATTACCTGTGTTTCCTAACATTACACATCACATTGTGTAGATGAGGTTTAGGCCTGTTCCAGGAGACAGAGGAGGTCTGACATTTGTTCAAGAGTGCAGTGGACATGACTCACTTCGTTATTAGGCCTGCACATGTATTATCTCCTCTATACTCTTCAACAAGCCTAAATTTCATCTGCAACCCTGAGTAGGCCTCACCTAAAACCAACGTCTGGATAGGACACACCTTATTGGCATCCTGAAACAATCATTTAAAATGTTAGGAACAGTTTTATGATGATTGTGCACCTCTTTTGCGCTGCCATTGCGTCACTTTTGTGAGACAACAGCAGTGCAAAAGATGCACCATGTTCCAAGATAGGCCTCACTTCATCTGCATCAAGATACTGTTAGTTTAAAATGTATATCTTTAGGACTGTGTAGGGGGCCTGGAGAAGCAGAAGCTTCTGTAAGTGTCAAAGTTGTTGAAAAACTGTTTGTCCTTCAATCTTTTCCCTTGTCTTTTCTAATTTTTAAATACATGTTTTAATATTTTTCAAATGTTTGTTCTCTCTTTCACAGATTGAAAGTATAAAAATAACAAGTGACTAAGTTAACGACAATTATAAGGTAAATGTTTTGTACTCTTTTCGTTACATTTCTATCACATTTAACTACTATTAGTTCCACTGCTTCATTTCTTTAACCATCACTTTCCTGCCTTTGCTACTTCCCTCATTCCTTTCTCTATTACTTACTTACTCTACTACTTCCACTCCTTTTCTCAGTCCCTCTCTTCTCATAGTTCCTCACTCTTGTTCACTCACTCCGTCTCTATTACTCTTAGTGTCTCTGACTGATCACTCTTTCACTACTTGTTCATTATGCTTTCTCTGTGTAGTTGAAGAACAATAAGGGGCATATTATGAACACAGCCAATACAATTATTGCTGTTTTTATCGGCATAAAACTGCTGCAAAAGCGGTTTTAGCGGCAGTTTTCTGCTGCAAAAGCGGCTTTAGCGACACATTTCTGCCGATAAAAGCTTCAAAACTTTTATTGCCTATGTTGATAATATGCCCCTATGTTATTTAGATTTCTTTGCTGTTTCAATTATTCTTTTTCTGTTACTTCTTCTTTTCTGCTTTCTGTTTTTGCTCTCTGTTATTCCACATGTTTTAATCTTATTTTGAACATTCACTCACATTCTCTAAGAAACTCTTCTTTGTTATTCTTCTACTCTCCTTTTTTTCTTTCACTTCCTTATCTATTTTGTTTTTCACAATTATATCCTCTTCCATCTTTTCTTCGGTAAATAAATCTATTAAACAGTATCTCTGGTTTAGTCCCTATAGCTGTCTTTCTTTTAACATTACTCTCTGTTTACTTCCCTTATACTTACTCTTCTTTTTTTTAAAAAAGAGAATTTTTGGGTTCGCTCCCGGTTCGCGTACCGGGGAGCGAACCGGGAAGCGAACCAAAAGAAATAGATGTTGGCAGATTGCTAAATATTCTACCAATTTTTTTTATAAAGGGGAGGTAGTTCTGATAAGAACTTTTTTTTAATTGTTTTTGTTGTTTTATATTTTTTTTAATATTTTTCTGAACATTTTTTTACTTTTTTTGTATTTTTTGAACGGTTTTATATATTTTTGGGGTTTTTTGGGGGGGAAACGAAAACGATTCATTGTAAAGGGCTCAACAGGAGCAACAAAAAAAAAAGAATTTATTCTCTGGGGCGTTTTGGACAATCATGATTGTCGATAGCTCTGTTGATCAGAGTGATGCTACTTTCTCTGTAGCAAATTAATTGGTTACAACACACGCACACTTGTTTCACTTCCCCGAACCTCATCTGTATATTTGGGACCGTCTCCCTCGCCTCTGGTCCCGTCACTTCCTGTACAACTGATCTTCTGGCCATAGAAGGGGGATTATCTTGCTGGTCACGTAACTGTGCAGCACTGTAGTTGATAGGATGCCACCTCTCCATATGGCGATGCATAGTATAATTCCCGTAACTGTACTTCTTATCTGTCCCTCTGGACAAATCCTTCTTACAGATCAGGCAAGTTACGTACCGTGCATTGACTTTTTTTTGGCCCCGAGGATATTTAAAAAATTGCCAAATAAAGTTTTCTTTCAGATGAGACCTCCTGGGCTCCTCACGCAAAAAATGCCTCTCTTCCTGCTGTTCCTCTTCTTCTTCTTCTTCCTCCTCTTGCTGAATGATAACTTCAGCAGGTGGTCCTCTCTTCCTTGAAGGTGGTGGAGGTGGTGGGGGTGCACCAGCTGAAGCTACTAATGAAGCCATTGCTCAGTGATCACAAAGGGTCTTCCTCTCACAAACATGAAAGTCAGAGTGAGGAAAGAAGGAGGGGTTTTCATCATTTGGGAAAAACAATACTTCTAAACCAATGAAAAGTGTTACTTTTAGGTCACATGACCTAGTCTTACATCATTAGGAAACCAAAAGTGAAATGAACCAATGAAAAGTGTTATTAACAAGTCACATGACCTATTGTGTTTACGTTACGTGCTTTGCGCCGCGTCCCGGATCGCTTCCGGGAAGCTGCGCTTCGCGCCTCGTTCGCGTACCGGTTCACTTCCGGGTACGCTAACGCGGCGCGTCATATGACGTTTCACGCGACAACGCGATACGTCACGCTGACGCGACGCGTCACGATGTTGTTTTCTAACGCGGCAGTTGCGCAAACGGAACGTTTACCGGTTCGCGGACCGGGTCGCGGCACCATCTTGAGCTAACGGGAAGCGACCCGGTTCGCGGACCGGGAGCGAAACAAAAAAAAATAATTAAAAAAAATATTAATAAACATATAAAATATATTTTTTGATTTAAAGAAGAATACATTTTACAGCTATAGATATTAGCTTTTAAAAAACCAATGAAATTCACTGAAAAAACCATAGGTTATAGACCATATATAGTTAGGAATTAGCATTTACAAAACCTTGAAAATTCACTGAAAAAACCATAGGTTATAGACCATTTATAGTTAGGAATTAGCATTTAAAAAACCTTTTTTTACTCACACAAAACCATTGAAATTCCATATATAGTTAGTTGCACTAACTATATATCACGCACCCGCAATCCACTGCTGATCATGTCACATATTACATCATTCATGACATGGTCAGTGACATCACTAATGACATCACTGATGACATCTCAAATGACATCACTGATGACATCACTGATGACATCTCAAATGACATCACTGATGACATCACTGATGACATCTCAAATGACATCACTGATGACATCACTGATGACATCTCATTTGACATTACTGATCACATCACTGATGACATCATTCATGTGATAATACGATGAACCTCTTCAGACTCTAATATAACTTTAGATACACTCAGTATAAACAGACACTCACAGACTGTCACTCATCCATGGAGTTACTCACACACTTAGTCAGTCATGCAAAGAATCAATCACACCTCCATTTCCTCAACTATACAGTTATACACACCTTACTTATTCAAACATATACTAACACATATTTACTCTCTTTTACAATGCCTGATACAAGTTCACAATGATCAATACAGCCACTCACACATTCACTGGCTCTTATGCACAGTTATTTATATATGTCAACTGTCACATGTACTGTGTTTTACATATGTACTTACTTTGACATGTAGCACTGAGATATCCATTCACTCACCAATGCACTCAGTCAACCGCCCATACAGGTGTTTCCACATGCACTTTTGAACCCATACATCTAGTGAATCAACTGCTCACACATCTATGCACAGAGTCATACACCTCCCAGCCACCCACACACACACACTCAGTCTCCCATACAAATACTTTGGCAACCAATCAATAACCCATATACTTACTCATATAGCTACTGATCAACACATGCAGCAGTTTACAGAACAACAGACATAATGATGCACAAATTAAGACAGTTTAGTCACAAACTCATGCACTCAGTGACACACATTTATTCACTCACTCATACAGTCAATCATGCACCTACTAAATCCTTCATCCAGACACTTATACATCCACTCATTCTTCAATATGTAAGACATATTTTAACTTTACAGAAACATACAGTCACTGGATGTTGTCATCAGTGATGTCATCAGTGATGTCATTTGAGATGTCATCAGTGATGTCATCAGTGATGTCACTGACCATGTCATGAATGATGTAATATGTGACATGATCAGCAGTGGATTGCGGGTGCGCGATATATAGTTAGTGCTACTAACTATATATGGAATTTCAATGGTTTTGTGTGAGTAAAAAAAGGTTTTTTAAATGCTAATTCCTAACTATATATGGTCTATAACCTATGGTTTTTTCAGTGAATATATATATATATATATATATATATTGTTACAGCAAATGTCCCAATATGAGAGGAGTGGCCAAAAGCTGGTGCTGGCGGCGAGGTTCGGGACACCCTCGCAGAACAATGAATACAGCAAAGTTTTCTTCAAAAGAAGACGCCGCACACCACCTCAATTATGTGACTTTTTCGTTTATTTCTTGTAGGTTCCCCACCTACGCGTTTCAGACAGATAAACTGTCCTTGATCATGGTTACAAAAAAAAAAAAACTGTGTAACCGTGATCAAGGACAGTTTATCTGTCTGAAACGCGTAGGTGGGGAACCTACAAGAAATAAACGAAAAAGTCACATAATTGAGGTGGTGTGCGGCGTCTTCTTTTGAAGAAAACTTTGCTGTATTCATATATATATATATATATATATATATATATATATGTATATATATATATATATATATATATATATATATATATATGGGAAGCAAACGCTCTGGAGCTTGGGAGGGAAACACGACCATGGTCCGCCCTCCGGCCATAACATGCAGCCTGCTGTTACCTTCGTGTTTTTCGTTATCTCTGCCGACGCGTTTCGGGGTTCACACCCCTTCATCTTGGGCAAACAAAGAGCACGCCATGAGCCCTGCATCATTCGTTATCCAACTTTATTGATACCATTCCTGCCTCCCAGGGGCGTGGTTACATCGCGCTGGCCTCTGGTGCATTCTCATCCCAGGGGCGTGGTTACATTGCGCTGGCCTCTGGTGCATTCTGGGGGATGGAGTTTTAGATGCAGGTAAGTCTCCTTTTAGTAAGTTCAGGCATGGTCCTCCAATCTGTTAAAAATATATTTCTCTGAGTGAGTCACTGTTAGGTGCGAGCAGGCTCAATTTTGCATCTGGAGCATGGTGCTGACTTAGTCTCGAAAAGTTCAAAACAGCAGCCTCGCATAGCTGTGATGCGTGTTTTCACCGGCTATGGATGGTTCTCCTCCCCACGGCCAGGCACCGTGTGTTGGAAGCAAACGCTCTGGAGCTTGGGAGGGAAACACGACCATGGTCCGCCCTCCGGCCATAACATGCAGCCTGCTGTTACCTTCGTGTTTTTCGTTATCTCTGCCGACGCGTTTCGGGGTTCACACCCCTTCATCTTGGGCAAACAAAGAGCACGCCATGAGCCCTGCATCATTCGTTATCCAACTTTATTGATACCATTCCCGCCTCCCAGGGGCGTGGTTACATCGCGCTGGCCTCTGGTGCATTCTCATCCCAGGGGCGTGGTTACATTGCGCTGGCCTCTGGTGCATTCTGGGGGATGGAGTTTTAGATGCAGGTAAGTCTCCTTTTAGTAAGTTCAGGCATGGTCCTCCAATCTGTTAAAAATATATTTCTCTGAGTGAGTCACTGTTAGGTGCGAGCAGGCTCAATTTTGCATCTGGAGCATGGTGCTGACTTAGTCTCGAAAAGTTCAAAACAGCAGCCTCGCATAGCTGTGATGCGTGTTTTCACCGGCTATGGATGGTTCTCCTCCCCACGGCCAGGCAGGGCTCATGGCGTGCTCCTTGTTTGCCCAAGATGAAGGGGTGTGAACCCCGAAACGCGTCGGCAGAGATAACGAAAAACACGAAGGTAACAGCAGGCTGCATGTTATGGCCGGAGGGCGGACCATGGTCGTGTTTCCCTCCCAAGCTCCAGAGCGTTTGCTTCCCATATATATATATATATATATATATATATATATATATATATATATATATATACAGATACTCTCTGTCTCTCCAGAACGGCAACATAGAGACAACGGACCACCAGGCAGTGTGGAGTTTCGCAGGTAGGTTTATTATCCCTCCTTCTCACTCAGCATGACGCGTTTCGGGTAACGAGTACCCTTGTTCACATAATGGGCATGCAGTACATATTGGTTTATATATACAAGTTTTTTTCGCATTTCAAAACCACGTGACCATAAACAGTGAAGAAATACTTTTTGTGCAAAACAAGCAATTTCACAAAATATCATATCCTTTTGGATTTTTGTTTTTTACATAGTTTGTATCTTATAATTCTTGACAGAAATAAACCTTGCCATTATTATTATTTTTGGAGTATTGCAGCATAAATGCTTAGTTATATGTGCAAATTTCGCAATAAATATTGTTACAAAATTATGCAGTAAATAATACATATTACTTAACACATAGCTCATTTTTTTTTAAAATCACATAATACTAATATGATTCGTGCAAAAAACGCAATTATCACCTTCTTTTGTTTCACATTGGTGAATCAATGTGCAAATAACAGCATGAATGCTGACGCATTGTGCAAAATAAAGCTATAAGTTCAATGGGTCTATCTAAAAAAATAAGTCCATTCATCTGTGCAAAAAATGCAAAATTTCAACATGATGATCGTGATTACCCAATCATCGTGCAAATTTATTGCCTCAATGCAGTCGCATCTGTGCAAAAATAAGCCTAAATATATATAGCTGCCTAGATTATCCCCAAACCAAACTATTTAATAATTTCTACTGACAAGACTAAAAATTCAATTTTTGACATCTCTATAAATACTTGATCCCAAGTATAAAACATTATATGTCTAATCCACATTCATATGATTCTATAAAAATTACCAAAGTGCTAAGTGCTGATCATATGTGCAAAAAATGGTAAAAAAAAGATAGTTTTTAAAAAACAATTAATCAAATTTACAACAGAAGGCTGTATGGTAGGGTTAAATGCATAGTAAATACCCCATACCATATATAGTTGTTCAGAATCAACGTTATTAGGAGGCCTCACCCATTACAAGCCGGTAAGTGTGAATAGATGTTACAAGTTTCTTAAAAGGTCTCCTAAACACGATAAAGTGATAAATTAAAGACAAATGTTTAAAGGAAAGTATGTAAATCCTCCGTATTGTTGACCCCATTTGGATATTTGCAATCCAGATTTAAAATGTATCTTGTTTCTAATTGTCTCAACAATTTTTCCCTATTGCCTCCCCTATGTGGCATGGGAACGGAGTCGATTACATTTTAGGATAAACAATTAATATCCTTATTATGGACAGATTTAAAATGTCTTGCGACTGGATAAGTCGGATCGCAGTTCATAATTGCTCTAATATGTTGTAGTATTCTCATGTGTACCTGGAGCTTCGTACTTCCCACATACCTAAACCCAGGTGCACTTGAGAACATAAACTGCGAAATCCGTGCGACAATTGTATTTGCCCTTAATGTCAAATTCCTTGTCTCTGAACGGAGTGCTGTATTTTGTAGTGTTTACACCAAATTTACAAGCACGACATGTAATGCATTTGAAGAAGCCCTGTTTAGTTGTTAACCAGGTTTTTATAGAGGATCCCTCAACCTTAGTTTTAGATAGGTGAGTTGCCATCGATTGAGATTTTCTGAATGTTACAACCGGTTTGACTGGTAACTTTTCATTTAAGATGTTATCCGTCAAAACAATGGGCTAATTTTTATTCACGACGGCTCTGATTTCGCGTTCTTGCGCACTATAGGTTGTAATCAGTCTAGGTGCTTCTTCCCCTTCACTTATATATATATATATACATACATACATACATATATATATATATATATATTACCTACTAGCGGTCGCCAGTAGGTATATATAGTTAGGATTTTTTCTCTATGGGATTTTTGAAAATTCTATGTCTAATAACTTTGGCGTTTGTGGACGGAATTGGCTGAAATTTTCAGGACAATGGAACATTTTGTTTCTGAGCAGCCCCTGAAAATTTGGGGGGGGTTTCGTCAAGGGGGGGCCGAGAAAAAAGGGGGGTCCCAAAACGTGTTTTTAACATTGAGTTTTCCATAGGGCGGTTGGCCTCACTTTTAGCCCGAACGGCTGAATGGATTTGCACGAAACTTGGCAAAATTGTAGGGACTGGTAGCCCGATGTGCCTTTGCTAGGTCTCAATATATGTGCTCCAGTGGATTTTGAGAAATTAACGTTCAAAAAAAGATATATATCTGTAACAGCGGACCGGGCAGCGCTCCAGTTCGCGTACTTTTCGCGTTACGGAGCTTTGTGAAGCGAAGCTGATTGGTTCTCCTGTGGAAAAGTAAATTTTGCCATGTTCTGTGTCCCTACGTGTCATCCATCATATGTTATGTGTGCATGATTAAATATGCATATGCATTCCCTATGTTCGATTAATGACGCAATTACAGTTGTGTCCACCTCTAGTATGCCAGTTTCCAGTTCTCGTGAATACTACGAATATCAGGCCTATGTAAAGCTACGTTCCACGTTTCTCAGTGTGCACGTTATTCCATTGTAAAGTCCCCGTTTCTAGGCCTCAAAAGGGCCCGGACACCAGATTCAGCTCCTGTCTCCTGAAGCCTCGCTGAGGAGCGATACAGCCCCCACCTGTATCCTCGACCCTTCACTTACTTCCTGCCTCGCAGTGCCCGGTCCAGCCTGGCTCTGCCTCTGAGTCTGCCAAGAATATGTTATGATTCCAGTTATCAGTTCAGTCCTCCTTCCCTGCATTCCTAAGCTACTGAATCGCATCAATAGTTTCCGTCATTGTCTAGCTTTTACGTCTCCATGTAAGAGAAATACTGCATTTAATGGTCATTTAATATTCTTCATCACGCACTACATGTAGAATAATGCATGGTCCAGTCTTAGTGTCAGTTAGCCTTTCCCCTCCTGACTTCTAGTTTATATCAACATGTTCCCTAAACATCAGATACTAGATACTGTTTAGGTACATGTCGCCCTGACTCTCCAGACTTCAGTCTCTGCTCCTAGCACAGAGTTCATAGCCCCCAGCTTCTCCTAGTAACACGTCATTGCTGGTTTGCGCGCACCATCAGGTTAGAGGTCCCGGCTCCTTAGGTAGCCCCCTCCATGGTTTCCGCCCCATTCATGACATATTCTGTTACGTTTGCATCACATGTCTATGTATACGCCCTGTTACACCTCTTTTCATCCTTATCTTTCGCGACTGCTACGCGTCACGCCTTTTGCTCCACCCACTGCTACGCCTATTGCAATGTAATGCTATGTGTTTGCGTTATGTATATATGCTCATGCACTGTTATTAAAAAGTTATTCCCCTTGTCCCGATCCTGACACCAGCAGCGCTGCTGGGCCCTGCCATCCTATTCCTGTGCAGGTTGTCCTGTTCCTGTCCTTTATGCTGTAATAAACCTGCAAACTCCTACTACCTCGAATCTTGACTCTTATTTATTGAGCTATCTGTTATTCATTTATTCATTCAAAAATAGGGTATTATTTATTTATTTACCACATAATGGCGCCCGAATAGGGACTTGCCCTTTCCCCACGCGTCGGTGAAGCCACGCCGACCCCCTGACCCTCTGCAGTCGTGACGGAACTCTTCTGCGCACCGGCAGATATTTCTGCTTCAAGTATCCCTCAGGCCCACGGAGGAGACGGAGGAGGCGGTCCAGCATCCAAACGAGACGGTGGAGGAATGCGGCGAGTCCCGACCAGAGCCCAAGCCGAGAGTCCAAGGTCCGAGGTATCCGGAGGTCCACCCGTAACTGAAGTCCGAAGTTCGTCCGTCCGGCGTCCAAGCAGTCCCGTCCAGTCTGAGGCCTTCCGTTCTTGCTGCCCGGTGAGTACCGTTACTGGGGTAGTATCTAGACAGGGTCAATTTAATTGACTCTGGTCCGTGGGTTGGTGGTACACAGACCCACAAACGAAGTGTCCACTTCGGTGGATGCGGGTCCTGACGTGTCTCTTTATGAGACCGGTAAGTTTCGTACTGTTTCAGCAGTGCATCTAGTCTCTGTTCTAGTCAGTTCTGTTCTCGAGAAAATTCATGTGTTCTGTTCTCAGTATTCCAGGTAGTATTCTGTTCGAACTGTTATTTTAAATGTTCTTCATGTATTTTAATGTCGTGGTATGAATGGGGAATAAGTATCGTGTTCATTGTGTATTGTATTGTGTCTAGATTACAGTCCAGTCATGCCCTTGTTTTCCAAGTTACGTCAGTTAAAAACTAGAAAGGGTCTGCTGGAAGCAGCAGTTCCAGTTCCGCCTAGGGACAGTCCAGGTCATTTTATGTATCAGAAGCATGGCATAAGCGCCATACTGTATCTAGATTTATGGGTAGAGTATACCAAACAGTTAGAAGAAAAGTATAGATGGCCCGTATCGGGTACATGGGATGCCGAGTGCATCATGCGAGTAGAAGAGGCATTATGGAAAAAGAAAGCCAGACAGTCACAGAAAGATGCCATCGAGTTATGGCGCAAAGAAGCTCATAAAAGAACCGAAAAAGAAATCAGAAAGTCAGAATTAAGTAGAGAATCCTTAGAACGAGCACAAGAAAAAGAACTAATCGAGATAGGTGAACAAGTCAAAGCCGAACAGTCAGACAGACAGAGGCATGCCCTTATTAGGGGTATGTATCCTCTCCTTGCCGAGGGCTTGCCAAAAGCGACCCCAGAGGCATCCAGTAATTTCCCGCCACCATTAGTTCCGACCAAGTTACGTCACAAACAGACCGCAGCTGATATTTTTATTTCGTCCTATTTGGACGACACAGTCCCAGAATATGCAAATCCTGTTCGCGCTCCGCCAGTCCCTGTAAATCAGGCACTTCCCGCTCCTCCAGACACCGGAGTACCTGTTACGGTACCCCCGGTCCAGCCCGCCATACAAGTCCAGCCTACATTTCCATTTCCCACTCTGCCAGGACGAAGAGCATCAGTAGACGACTCTAGTTTAGGGGCAGCAGGGGGAGGTACTCCTCAAACCCCGCCGCCACACAAGCGTTTAACGACAGCCGAATTACATATACAAGCGTCACAGCGTACGCCCAGACATCAGACTGTAGCAGAAATAAGAAAATCCCTTGCCGAATGCGGCTATGATCCAGTCCCAGGCGAGGATAATATGGTTTTATATTCATTCCGCGTAAGAAAGGTGGCCGAGTATCTAGTCACCTTACCGAATATGAAAGAAGATCTAGACAGAATATATCGTTTCATCCGTACAGGGGATGATCCAGAAAGCATTGGCGAGGCCATGTCTCAAAGGAAAGCTGAGACCCAGCTCATGATATTAAAGTTTCTGATCAATTGTCTAATAAGAGAACAAGATTACCCGTCTAAAGATCCGGCTGAAATGAAAACCCTGACAAGGTGGAGTGATAATATAGCCGAGGGTAAGCACAAGACCGTCGGTGCTATGGAAAGTATGTACAAGAAAATCCGTAAAGAAATAATAAAGTTACACGAACAGCGTAAAGCAGCACAAGTAAGCGAGAAAGAAAGTAACTCTGATACTGAAGAGGTAGAGGACGAGAATCCCGACAGAATAGCGTATGTAGGAAAATCTAGATTTCCAGATCGCCATTTACGCCTAGAACACAAGTCTATTTTCCATCATCCAGCACCAGAACAAGGTTCTCTAGAACAAGTATTTCAAGCTACCGATCACATTCTGAAATCACGAATCGGTTACAGTGAGTTGAGTACCATGCATGAACAAGAACTAGTCCGATCAGCAGTCCGATGGATTACTGATTCTACCACTTTTCCAGACGAAATAGTGGCACAAATGTTTCTAAAAATACCCCCAGCCGAACAACGACTGGCGGGTATGTATATGATTCAGCACCTCATTACATTATATGAGGGTCAGCACTCTGATCCAGGCCCGTTACATGATATCCTGAACGAGTTACTCCAGTATAGATGGAAAGGTTTAGGTACCGACTTAATTAGTGTCATTCTAGAACAGCGTCACAAATATAGAACGTTTCTGAACCCGCATTTTGTTCATGTCTCACCCCCAGAAAGTAAACCATTTTACATGGAGAGACAGAATCCGTTACGAGAAGTCCACCCAGTCAGAGGAACGGGTGGCGAACTAGAACGAGTGTTTGTTTACACTCCGATTACAAAGATGGAACTCCTAGAGATGAAGAAATTAATTCCCTGTCATGACAAAGATCCAGCAGGGTTCCATAGAGAATTAAAAGACATGCTCCGTATGGGAGAATACACGTATCCAGATATAATAAAAATGTTAAAGGTTCTGCTGCCCGCAGGGGTGTATGAAAAGCTCAAGGAAAAAGAATGGGAGGTGGGAGAGAAAAAGATCGATTGGGCAGTTCTAGAAGCTGAAGACAAGGCACGAGTACCAGGTACCGGTCTTGGAGCGAAATGTAAAGAATTACCAGAATTATTAATACAAGTTTTACCTAGATTATTGACAACTAGAAAAGAAGACTGGGATGCAATCTCAGCCTGTAAACAGAAACAAGACGAAGATATTAGTGATTTTTATTCTAGATTTGAGAAATGTTTTAGCATCAACAGTGGCCTCAAGACAAGTAGTGAGTCATACCCTCACCTTTTTGTTACTAAATTAGTCGAGAATTCAAGTCCACAAATTAAAAATCGAGTTTTGAAAGTCGAAAGTACCTGGCAAGCTAATACCCCGTCCCAGATGTTGCAGATGCTCCAATACCACCAGAATAGAATCAGGGAAGAACAAGAACACGTGAGAAAACGTATGAAAGACACGAAAATGAAAGTACTAGTTGCACAATCTGTTCCTCAAGACAGTCAGAAGAGGGGTCCAAATCAAGCCAGTCATCCTGCAGCTCCCGTTAAAGGGAACTGCAATTATTGTAAACAGCCAGGTCATTTTATAAACGAGTGTGCAGTTCTGAAACACAACATAGCTACCGGTAAGACTAAAGAAAGACCACGTCCGCCTAGACAAGAACAAGTTTCACAGACTCCTCAGCCACAGAATGAACCACAGACAGTTACCGCACCGCAGCCTATTGCTGCAACACAGCACGTTACACAGCAGATGTACCAGTATGCACAGTCTGAGTATCCAGAGTACCAGCAGTATTCATGAAACAGCCTAGAGAGGGAGGTAGGCTTGCCTCTCATCGAGATACCTGTAGATCAAGAAGGTCCCTATGTTCACAGTCAAGTATTAGGGAAAGACAGAAAGTTTTTGATTGATACAGGGGCAAGTAGGACCACAATTAGTCACGCCGAAGTTCCAGGGGCTCCGCTCTCAGGCTCAAGAAATGTTTCCCTTGGATTTTCAGGAAAACCTATCGTAAATGAAATTTCAAAGCCAGTTACTCTAGAAGTAGGTCCATTGTCCCGCACTACTGATCTGTTACTTACTAAGTCATGTCCAGAAAACCTATTAGGCATTAAAACACTGAAAGAGTTAGGTGCAGTTATATGCTGTTCCCCAGAGGGAATACGATTGTTCCTACGTGACTTTAAGGGTCACTATGTATTACGAGATTTTGATCCCAGATTGTCTAATGTTCCGCAGCATCTATGGGCGCAAGGTCCAACTGATGTTGGTTATATGCAAATCACACCCTATCGTGTGACTCTCAAGCCAGGTGTGGTGTTACCACGAATCAGACAGTACAGATTGCCACCTGAGGCTGTAGCAGCCTTATCCAAAATTATTGACGAGCTCATGGCTCAAGGAGTAGTTGTAGAAACTGACTCCAATGTATGCAATTCCCCGATCATTCCAGTCATGAAACGTACTGATCCAAATGCACCCCCAGTATATCGATTAGTGATTGACCTACGAGAACTTAATAAATGTATTATTCCTCAGTACCCAGTCGTTCCAGATATCTCTTCCCTATTGACAGCCATTGATTCCGAAGCCACGTTCTTTACTGTAATCGACCTCAAGAACGCGTTTTTCAGTGTCCCTATTCATCCAGACAGCCAGTTCCTTTTCGGATTTTGTTTAAATGGAAGGAGCTATATGTTCACACGCGCTCCTCAAGGTTTCACAGAAAGCCCTAGCATTTACAGTCAAGCACTCAAAAGACAACTAGACAACATTCACATGCCAATTGACACTGCCCTGCTCCAGTATGTCGATGATCTCCTGATCACAGCCCGTTCTGAACGTGCTTGCGAGCGAGAATCCCTTACAGTCTTGTATTTCCTAGCCGAGATGGGGCACAAGGTGTCCCCTTCTAAGCTTCAATTCTGTGTCCAGCAAGTGGTCTACTTAGGACACTTACTGTCCAAGAGGGGTAGGCAGTTGACACCAGACCGTATCCAGTTAATAGCGAGTCTTCCTCAGCCCAAGACCCAGAAGGAGGTACGTGCTTTTATCGGCCTTACTTCTTACTGCAGACAATGGATTCCTCAGTATGCATTTCTAGCCAAGCCACTGATACAGTTAACGACACAGGAGGCAGCCGTATCGACTGTCCTCCCTTGGACATCTGAACATACACTTAGTTTCAATGAGTTAAAGAAAGCCCTATGCCAAGCTCCAGTTCTAGCGACACCGAACTACAGTAAGCCTTTTACACTTTTCGTAACTGAACGGGAAGGTACAGCATTATCTGTTCTCACACAAGATCAAGCAGGACAATACAAGCCATGTGCTTATTTTTCGAGCGCATTAGATCCTGTAGCCCAGGCTCTGCCTGCGTGCCTCAAGTCAGTTGCAGCCACAGCCCTAGCTATCCTGCTACACTGTTACCATCAGTTAATTCGAATTCTGCCACACATGACTGTGTGGAAGTAGTTAACATTACGACAAAGCCAAGACAAGATCTGACAGATATTCCGTTACCAGACCCCGACCTGACACTTTATGTGGATGGTTCATGTATGAGAACAAGTACAGGAGAACTAGTCGCCGCGTATGCAGTGACTACTGACACTGAAGTTATTGAAACACACCGTATTGACACCCTGTCCGCTCAAGCAGCAGAGCTAGTTGCTCTGACACAAGCCTGCATACACGCCAAGAACTTGAAAGTTAATGTTTACACAGATTCACGCTACGCATTCGGAGTCGTACACGACTTTGGAGTGCTCTGGCAGGAGAGAGGTTTCATGACTTCTCATGGAACCAAGATTCAGCATGGTCTCCTTATTCAAGCTCTGTTAGATGCCATACATTTACCGACATCTATCGCTATCATGAAGTGCAAAGCACATACGAAAGTTACTGACACCATTTCTCAAGGTAACGATCTAGCAGATCGCACAGCCAAGCTTACAGCACAGACTCCAGACATTCCAGTTAACATAACACACACTCCAGATCCGATTACATGTATGACAGTTAAAGACCCTACACAAGATGTCATAGACATACAGTTACATGCTACTCCCGAAGAAATCAAGAAATGGTCCGAACAAGGAGGGGTCCAGACAGATCAAGGATGGTTAACGAAGGGTAGAGCCACATGGTTTCTCCCCGACTCTATGGTTCAAGTCATTATCAATACCGCACATAGTCCAGCACATTTAGGAGAAAAAGCTATGCTAGACAGTATCCAGAACATTTGGTTCAACAAGCATTTACGAGCTGCAGCCAAGCAAAAAGTCCGTACCTGTATGATATGTTGTCAGTTTAATCCAGGTAAAAGTGTCCCGGTGGAACAAGGTGGATTCCAGCCTCCTGACCACCCTTTTGAAGTCCTCCAGATGGATTACATTCAGATGGAGCGATGTCGAGGTTTCAAGTATGTCCTTGTAGTTGTATGCGCTTTGTCCAGGTGGACAGAAGCATATCCAGTCCCAGATTACACAGCCGCGACCACTGCCAAGCAGTTGGTTCGTGAGTTCTTCCCCCGTTATGGACTCCCTAGAGTCGTATATTCTGACAACGGCCAGCCATTCTCATCTGAGTTGATGAAGCATGTTTCCCTTTTGTTAGGGTACCAGTGGAAGTTCCATTGTGTACGCCATCCTGAAGCAGCCGGTCTCGTAGAGAGACATAACCAGACTCTGAAAATCCGAATCGCCAAAGTATGTAAAGAGAAAGGTGTGGACTGGCTAGTAGCTCTGCCAGTCGCTTTATTTTATATGCGCATGGTCGCACATTCCAGATCAGGTCTGTCCCCGTATGAGGTCGTTTTCGGCCGCCCCCCTAACATGTGGGGTACTCCTAGACCCCGAAGTATTACCGATGTTTCAAGTAATATGCTGACAGATTACCTAGCTTCCTTGATGTCTGCCCTCAACTCTTGTCGTTCACAGGTTGCCGCCGCATTTCCAGACAATACCGAGGTGGCACCGCATGAAATCGTTCCAGGATCCATGGTCCTTGTCCGCAATTTTGACCGCTCAAGTCCGCTGGAGCCACGCTGGAAGGAGCCCCGACAGGTCCTCCTCGCCACCCGTACAGCCGTGAAGTTGGAAGGTCGCAAAGGCTGGGTGCACCTTTCACATATAAAAAGGTTTTATGGACTGAAACCCGTCTCAAAGAACATTTCCCAGGATTTGAAGGATTGCCAAAATATTGTTCTCAAGGACTGTCCCGCAAAAGACATTGCTACAAACCCTCCCCTGTTAGAGAAAACTCCGCAACAGGAGTATAAGTTGAAACTTCGGTCTAGTAAAATAAGTCAGCCAGTTTGATTGTCTAAGTCCTCCCCTAGGTGAAACGGTTAGACTGTTTCTGACATGTATAAAATAGACCCCCATAGTGAGAGAGTTAGTCAAAACTCAATTCGATGTATCGTTTTTCTATGTTTCATATTGTTTCTCAGCATTATGATTTCCTGCACCAGTTATGCATTTTTCCTGTGTTTCCCAGTTTCTCATGTAAATAAGTCTGCTAATGCTACAGTAGAGCACACGTTTAGTGATCTGCCTCCTCATGAACTCTCTTACCGCCTCGCTATGAAAAATAATTCTTTCATCCGCATGTTACATTATTCACATCAGACCAGCAATGCCACTAATTGTTGGGTGTGTGGTCGACTCCCCCCTTTCCAGATACCGAAGGGAGTTCTGCCACTTTTTCCTTATCCATTTTCACATAATGGTTCGTGTGGAGCATGGTCCACGTTAACGTCATCCTCAACAGATATGTCTTTTCTTAACAGTACATGTTTTCCAGACAAGCAAGGTCTCCCCCACAGAATCGGGTTAGATCTAGAAAATGAAGTGTATAATTTAGGTAATTATTCTTCGAATTTCATGGTCCTGAATGTTCAGTCTGATTCCACTCCAGATTTACCTGCAATTTCAGTACTACCAGTTAAAGGCGAATTATGTGTCCGAAATAATGGTTCCGTACATGTAGGACATAGTGATTGTACTACTATTGTCAAGTATAGTGACAGTGGGAAATCTATCTTCAAAGCTTCACGTCATTCTTATTTTATTTGTGGTCAAACTGCATATGTTCGTCTGCCCCTCGATTGGGAGGGAACCTGTTACATTGCCTTCCTACTGCCACCAGTTTTCCTAGCCCCACCTGATTATCATAGAAACACACATCTAGTACACATTAGACATAGAAGGGAGTCCCCAATTGTCGATTATACTGAAACTGCTCTAGAACAGTATACAGATTTCAACAGAGGTTTCTTTTTCTTTATAGGACCTATCCAGAATAGTAAGCTAATCCGTAGGTTAACCAGAACCCTCGAAGCTGTAGTAAATGAGACTGCCTCTGCTCTAGGTAACTTAACCGAAGAGCAATCTGCTATGAGATTTGTCGTTTTACAGAATCGTCTCGTCCTTGACGTCATACTGGCCGATAGGGGCGGGGCCTGTAGAGTCATCGGATCTAGTTGCTGCATTTTCATTCCAAATAACGCGCCGTCTGTTTATTCAGCTATAACCAGACTCCATAAAATTGCCCATCTGTTACACCAAGATCCAGGCACCTGGACATGGTCCGGTTGGTTCTGGAATATAATTTCCGCCTGGGGATGGAAAGTCTTGTCCTTCCTAGGTATTGCAGTAGCGATTATATTCAGCTGCTGCCTCTGTATACAATGTGGCCCTGCGATTTGCGGCATTTGTGCTACATCTTGTATTCCTAGTCCCAAGCCCCGTTCTAAATCCCGTTCCAGGATAATTCGAGACGAGCAAATGATACTGTATGAAATGATAGATGGTATCATGAATATTGATGTTTCCTGAAGGAAACGTAGTGACAAGGAGGGAATGTGGAAAAGTAAATTTTGCCATGTTCTGTGTCCCTACGTGTCATCCATCATATGTTATGTGTGCATGATTAAATATGCATATGCATTCCCTATGTTCGATTAATGACGCAATTACAGTTGTGTCCACCTCTAGTATGCCAGTTTCCAGTTCTCGTGAATACTACGAATATCAGGCCTATGTAAAGCTACGTTGCCACGTTTCTCAGTGTGCACGTTATTCCATTGTAAAGTCCCCGTTTCTAGGCCTCAAAAGGGCCCGGACACCAGATTCAGCTCCTGTCTCCTGAAGCCTCGCTGAGGAGCGATACAGCCCCCACCTGTATCCTCGACCCTTCACTTACTTCCTGCCTCGCAGTGCCCGGTCCAGCCTGGCTCTGCCTCTGAGTCTGCCAAGAATATGTTATGATTCCAGTTATCAGTTCAGTCCTCCTTCCCTGCATTCCTAAGCTACTGAATCGCATCAATAGTTTCCGTCATTGTCTAGCTTTTACGTCTCCATGTAAGAGAAATACTGCATTTAATGGTCATTTAATATTCTTCATCACGCACTACATGTAGAATAATGCATGGTCCAGTCTTAGTGTCAGTTAGCCTTTCCCCTCCTGACTTCTAGTTTATATCAACATGTTCCCTAAACATCAGATACTAGATACTGTTTAGGTACATGTCGCCCTGACTCTCCAGACTTCAGTCTCTGCTCCTAGCACAGAGTTCATAGCCCCCAGCTTCTCCTAGTAACACGTCATTGCTGGTTTGCGTGCACCATCAGGTTAGAGGTCCCGGCTCCTTAGGTAGCCCCCTCCATGGTTTCCGCCCCATTCATGACATATTCTGTTACGTTTGCATCACATGTCTATGTATACGCCCTGTTACACCTCTTTTCATCCTTATCTTTCGCGACTGCTACGCGTCACGCCTTTTGCTCCACCCACTGCTACGCCTATTGCAATGTAATGCTATGTGTTTGCGTTATGTATATATGCTCATGCACTGTTATTAAAAAGTTATTCCCCTTGTCCCGATCCTGACACCAGCAGCGCTGCTGGGCCCTGCCATCCTATTCCTGTGCAGGTTGTCCTGTTCCTGTCCTTTATGCTGTAATAAACCTGCAAACTCCTACTACCTCGAATCTTGACTCTTATTTATTGAGCTATCTGTTATTCATTTATTCATTCAAAAATAGGGTATTATTTATTTATTTACCACACTCCGGCGTCTGTAAACATTCCAAACAGTCCGTAGCGGCCGCCATCTTGTCTCTCGGTAGGATCGAGAGACAAGAGGAGGCCAAAGCGAAGGGGCAAATGACCATAATGGGGCATAGTAGATCCTCGCTGACCCCCTAGGTTTGATGTGGAGGTTTTAAAAGGGCCCCGCGGGGCAAAAAAAAAAAAGAATAATAATAATCGAACGGCTGAATGGATTTGTACGAAACTTGGCAAAATATTAGGGACTGGTAGCCCGATGTGCCTTTGCTAGGTTTCAATATATGTGCTCCAGTGGATTTTGAGAAATTAACGTTCAAAAAAAGATATATAACAGCGCTCCGCTTCGCGTACTTTTCGCGTTACGGAGCTTTGCGAAGGTGATTGGTTCTCCGGCGTCTGTAAACATTCCAAACAGTCCGTAGCGGCCGCCATCTTGTCTCTCGGTAGGATCGAGAGACAAGAGGAGGCCAAAGCGAAGGGGCAAATGACCATAAGGGGGCATAGTAGATCCTCCCTGACCTCTTAGGTTTGATGTACCATTTTGCCAAGTTTGGTGTAATTCCGTTCAGCCATTCAGGCTGTAGACGTATCTAAATGTCCTATGGAAAATTGCATGGGGAAAACACATTTGAAAGTGTTGAAATTTAGAACCAATTAAAATGTTACTTTGTTTTTGTATTTGTGTGTGATGAAAGTTAATTGGTTATGTATATATCTAAAATGAGAGGAAACCACAGCCATTTTGTGATACTACTGTCTGAGGTACATTTGTGAGGAATTTTTGGTGCTCAATTTCTGGTGTTTGGTTTACACAGTACTAACACTTCTCCTACTTTTAAAAAGGTGAGTTGTTAATTTGTAAGGGGAACTATGTTGTACACTTTAAGATAATTTGAAAAATGTTTTCTGTTATTTATTTACAGTCCTTCTGTTATACTAAATACTAAAAACGATAAATGAAAGTGATTATTTTTTTCTGCAATTTACAGCAAGCAATTTCAAAATAAAATGGCTCACAATGAAGAGACCGTGGCAATTTCTTTTGAATTATCCACTACATTTATTGAAATTGACAGCACCAATAATGAAGTATTCTCACAAGGAGGAGATGACTTGAATGATTTTTTGGATCAATCTCTTGATGGCGAATTTATCGAATGTTTGGAGACCATAGAGTTACAAGAATCATCATTGCAGACTTTTCATGAGGAGATTCCAGATGAGATGATTGAAGAGGAAATTCCTGATGAGGACATGTTACTAGTTCTTTCAAATTTTGAAAATTCAGAAGAATAAATTTATATTTAGAAATACAAAAATTGTTTGAGACATTATTCATTTTTATTTTTAATTTATGAGGTTGTAGCGAAGTGATTGTAGTATAAAATGAGACTTATAGTATAGAGTGGAACATTTTTATGTTACATGGTAAGTTTACTCATATTTAGTTCCCTTCTCCCACTATATTATCTCCAATGTGTATTTGACATCTCTTCTTCATCTCCGGCCTCCTTTCTCTCACTGTCTGTCTCTGATGCATCTTATCGCTGCCATTTTGTGTAATTACAGAAGAGAGTAAAATAAAATAGTTCGGAACGTGAAAAGGGGGCAAAGTAGAGTACCCCTCACCCCCTAGGCCTTCTCAGGCGGTCCCAAAAGGATCAGTTTCTGCTTTCCTGAGAGATTATGGTATGAGTTCCATATACCACAATAACTTGCATTACAACATGCAAGATATCTATCTCCTATTACCAACTTTTGGAGATATTCGCGCTAAGCGCGAATATCTCCAAAAACTAACACCTGCCCTGAGCAGTTCTTAGCCATGTTATCCAATGGGAGGTGGATAACATGGCTAAGAGCATTAGCTCGGTAATGCATGAATATCGCTGACTTTTTAGCGATATTCATGCATTGCGGTCGTTTTTTATCGCATTTGCGATAAACCTTGATAATAGCAAGGTTTATCTTCGATAATTTCTGACGATGCTTAGCGGTAAAAAATTTGTTGCTAAGCATCGTTAGCGATAAATATCGCTTAACTTTGGCAATATGCACCAACGTCTGTTAACGTTCGATTCGAAGGAAATGAGGAAGTGTTGAAAAACATTGTCTGCGCCATCTTGCCTTTTTTGAAATGCCACACTTTTGTTGTGCACGGCAGCCATTTTAGATGCCTTGACCAGACCCACTCTTTGCACGCTGTCGATTCGTAGCATGGCTCCCCACCCTCGCAAGCATCTTCCCCAGGCACTGCTCACCCCCGCTCTCTGTCTTATGCATGGGCAATAAACCTCCCCCCATCTGCGCTGCTCTTCCCTGAGAATCACACTCTGTGCCCGCCCGACACCTCCCTTTCGCCCTATTCACTACCGCACCCTCTGACACTCCTCTTCCTCTGTGTCCGATTGTCCAGGCCGGTCCTAGGCTATCAGCTAGCCCTGCAGATGTAGTTTATGGCCCCAGCTGTAAAGAATCACCCCTCTTCAAAGGAGTTATAGTAGATCAAGGCCCACACCCGATGAGATCCGTCACACCACACGTGTTCATACTATCTGAAAACCATCCTGTATTGTGATTGGGGAGGGGACCGAGCCTGAAGCGGAAGATTCCAGGGATGACTCTTTGTACATTATATGTTTTTACAATTATGTGTCACATTAAAAATATATAGCACTCCAACAAAGTAGTAGGAATATAAAACTTTAATAACTTATAAATATATACAACAAAACAAAAACAGTAAAAACATTTAAACAACGAAGAGACCGTGGCAATTTCTTTTGAATTATCCACTACATTTATTGAAATTGACAGCACCAATAATGAAATATTCTCACAAGGAGGAGATGACTTGAATGATTTTTTTGATCAATGTCTTGATGGCGAATTTATCGAATGTTTGGAGACCATAGAGTTACAAGAATCATCATTGCAGACTTTTCATGAGGAAATTCCTGATGAGATGATTGAAGAGGAAATTCCTGATGAGGACATGTTACTAGTTCTTTCAAATTATGAAAATTCAGAAGATGTTGCCTGGGTGCCGCACTGATTTGGGTATCGGGCGTGGGGCGTCCCGGGGGGTGGGTTGTCAGTAGCGGTCTGTTGTGCGAATAGTTCCAAGGCAGCAGAACGCGCTGAAATCTGGATGTCACGAAGGTGATGTCTAGTAAGTTGCCGCCCAGCAAATAACGGCGTGGGGTGCCGCGGGGGGGGGGAGGCAGTCCAAAGTTCCGTTAAAAGGGCAAAGGAAAGGATCGGTGGTTTGAACCATCAGTCAAAAAGGGGAGGGGGTGCAACAATTTTTCCTACCGGGTCACACTGTGCTTTCACCGGAACTGAGGTCTGCAGGATTCTAGTCATTCAAACTGAGGCTGGCGCCAGCATGGGAGCGCCGACGTCCCGCGGCTACAGTTTCGTCACTCCACGGGCGATCATGGCAGTCATTCCCCATCGGGGGTGTCTGCGGGGGTCGGGGACTCCCGCGGCTCCTCTAGAATCTTCAAGGTCGTGGAGGACTACGGTGGTGGAGTCAACCAGTGACCGGGCCATTTCTTTATGCTGGGCCCGCTCTTGCCAGGTCGACCGCCATTTTGAGAGTTCGGTAGCTACTGGCGATCGCGGGGTCAAATGAGCGGACGGGCTCCACCCTGCCGGGCGAGACGTTGCAGCATCGCCACAGTGGAAGAACCCTTTTCCGGGCGCCTGGAGCGCTGAGGGTGCAGCTGGGAAGCCTCCACCTGGGGAGGCGGGAGAGGCCTGTTCGCACCGTCTCTCCCTCCCAGTGCACCCCACGGCGTCTCGCTTGAGATTTGTTATGGCCGGACCAGGCGATGAGGACGAGAGGGGGGGGGTCGGAGGCATGTGCAAGACATCCCCCCCCCAGGGTTGTTGCAGCAATTATTCAAGAAAGAAGAAATGTCCCGTCCGTCTTTGGGCCGGACCTCCGGTGGATGGCGGCCGGACGCCCTTTGCTCTGGCCCCATGAACGGGTTCCTTGGCTCATCGGCTGCAGCCGGATCCCGTCGGCCCCAGCCCCCGGCCATTGGTGGCCGGACCGGGAGAGAGTGTGGAGGGACAACCTGCAACTCTCAAGGGCCACCGCGGCCGGACTGGGAGAGAGAGGGGAGGGTCGAGGACACGGACATTCCCCCCCCTGAAACTCTCCAGTGTTGCCAATCCCCCTGGCCGGGTCCCGCTGGCCTCGGCCTCTCCTCCGGCTACACCCTACGTGATGATCTCCTGGCCGAGGCGTGGCAGCAGGACCCGCCTTATATGTGTTGCTTCCGGCTGGGCGTAGCCGAAAACCTGTTGCCCTTTGGAAGTTTCTAGAATGGGGCGGATGTCTGCTGACTTCTATCTTTCCCAGTTTGCCGTTATTTGGCCGTGGCAGGCGGTGGGACAGACACGTTTTGGGGCAGTGAGGGGCGATGTTTTCAGGTTTCTTATTACGGGCTTACTTCTAACGTTTCTTGTTTCTAGGACAATAATAGGTTTTATCATTACGTATTGTTATCGTTTCTTTGTTTGTTATTTAATAAAAAGTTCATCAGTGGCCTACTGATTTTCGTTTTCCTATTCTTTTCTTTCCAGGTTGTTTCATGCTAAAGTTTCTGTTAACAGGATACAGTGATCACTTCGGTATTATTGCATATGTCCTTTTCACTAGGGGTGCTCTCTGGTCAGGCCAGATGACCTATCTCTAGTAAATGGTCCGGGTGAAACAGGTGCATCAATCAGTGGGGAGTAGATAGGCATGACAGATTACAACGGGGGAGAAAGGTCCGCATTACGTACCCTTTCACTACTTGCAAAGATTTTCCTACGTTTATTTGCAAACAGGGAATACTTCAAAAAAGAACTAATTCCCAAACAGTCAATGTTCGGACAATCAATCAATCAATGAGGAATGAAATAGGTACGACGTGTTAAAGGCTTGCGTTACCTACCCTTCACTATCTGCAAAGGGAGAGAGAATATTCCTATTCTTCCTCGTTTGCAGGCAGAGAAGATCCTTAAGAGAACCAACTTCGAACAATTCAATGCTCGATTCAAACAATCAACAAGGGGTACTGTGAACACAAATGAACGCCGCTTATGTACATACACATTGCTATTTTCAACAGGTTGTTCCTAATGTTTCTATTTTAGCGAGGTCAAAAAGAGATCCCATTAGTGGCCTACTGATTTTGCTGGATTCCTTTTGTTTTTTTACACGATTTTTCGCTATCTGCAAAGACTAAACAGAGTATTGCGACTCTGTGCTTGTTTGTAAATAGAGAATGAACCAAAGAGAACAATCAATCAAATGGAGAGAGAAGCAGGCACGACGGATTACAACGTGGGCAAAGGCCTGCGTTAACTACCCTTCACTATCTGCAAAGAGAGAGTACTCCTAATAGAAATGAGGGGTGGGGGGCAGCATTCAAAGCAGATCAGTGTGCATAAACACGAAAATGTTTTTACTTACCGCGTACTTGACATTCGACAGCTTATGATATTTGCTATTAAAAAACCATTGAAATTCACTGAAAAAACCATAGGTTATAGACCATATATGGTTAGGAATTAGCATTTACAAAACCTTGAAAATTCACTGAAAAAACCATAGGTTATAGACCATATATAGTTAGGAATTAGCATTTACAAAACCTTGAAAATTCACTGAAAAAACCATAGGTTATAGACCATATATCGTTAGGAATTTGCATTTAAAAAACCTTATTTTACTCACACAAAACCATTGAAATTCCATATATAGTTAGTTGCACTAACTATATATCGCGCACCCGCAATCCACTGCTGATGATGTCACATATTACATCATTCATGACATGGTCAGTGACATCACTGATGACATCACTGATGACATCTCAAATGACATCACTGATGACATCACTGATGACAACATCCAGTGACTGTATGTTTCTGTAAAGTTAAAATGTGTCTTACATATTGAAGAATGAGTGGAAGTATAAGTGTCTGGACAAAGGATTTAGTAGGTGCATGACTGAATGTATGAGTGAGTGATTAAATGTGTCTCACTGAGTGCATGGGTTAGTGACTAAAGTGTCTTAATTTGTGCATCATTATGTCTGTTGTTCTGTAAACTGCTGCATGTGTTGATCAGTAGCTATATGAGTAACTATATGGGTTACTGATTGATTGTCCAAGTATTTGTATGGGAGACTGAGTGTGTGTGTGGCTGGCTGGGAGGTGTGTGACTCTGTGCAGATCAATGTGTACTTGTATCAATGATTGTATAACAAGGTAAGTATGTGTTAGTATATGTTTGAAAATGTAAGGTGCTCTATGTTTAACTGTATAGACAAGAAAATGGAAGTGTCATTGATTCTTTACAGGACTGACTAGGTGTGTGAGTAACTCCATGGATGAGTGGGAGACTGTGAGTGTTTGTATAGGTGTATGAGTGCATATGATAGTGTTGTAAAGATGAGTGATTGTATGTATGAATGATTGTATGGGTGAATGAGTGAAGGTGTGTGTAGACGTAGGAATCAGTGAGTGTGTATGTAGTAACTAGTATTGGTGTGTCAATGGTTTGAAAAATTATATTCTGTATTTAACACTGGGTGAAACAGGTTATATTAAAATGTGAGGAGATGCATTGTATTGTCACATGAATGATATCATCAGTGATGTGGTCATTGATGTCAAATGAGATGTCATCAGTGATGTCATCAGTGATGTCATTTGAGATGTCATCAGTGATGTCATCAGTGATGTCACTGACCATGTCATGAATGATGTAATATGTGACATCATCAGCAGTGGATTGCGGGTGCGCGATATATAGTTAGTGCAACTAACTATATATGGAATTTCAATGGTTTTGTGTGAGTAAAATAAGGTTTTTTAAATGCTAATTCCTAACGATATATGGTCTATAACCTATGGTTTTTTCAGTGAATTTTCAAGGTTTTGTAAATGCTAATTCCTAACTATATATGGTCTATAACCTATGTTTTTTTCAGTGAATTTTCAAGGTTTTGTAAATGCTAATTCCTAACTATATATGGTCTATAACCTATGGTTTTTTCAGTGAATATATATATATATATATCGTTATGCCCGTAACAGCAATGGATTCCCTCCAAAACAACGGGTCCGGACCACGGTATTGTGCCCAAATTAATCCTTTAGTTTGTGCTTGGCGGCATGACGCGTTTCAGCTCCCACCGGAGCTTTGATCACTTGACTTAGTTTGCCATTACCTTAACATATTTAAAGTGCTCAGTGCCATTCAAAATGGTCACATGTACAAAGTACGCAGTAAACATAGAAGAAATACTTTTCATTGATGGTACATAAAGTGTTTTTTTCTTCTTTTTTCTTGCAGTCATTGTCATTAAAAGCAAGGATAAATACTGTGATAATAAATAAATAAATAAATATATGCACATGTATTTCTAAGCAATATCGATTAACAGGTTAAATCCCTTAACATTTTCATGTACAATATAAATATATTACCTACTGGCAGTCACCAGTAGGTAGTTATAGTTAGGACCAAGTTTCCATAGGAAGAGCATTTTTTGTTTTGCTTATAACTTTGGCGTTGTTTGATGAACCTTCATGAAATTTTCCAAACTAATTCTTAGTTCATATCAGCTACTATGTTGAAAGTTTGGGGGTGATTCGTCAAGGGGGGGGCTGAGGAAAAGGGGGTCCCAAAACATGTTTTCTCAATGTTAATTTCCATAGGAAACTTTAGACAAGGCTACAGGTCAAACGGGTAAACGGAATTATCACAAATTTGGCAGGGAGAAGGGTCTTGGTCTAGAAAGCACACTTTTGTTTATTTGGTGTAAATCCTTTCAGTAGTTTTTGAGAAATATCAAAATTTACAGATATCAATATTTGGGAATTCCACCATCTGATTGGCTGAGGCCTTACGAGCACGAGCTTGCTGCTTATTGGCTGCGAGCGGTGCGAGCGGTTGCAACTAGGAAGTGTTGGCCTCCATTTTGTGATTCTGTTGGAGCGAAGGGGAAAAAAGGGTGAAAAGAGTAGGAAAGGGGAGGGTAGGAGCGCTGTGAGCTCTGTAGGGTGGTTAGGGTGTGCTATAGAGGGAGTGTGAAGCGAAGTATTTACCCGTACCGGTGTGAAAGTGCTGTTTTGCCCAGAGTGAGATGGTGGTGAGGTGAGGTGCCGGTAAACTCTGGGATAAAAGCGTGCGCCTAAACCGTGCGCTGAGCACTGTAAACTGATGTGCTGTGGGCACTGTAGCATACTGGACGAAGCGAAGTATATACCTTTACCGGTGTGAAAGTGCTGTTTTGCCTAGAGTGAGATTCTGCTGAGGTGAGGTACCGGTAAACTCGTGGATGAAACCGTGCACCTAAACTGTGAGCTGAGTGCTGTAAACTGATGTGCTCGGGGCGCTGTAGCATACTGGCCGCTGTAGCATAACTGTGCAGGTGGTGTTAGTATGCGTTTAGACTATAGCAGGAATGGAAAGCAAACTACTCATTGGTACCGGTCTGAAGACTCGGGATGAAACTGTGAGTCTAAGTCGTGAGCTGATTGCTGTAAAGTGATGTGCTGTGGGTGTTGTAGGATACTGGCAGCTGTAGCATACCTGTGTAAGTAGTATTAGTATGCGTTTATACTATACAGGGAGTGGGAAGCAAACTACTCACCCCTACCGGTCTGAAGACTAGAATACAGTGCTTTAGCACGCAGTAATAAAGAAATAATCGTGAAGAATATAATGCAGAATGTTGCAATCTCACAGAAGACAAATGGTGAAATCAGGTGTGTCTAAGAAAGTGGCTGTGTGTAATAAAGCGATGGAGTTTGACAGTTATATTGAAAGTGACTTTATTTAAGTGCCATAAATGGACCCACTGATGCAAGAGCTAGGTCATCCAGCTGATACAAATTTGAACCGCTTCTGCTGTATTCAAACATAAGCTCCTGCATCAGTGAATTTCACATTACATGTTAGAGTTCCATGTGACATAAACAATACCTATTACACTCCAATGACTCTAAATGTTATAATGATACGATTACCACATGTATCCTTTAAGAAACAAACAGAAAAAAATGTGTCAAATGTAATTATCAAACTTCTTAGGTAACCTGGTACTCCATTTTTTTCTAACACAAATGTATCAACAGTAGAACAGTCAGCAATCTCTTGTACAGTAGATTCAATTGTGTGAACATTGGTAATAGTTCTACCCACATCGGACCTTTGAGGAGGGACACAAACATTGCACTTCTGAGAAGCACATCCGGCACCTTTCTGGTCAAACCATGCATTTTTGTCTTCAGCTGTTTCAACAAAACATTCTTGTGCAGAGAGCTAAGGCATCCAGCTGTGGCAAACTCCAACCGCTTCTGTTGTATTCAAACCAAAGCTCCTACATCAGTGAATTCCACATTACATGTTACAGTTCTATGTGACATAAACAATAGCTATTAGACATGAATGACTAAATTGTATAATGAAAATAAAGGTAGGATACGATTACCACACTGTGCCAGCCAGTTCCTAAACAATGTCGTCTTTTTTCATTTTGAATGCCAGGTTGTGAGCAGAGGCTGAGGATGAGTACATTTATGTGAAAGGGCTTCGTGGATAAGAGGCAAGCAAAGAGACGTGTGCACAAAGAATAGACGTGGTTTCTAAATGGGTGTCGGGTTTAGGCTAATTTAGCAAGTAAATTGCGTATTTGCATAGGCCATACATCACTGATCCCCGGTTAGAGTTGAGACGTAAGGGGCAATAATGAAGACAGAGTTCAAATGTCTGGGTATACTTAGAAAATTATTATATCAAAGTAGTACAATTGAAGTGTATTAAAAAAAATTTAAACGAAAAAGTCAAAAAGATGGAAAAACTCCATCCAAGAATAATGTGAGTTCCTTACAAGTCTTGGAGATTGCAGTCCAGTAGTTCTTCAGCGGCTTGAGATGCGTAATGTTCCAAGAGGCTATTGTTGCCATTGCGTGAGAAAAGCGAAGCGATCCAATTCATATCCTCGAAGGGACAGTAATGTTCTTCGAATGTTGGAGCGGCAATTTGAATTGGCAGGCAATCTGCGATGTTGTGAAAGGTCGCACGTTGCAGGAGATCTTTTGCGGCTGCGCAGAAATCCCATTCCGCCACGGTACCTTTAAGCATTGCATTTGCCATTGCTCCACTGTCTGAGCAATCAAGTTCATGGTTTTCAAGATAGTGCATTACCTGCTAGATATCGGGAGCGATTGTTGGGATGTTGGCAAGGCATAGATCTATTCGCCAGTCGAATGGGCAAGTTTTGCAATAGAAAGATGGTTGTAAGCAGATTGCATATGTGTAAATAAATGTTATGTTGTAGCTGGCTCCGATAATAGACAGAGGCAGGCAGACGAAAAGTTTTTCCATTTTTTTACAGTACTGATGTAGGTTCACGTAGAGGCGTATTCTGTCAGACATGGTTGTTACCACAGAGAGTGCAGCCATTTTTTAGAAGCAAAATTAGTAGTAGGATGGCCGCAAAGAGAGCAGGAATTATGGGCACTGTTACTGTTATTCCAGAGATGATCGAATGAATGAAGTCTGGTATTAAAAGAAAAACAGTTTGAAAGCGTGTGAGAAGCCCGGAGGAGACCATGTTAAAAAAATGTGCCAGACCTTAAGTGTGAGATGTGATAAAAATTGTGTAACAATTCACAAAGTAAAAAGGGAGGTTCGTATTTAAAAGGGAGTGTCTTTTACTTGAAGTTTGTGGTATCTGCAGTCGATACATTTCTTTTGCAAAAGTGAGGGACACTTCTGTTGTGAACAAAAGCGCTTTCAGTTTTGTTTGTTTAATGAAATCTGTTTTCAAAGTAGGGATTGAAGGCCAAGTTGAAGTTTGGGAGTTAGTTTGTGTGGGTGGGAATAGACATTGCCACAGGAAGTTACTCGGTTTGAAACAGTAAGGACATACAGTATGCCAGCTCACATTCTGTAGGAGTGCATGTTATTGAGAAGCAGGTAACTGCCGTTAGAAAGCTGTGTGAATGTTGGTATGATTGTGGAAGTTGGCGTCCTTTTAAGAAAAGGGGCAAGATTGGAGGCTGTAAGCTTAGAAGCGCCCTGTAGTTGGACATTCTTGGATAGTAATGAATGACTGCCATTGTGGTCGCACTTTTCACCTGTGAGAAAAACTTCTGCATGCTCTTTAAGAAAGCAAAATGTAAATGGGAGAAAACACTGCTCGTGAATAAAAGCGCTACTTTATATAATCACATACAACATGACAAACAACATGTACACCTAGCAGACACAACGACACCACGTACTGTGGGAACCGTGGCTAGCCATGTAAATAAACCAAACATGGCATGGTACCTCTGCCACACAATGCAGAATGCGGGGAGAGATGGGAGCAAAGTATGTGCAAAGGTGGCAAGTCATTCTCGATTATAAAAGTATACAATGCAAAGTAATCAAACAATGATGGGGTGCATCATTGTTTGATTACTTTTTGATCTGGAGCACAGTTACGTCATCCAACAGCTGACGTAGGGGTTGCTTGCACGACTACTTTGAAATACTTATCGGAACTGGTGAGAGGTGCGGCATCTAGGACCCGCTGATGTTGTTTCTTTATACAATGCAAAGTGTTGAGGGGATGTGCCAGACAGACTTGAGTATGCAGAGCACAGACATGTGGTACCGCACTACTGGTTCTCTTAGATCTGTCGGCCGCCTTCGACACGGTTGACCATAAGATCTTAGTCAACCGTGTCGAAAAAATGGGCGTGCAAGGTCTAGCAAAAAAACTATTGGCATCCTTTCTGACAGGGAGATCTCAGGCCGTCACAATGGGCCAGTTCACATCTGCTGAGTTATCACTGCCATGTGGGGTACCTCAAGGTTCATCCCTTAGTCCGACACTATTTAATATATATGTGTCGGACCTCGCAAAAACCATCAAAGCGCAAGGGATGAACCTCACCTCATATGCAGATGATACACAGCTGATACTGGCTGTCAGAAATGATGGGGAAACAGTGGCGGAGAATTTCAAAACAGGTATGCTGGCCATTGGACAATGGATGTCTGCAAACTGTTTGAAATTAAATTCCGAGAAAACTGAGGTGGTCACTTTTGGCCACCTCAGTCCCAGCTGGTCTTCAATCTGGTGGCCATCTTCTTTTGGAGCTGTCCCCAAACCAACCACGAAGGTGAGAAATTTGGGTGTCATCTTTGATGACAATTTAAATTTTATGGCACATGCCAATCAAATGGCCTCCACAGCTTTCTATAAATTACGACTGGTTAGGAAGATTCTTCCTTTTCTCCCTAAAAATGTTGGCAAAACATTGGTCAGCGCCCTTGTCCTATCAGCATTGGATTACTGCAACGGCTTGCTTGCCAACGCTCAAGTCCGGATTATCAAGAAAATGCAGACAATCCAGAATGCGGCAGCCAGACTTCTCCTTAATATCCCTAAATTCAAACCAATAGCTGAGACATTGAGAAATCTTCACTGGCTTCCGGTAAGGAATAGAATCAAATTTAAAACACTGTGCATCGTCTATAAGTCATTACATCAGCAAGCGCCTCAATTCTTGTGTGACCATCTTACCCCATACATTCCTACTCGGACGCTACGATCAGCAAGACAGAATGATCTGGTAGTGCCACGGACTAGGCTGGTCAACTGGGGAGACAGACGTTTCCTAGTGGCCGCCCCAAAGCTATGGAATACACTCCCGCAAACCATAAGATCTAGCCCAAATCTCATGCTCTTCAGGAAGAAACTGAAGACATGGTTATTCGACCTCTGAAAATTGTAAGATCACAAAACTAAAGATCACATAGGAGAGTATTAAAAGTACAGCGCCAAGACGCCTGCGGGCATTTGTTCGCGCTTAATGAATGTTAAAAATAAATAAATAAATAAATAAACATACACTGGTCTATTGACTGAAGTAGACAGTGGACGCAACCATGATAGGACAGTCAGTAGGTAAGAGTACTGAAAGGTAGCGCGTACGTTCCTCCTCCCCCCCAAATGTTTAGCGTTGTGGGCTGGCTCGGCATACGTGAGGCTAGCGCAGGAGTATGAAGAAGAGGCATGTTTCTCTGGGTGTGGTTTTGTTCCAGAATGTCGGACGTATCTGCCAGGTCTGCGCAGGTTACACCGCCATGAGGCTGATGCCGTGAGCGAAGGTGGCTGCATGGATGATGCTGTCAGCGTGCTGGTATCCAGAAACCGGCATGGCCGCTGCGACGCACATATGCTCCACAGTTCACTTTTCGACACCGCCCTCTGTGAAAAAGGGCCCACCACATGCCAGCAGAAGCTCCTGAGCTGAGGTCTGCAAGCTCGGAAGGCTCCTGAGATTAACGCTGGCTACCGCGACACAGGCACACAGTGCCCAGCCTGAGGCCCACCAGCATGGAGTGCTCTGTACACTACTAACACAGTAGTCCAACAGGTACCAACAATGGAACGGTGTTTTGATACCACAGTGGACGATGTTAGAACTGTATCTGAGAGTGGAGATGAAGGTACTCCCTTCGACCAGGTGCAACCAACTCTAGGTCCCAACAGTGGAACAGTGTCTAGATCCCACAATGAACGATGTCCTATCTTACTTGCTGTTTGGTTTTACAGAGCTCCCTCCGGTGAGGTGCATCAGACTCTGTGCTTCCGTAGCTAACTGCTGCACATGATTATTGTGCTTGGTTGACACCAGTCGGTGCAGTACACCGCGGTACATCAGGTCCGAACAGTGAAACAGGGTCTTGATTCTATGATTGAGGATGTCAGAAGTTAAAGTCTGTGATGATTTCTGTGTACCCCCTCCAATCGGGTGCAACCAACTCTAGGTCCCAACAGTGGAACGGTGTCTTGATCCCACAATGAACGATGTTAGAACTGCATCTGAGAGTGGAGATGAAGGTACTCTCTTTGACCAGGTGCAACCAACTCTAGGTCCCAACAGTGGAATGGTGTCTTGATTCCACAATGGACTATGTGAGAACTGCATCTGAGAGTGGAGATGAAGGTACTCCCTTCAACCGGGTGCAACCAACTCTAGGTCCCAACAGTGGAATGGTGTCTTGATCCCACAATGGACGATGTTAGAACTGCATCTGTGAGTGGAGATGAAGGTACTCCCTTCGACCAGGTGCAACCAACTGTAGGTCCCAACAGTGGAACGTTGTCTTGATCCCACAATGGACGATGTTAGGACTGCATCTGAGAGTGTAGATGAAGGTACTCCCTTTGACCAGGTACAACGAACTTTAGGGCCCAACAGTGGAACGGTGTCTTGATCCCACAATGGAAGATGTCTGATATAGCTTGCTGCTTGGTTTTTATAGAACTCCCTCCGTTGAGGTGCAACAGACTCTGTGCTTGCGCAGCTAACTGGTGCACATGATTATTGTGCTTGGTTGACACCAGTCGGTGGAGTACACTGCGGTACAGCAGGTCCGAACAGTGAAACAGGGTCTTGATTCTATGATTGAGGATGTCAGAAGTTAAAGTCTGTGTTGATTTCTGTGTACCTCCTCCGATCAGGTGCAACCAACTCCGTGCTTTCGAATCCAATGGTACGTGGCTGTGAGTCGTTAATGACCACTGCCTCTGGCTTAAACAGCAGTTAGCAAGATTCGCAATTCAGATCGAGTGGTGATTGTTTAATTACCGAATCCAGTAGTCAAGTAACTACAACGTCTATTGAAATAAACACAATATTGTTTTAGTATACTTGCTTGAAGAACTTTTTTTAGATGAGTTATAGGTTTAGTAAAGTGACCAAATTCATCTTGCAAGTCCAAAGGAACAGTGAATAGTGTAGACTGTGGACAGATGAAATTGCAATTCGAATTGTTTTGATTTATTTATTGCAGTTTTCTGTAATTTATGTTGCTGTATTTAGTGAAGAGGCAGTGAGAAAAAGTATTCATGATTGTGTGTGTGAGTACTGCCTTCAATTAATACTGCAGACAGCAGTGTTCACAATTCACATCAAGTTGCTATTGTAGATAACGCAGTCCTGTAGGAAAAGACATTGCTCTATTGCGCTCTGTCTGCACCACTCATACGCATCATTGCAGGCTCCACACACAGTCTTTGTGGCTTTGCGGATTGAAAACTGTTGAGCTCAAGTCAATGCCACGTGGCTGTGGGCCTTTGCTGAACACTCTCTCGGGCCAACAGTGCAGACAGCAGTGTTCACATTTGCGACTGAGTCAGTATTGTAGATGACGCAGTCTTGTAGGAAAAGACATTGCTCCAGTGTGCTCTGTCCGTACCACGCATACATATCATTGCAGGCTTCGCATGCGCTTTTTTTTTGCTTCGCGTATGACAAACTGGGCAGCTCAAGTCAATGCCACGTGTCTGTGGGCCCTTGCTGAATGTCTACACTGCAGACAGCAGTGTTCACATTTGAGATTGAGTCGGTATTGTAGATGGCGCAGTCCTGTAGGAAAAGACATTGCTCCAGTGTGCTCTGTCTGCACCACTCATACGCATCATTGCAGGCTCCGCACATGCTTTTTTGTTGCTTCGCGTATTGCAAACTGTGGAGCTCAAGTCAATGCCATATGGCTGTGGGCCTTTGCTGACCGCTCTGTCTGGCCTACACTGCAGACATCAGTGTTCACAATTCAGATCGAGTCGCTATGCAGATGATGCAGTGTTGATGGCAACAGATATTGCTCCTAGTTCGGCCCGCCCGCAGCACGCAACATCGCGGGCTGTGCACATGCTGAATGCTTTTGATGTAGCTTTGTGAGTGCACTAGAACTAATGGAGCGTTTATCTTTTTGTGTATTATTTCAGATCTATTGATTGCGTCTCAGTGTACCACAAGTTGTGGTTCTTTTACGATAAAAAATGTTCTGTATTATTTCACATCTACTGTTACTACCTTACTGCAGCACAAATTATTTATTCTTTTATTATTGAATCTTTGTGTGTGATCCAATGATCACTGTTGTAGTTGATGCTAGCAGCAACCATTCCCTGAGAGCTGTTTTACAGTCACCCCACACGCATCCAGCACAGACGTCACTGGATATGTGACCCTGGTAAAAAAAGGAGTCGAGCGCACGTGCCCGTACCCACTTCCACTATCTATCTGTGTCCGTGTGTTCATTATCTATGCATGATACTGCCTCTGGGCCGTACTACATTACATTGTGCTGTGGACTGTGTATGCAACCATGCTGCCTCTGGTAGTGGAGAAAACTTTGGTTATGTAACTCGTGCACGCAGCGCGAAAGGAGTGTAGTGTGTTTATCTAGGTACCTATATCGATACTCCTATTTCTGACCCTTGTCCGGTTATAATTCACTAATATCCATACAACGGCACAGAATCCTGTTTTCAGATTAAGTCATAGCGCATGCTGTCACATTAAGCAAGCCCTATTCCTCCAGCACCCTAGAAAGCACACCGAGTTCTCAAAACAAACCAAACCTCCAGCAGACCTGGGAAATCCCCCGTAGCTATTGTTTTGATTTCGTTCAAGAACTCCTGTAAAGAATGCAAGAACGACCAGTTCTTATGACATCCTTACTGACGTATTATGTCCATCCTTACGTCAAACACGGCACCTTTCAGGTATAAATATACCAACGCTGCCCTAAGCAAAGACACGGTGGTGATGAGCTTGGAGCAGTGACTACTTGCCGGAGAGCCCAGCTGATGCAGGAAGCCCACGGACGCTGCCCCTCCCTTTTTGACGCGCTGAGAGAGACGCTGCCTTTTCTCCTGCCGAGAAATCCAGCTTCCAGCGTTTCCAGCCCACCTTCGCGGGTGACTGGGATATCGAGTCCTGAGAGAGAGATACCAGCCCTCCTGCCTTCTAAATCCCAGGTACTGAACTGACTAACCCCTTACAGAGAATTCTTGAGTCAGATTCTTGGCCAAACAAACTTAACTTAAACTGCTACTTACTTACTCCCTCCCACGTATTAGGCTTAGGTCAGGTACACCGGGGTAGGCGTAGTTAGAAGCACCAGTTGAGTACGATTAGTCAATGTATATATGTATGTATATCTTTTATCCATTTTAAAGTATCATATGGCTAAGAAACCATATCAATGCTCTTACAGTATTATTTTATAATCCTGCTTTTACTGTATGCACTTTACTTAACCTTAAGTATTGCAACTGTAGCGATTCATTTCTCTTGTATGAGAAAAAGAGACTGATCAATAAATAACACCTTTTATTGAACACGCCCATCTCTTCTTTCTCTACAATCTGGTGGAACTAAGTATGCACGTACTGACTGAGTAAAATAGTTGTCTTTTGTTTTCACACGACTCTGGAGATATACTCTTGATCAGGGAGAGCAAAGTTGTCATGTTCTATGGTTGTCAGAAACTAAATCCCTTCTTGTCTATCCAGGGAGGTTAAACTCCTCCTCGCCTATTCGAGAACGTTTCTAGTGAACTCTGAGCTAGCTGGCACACAAAACTTAGGTCTAATATCGTCAGTAGAAGACCTAGTTAACCTCTGTCCTACGTCTATACTATTGAAGATATTATTCCAATGCGCAGAGCCTATTGGGATAATAGGAACTACACTACATGGCGCCCAACGGTTTGGTAAGGCGATAAAACTAACGCAAGGCATTAGAGTAACTCAGTCGTGCTTTTCCACACATACCCTTTCTCCCATAAAACTCCAAAGACGTCTGGAGTGGGTCAAAGTTTAAATCCGCCAAACTTAGTAGGAGGAGACTCCTATGTATAGTTTTTGGTTTATTCAACGTTGAATGATATACTGTTCCAAAACATTGTGCATCTAATCTTTGTTTCCGTGGAATCCTGATCTGCACAAAAACCTTTCTGTCAGGAAAAATGTCAGAAACTGAAGAAGAAAGAGAGACAGCTAGAATAGCAGCTCGTCTAATAGAGGAAGACACAAGTCTCCTGCAAACTGACCCGGACGCAATACTCATCCCGGTCAGCATAAGAAAAACTATAACTTTAAAACTTATAGAAAATGGACTTACATCAAGAGGTGGTACAGTCATATTCGTAATTGAGGCACATGAATATCGGCAGACAGAGGTATTCTATTCATGGATAAACTTTCCAGCAGCAAACGCTGTAACAAAGGAGTTCCACTATTACAAAATAGAGGAACCACCGGATGAGTACACTCCTTTCGAGGAGGTGGAAATCCCATTAAAATACCAAGAGCACCTGCTCTGGTTTAAAGGCACCCTAAAACATAATGATCACATCACCAGGCTCGGTCCACTAGGTAGACCAGGAGCAACGTGGCCAGTTCTAGCCAGCTACACACCACATCCAGACATTGAAAAAATGTCAGTACCAGAACTTTTAGCACAGTTAAAACAACTGATTAAAATACACAGACAATTAGTCCAATATGTAATGCGGACTTCAACAGTCCAAACAGCTATTAAAATTCCACAGCTGACCCCTCATCAGGGGAACACAAATAAAATCACACAACAGAACATACAGTCCTGTCTAGGTAAAGTACCCATTAAAAGGGAACAAATTCCATTCTGGTTAGCACAAAAAATCACTCAAATAGAGGCAGTATTTCCGGATACTACCCCTACTGAGAAACACAGAATTCTGACTATCTGTCTTCCAATGGGGATCGCACCACATGTGGAGGACTGTGACACTTGGGGTACAGTCTTTGCTTCCATTTACACAAAAACACATGGTGTTCCGTCCATGGCGGTAATACCAGAGGTGCTAAAACAGATTCAAAATGAATACGGTCCAGAACCTGCTTTAACTCTGGGTATGAAATTACTGAAAGACTTCAAGCAGGTCTCGGCAATATTAGTAGCCAACATAAAGGGGGAAGCAGCAACTATGGCGATCCGCCAAAGACTGAAAGAAACAGATATAGCAGAACAACCATTTGAACTTGCCAGAATCATAGAAAAATCCTATGAAGAACAAGGAAGAGATAGTTTGGGTGGAAAACCAGTGAAACCCCAACTAACTGAAAATCCTGAAAAGGTATTTATTCAAAATAATCTAAACACTCCAAAAAAGAGCTGGGATGGAAATAAACAATCCACTCCCAAAGAGAAGAAATTCCAGTCCAGAGGAAGGTCTCCTCGGCGGAGAGAAAGATCTCCAGACCAAGGACACAAGTCTCCCCAGAGGGAGCCCTCTGAGAAAAAATTACAACCTTAGAAATAGGGATAATTTGAAGAAACCTGATAGATATCAAGATATTGATACACGTCCATCTCGATCTTTTCAGACTTCCTCGCAGAAATCGGAAAGAAGAGGACGGTCAGAACACAGGGAAGAGCACGTCAAGTCCAAAGACAAGGAACCTGCTCATCAAAGTAAAAAGTTACAATTTCCAAAGAAGAAGGTAGCCAGTATTAAAGTAATCAAACATGCCGAGGATCCTGAGGACACAGCTGAAAAACGGAGAGTGGGCTCAGACAATGCTAGACAGCGCAGCAGAAGTGAGCATAGCTCGCAAGATCCTGATGAATCATCTGGAGACAGTGGACACGAATGAGTACATTCAGGTGGAAACTGCAGATACCAGAGTTAGCAAACCTCATAAAATATATGAAATAACATTACGTATAGAGGGAGATAAGACTAGGAAAATAAGGGGTCTATTTTGGGATAACCTCTCCAAAGGCTATGACATCCTTTTAGCTGAAAAAGACTGGCCACCAGAGTTTGTCAGGGAGTGCCCTCATGGCGAAGAAATGATTATGCCTGCCTTCTCAAATCACATTCCAATACATAGAAAATATACACTTGCAAGAAAGTGGGCGGTAGCCCAAGCTCCTGCATTATATAAAAACCACGTAGGATGGGATGAGGACTCACCTCCTCGCAAAATCCAGTTAAAATCTCAACCAACTGCACAAAGACAGTACCCAATTAAGCAAGAAGCTAAAAAACAGGTCAGGGAGATCTTAGATCAACTTGAATACCAGGGGGTGATTGAAACATGCACCTCACAAATGAACAATCTTTTGTTTCCTGTCTCCAAACCAGATGATTCATATCGTCTAGTTTTGGACTACAGACACCTTAACTCATGCTGCCAAACCTTTGCAGTACACAACTCACACAGTGTAGCACTAATGAATAGCATAGTGTGCAAAAAATACAAAACAACATTAGACATCTCTAATGGATTCTTTTGTCAAAATATAGCACCTGAAAGCAAATATTTGACCGCTTTCTCAATAAATGGCTCGCAGAAAATTTCTGTTGTTTGCCCCAGGGGTTCAAGAACAGCCCAGGATTATTCTCAGCGAGAGTAACAGAGTTACTACAAATATATGATGACGAGGCATTATCTTATGTCGATGACATCTATCTAACAGATGATGACTTGGATACTCACTTGAAAAGAGTGAACACCATAATACTTGGGTTCGCAGCAGAGGGTTACAAATTCAACTTCAAAAAGTCAAGAATTGCCCATCTGACTGTCCTATTTTTAAGATATGAATTATCAAGTGAAGGCAAAAGCCTGGCTGACAATTTCCTGGAGAAATGTGCTGTAATCCAAGCACCAAGAACGCTGAAAAACTTACAATCAATTCTAGGTTTCCTGAATTTCGGAAGAACTTACATTATAAATTACGCAGAGAGGGTTAAACCTCTCTATGACTTAATACAACCAGATTTTAAAAGAATCAATTGGACTCAAAAACACACAGAAATTTTGAGATCTTTACAAACAGACATGTCAGTTAAAACAAAACTACAAACACGCGATAACACACGCAACCTTGTGATTCGAGTCATCCCAGGAAGATGCGGATTCACATACCTGACCTCTAATGAGGGAGAAACGGTACCAATAGCTTACAAATCACATTTGTACACAAAAGCTGAAATAAAATTTAGCCCAACGGAAAAAATTCTGACAGCGGTACAGACTGCTGTAGCGAAAGAAAGATCCCTAGCACAATGTAAACGAATAATCATCGTTACACCAATACCAGCCCTAGAGGCGGTAACAAAGGCAAGCATTCCAAATGCTAAAGCATTACATCCGAGATGGATACAGTGGGTTAATTCTCTTGCTGCAACAGACGTGGTATACGAATTTGATCCTTATTTAAAAACACAAGAATTTCTCCAATATGAATTTGAATGTACTCTGCTGACCGAAATCCTGCCTCTAGAACATTACGGCTGTATAATATATACGGACGGATCAGCACAACCCGCAGTTGGGGGAAAACAAGCTTACAGTGCTGCGTGCGCGATTGTTGAAGGTCGCTGGCACGAAGGAAAATTTAAACCACTGGTCACTAAAACGCAATCACTAGGAGACTGTACAGCTCAGCGAGCTGAACTACTAGCATTTAAGATGGCGCTTGAAAATACGGATCGCGAATTCCCCACACTCATAGTGTGCGATTCATATTATTGCGTTCAGTCTTACAATGAATACTTGCAGATCTGGGTTCAAAACGGTTTTAAAGATGCAAAAGGTGGCACAATCAAGCATAAAACGCTTTGGGAACAAGTAGTTCTTTTACAAAAGGAACTACAAAAGACTCACGTGATACATACACTGAGTCATCAACGTGATGGCGTTCACGTTGTAGGGAATTCATTGGCTGATGAGGCAGCAAAGTCAGCTGTCCTAACGGCTTCCGTAGCTGCCATCACCCGGTCAAAAACAAAAATAGACAGCGAAATATTGCAGGCTGTCAGCGCTACAGAAAAAAATGCAATAAAAACACTCCCGAAAGGCTTTCCAGTAAAGTACTCATACATAACTGATGCGAATAATGTTCCATTTGCTCGAATCCCTGGAGTGGGGGATAGGGCAATTCCAAACATGGAATATAGGTTAGGACTCATTATAGCGGCACACGAAGGGCTTGCTTCTGTACATGCTGGCGTTTCAGCCACAGTATCGTTATTAAAACAGAGATACTGGTGGCCACAAATGAGAAGACAAACTAGGAACTATGTTCTAGAATGTGAAATATGTCAAAAAATTAAAGTATCAACAGTGAAACGACCAGCACAGACGCCCCTTCTAATCTCAGATAAACCATTAGCCTGTGTTTACCTGGACCACTGCGGTCCCTTACAAAGGGACGGTAACTATAAATATATCATGGTCGCAGTGGATTCATGCACGAGATTCATTTGGATGTGGCCCCAGCGCTCGGCTGACGCCAGAACTGTTATATAAAGATTTGCGAGTCTATAATGGCATATACGCATGGGGCATGCTACATTGAGACCATTGCCCTGCTTTAATCTCTCGAGCTTATGGGGGGTGTATGGTCAGCATGGGCTTTGCATTGCGGGACTCTTATCACTTCCTTCCTGAGGGAAACGGGATGGTGTAAAGAAAAAACCAAGGCATAGAGCAATCTATAACGGCAAAGGTATTAGGTTCGGGAGCTGGGTGGGTCAAACATTTAATAAGTGTCCAACGTAGTCTTAACAATCTACCAAGAAATTCTCTGAAAGGTCTCAGTCCGTACGAACTATTGTTTGGGACTAGAATGTTAATCCAGGACCTCGACAGTCAAACTTCAGTGGTTAAAGAAAAATGCTTTGATATCAGAGATCGTTTGGCTATTTTACAGGACTTAAACGAAAAGAGAAAAGACCTGAGCAACATAAAGTTGAAGCAACAGCCAACAGCCACTGAAGAGAAACCACCTGTCCCAGCAAGGCCTGTCTGGATTCCAAAAATCGGGGATCTGGTCAGAGAAAAGATCGCGGTAAAGAAGGAATTTGGGCCTTCTTACAGAAAAGCAGTACCTGTCTTGTCTGTCAACGGGACAAGATCAGTAGTATTACCGCCCCTTGCTGGTAAAAAGGAGAACCGAGTTGTATCCATCGACCTGGTTAAACCACAATCATGTGGCCGATAACAAGTAGTAGGCCAAGTGGACTCCCAAGAAGTAGTAGAACACCAAAGTTTGCTACAAATACAGAGGTTCAAACTGAGAGACTAATCACAATTGATAAGCCTACAGTGAATCAACAAGGACTATGCAACAAAGCCATGGAACTTAAACCTCTTGAAACCCAAATCAAAAACTTACATCAAGAAACACCAGTCTACAATGATGTAACCACAGACTATGCTAATGGAACAAAGAAAATTCAAAAAGCAAAAAAGAATCCAGAAGCAATTGAAACAATTGACAGAACAGCATCAGGCTACTTCATCAACTTCGATGATTTTTCTGAGGATCCGAGTGCACCTGAGGAAGAACCAACAACAAAAACCTTTAAAAACAAAACAAAGGAACTCTTTAATCAACTAAAAGAAACCTATCTGATTTCTCCATGGATTGAACTTTGGGTGGCACTAGGAGTATTCATCCTCATACTTTGGCTCATCATGGTACTATGCTCGGGACATTTCATTGAGGGAAAATATGTTACAATGGACACAGCAAGTCAGAATATCAACTTGGTCCTGAAACCACATAAGTCTTCACACATCGAGAAAAGAGAACTTTCTTCAGTAAACTTCACAGCCAATCCTATACCCGGTGGGGTAGCATGGGACAAAACTGATTACGAAATCTATGGTCCGGTCGAGCTCCTGAAGTATCCTCATCAATTCAAGATTTCATTGAGTGACTTTGTAAAACCGAGCACATTTGCTGATGATTGGGACTTTGAAAGTATTAATGATATGATGTCAGATCTAGTGATGTCAGCTAAATTTACAGGACATGATTATTTACAAGGTTCATCTAGTTATGACCAGATGTATTGTTATAACCACTATGGTAACCATTATCTGCATAAATCTGCTCAACCTAGAAATGTTTTAAATTACAACCAATGGGAACATTGTGCTACTCCACCAAAAGGTAGTTCAAAAACATTTTATGAACAATTTTCTTATTTCTCAGGGTTTAACACAAGTGATGCAGAAACATTTTATTTCAAATTGTTAAATAAGATAGGAATGAAAACCATGCTTACAAACACAAAATTGATCTATTCAGAGACATTTTTTGAAAAAATGAAAACATTCGGTTTTGATTTCTGGAACAAAAATATTGAAACGAAAACGATCTGGGGTACAGAAGATTGGCAAGTGCAAGGTATAGAATCATTATTTAGAGCCTGCATGATCCCAGAACAAATTATATTTTTGAATGATACAATTCAACAGACAACCTGTCTTGGCCTAACCAAAATTAAAGACTTAAACAAACCGTCTATTCCAAAACCAACACCCGACAGTAATAGCACTACAGATGTTGAGATAGACGTATCCCATATTTTAAACCAAAACAGAACACATCCTGATTGGAAGAAATGGTTGATCTGGCCCACAGACACAAATAACTGTCAAGATGGATTCCTGAACAAAAAACAGGGGTTCACAATAACCAGGCCAGGCCCTAGATACTCCCAGAGACAACATCCAGGGATTATAACTACATACAGTGTAGGGAAACTCTGCCTCGAATGGCTACGAACATCCACACTGGCAGAAATTAAGCAACACTTGACTTTACTTAAAGAAGGTGCTGACTTGCGTGATTTCATTATGGGACCATGCAAACAGCGTCAAAAACGTTTCATAGCGGCCTCTATATATGCAGCTTACAATGAAGCTTGGAAAGTAACTCAAATTGAAACAGCAGAGAAAATACGGGAAATTGACTGTGTTAATTTGGAAAAATCACTTTCTGTTGTGGACAATGGGTTAATGACTCTGTCTTCCAGAATATATTCACTGGACAGTATTGTATCATCTGCAATCGATATAATAGAACAAGACTTACTGATGTTACAACACGGTCAGTCTCAATTGCGTTCTATTGTACAGCTTGGCTGGACGTTACAAAATCTGCGTTCAGGCTACGTGCCTTGGCGTTTAATCAACACAACGTCATTATTCAGTATCTTTAACCTTACTGATACACAAATCAGTTTGGCACAAAAGGGTGCAGAGTATACAATTCTGAGCATTGAAAAACTTGAGAGATTACCATTGACAATGTCAGAGCGACCCGTCATTGAATGGATAATACATGGGATAATAACTATTCCGATAACAACTTTCCAGTTTCGATACTGTCAAAAATATATACAGGCAGGCCAGTATGAAAGGTTGGGTAAAGGATACATTAAATCAACATGGAACTTACCTTATACACACACATGTTACAGTGATAAGGGACAGAGTGTATTTCTTAGTGGTAACAATTGTGAAAAATCACTAAGTGGTATACTTCTGTGTCAGGGCATAAGTTTACATGGGGCCTGCGAGGGGACTTCAAATAACCTTTCATGCCACCAGCTCGGCACACCTGCAGCACGAATAGAACCATTCTTTAGACGGCTTTCTAACGGGAGCTATATTATAATTGTGGATCACAGATGTTGTGGCTTGCTGCCAGGAAAACCTTATCTAGTAAGCGTGACTTCCATGGTCATTTGCTGTGAGCGAGTATTGTTTCCGAATGACACTCCAGACAGGGAGGGAAAAATGTGGCCCAGTTTGAATATCTCTTCTATTCGAATTGATACTTTAAGCAGAATGAAGACTGTGCTCCTACAGATGCCAACCCATTTGACGTCATCAAAAGAAACGTATGATCTCCAAGTTGCAAGGACAACGGGTGAGATACATGCCTTGTTATCAACAAATTGCCCCCTACACTTCGCAGAAATGCTAAACGAAATCTTAAATATTTCTGATACAAATGGTATCGCGAGTGTATTTAAGACCGTTTTTTCAGGACTGTTAACCCCATTCAAAGCAGTCCTGGGTATTTTTCCAAATTTCGTCCATTCCATCTTTGGCGGACTTCCTCTCCTGTTGGGACCCGTAGCAGGCATCCTATTTTTGCTACTCCTGCTTCGTTATGGCAAACCATGTCACAGACAAAACTCCAGCAACAATGGAAGAAACGATCCTAGCTTTACGCTACCGGGACCGCATAACTAAAGTCCTTTGATTAGCACGGCTAAGAGATCTAAATATGACCTGGTTTCTTTCGTTCAGACCCATATGGCAGAATTGTGTCTTACCTGTATTAAGATGCATGCTATGCGGCGAAGAATGCGTGTTGGACACCTGTCTTACACTACAATCAGAAGTACCATTGGATGCAGATACTTTGTTGGGTCCAGTAAAGGCTCATGCATTGTGCTGTCCCCAGCGGCTACCTATCCTGATGACGGCATTCGTGGAGACTTCACCACTACGATTGAAGGGTAGTGAAGTACAGGATGAGAGCAGCATCAACCAGGTACGACCTTCTGTAAGCAGTACTGGTCTAAACATCACTGAAAGCGAACATGCGCATGACTGCATGGTAGCGACATTTTCCAACTTGGTCGAACTTTCACCAGAAGCGGTAGACTGTTTTTTCGAGAGTCTGTCTGAAATTATGTTTTCACCAGAACAGAGAGAATGACTTTAAGCAAAATTGCACACAGCGTTCCCTGAACTCTGAATTTGGCCTTCGGCTTTAAAAACAAAGCTACTGACAATTTTTTTTCCTTCTTCACTGAAAAACGAAAACTTTTTCCCAAACCCAAAATATTTACCTTTTGGCACTTATCTTCTGCTTAAAGTAGAACTATTCTTAGAGAACAGAGCTTCTATTTTTAGGAACTCTAGGGACAATACGTTACCTCAACCTCTAGCTTATGTACAAGTAATTGTATTTATATGTGATGAGATGGTCTCGCACCTTTTTTCTGTATTAAGAGCCATTTCATGTGTAATTTTCGCAAATCATTCATGCTGAGATAAATTGTGCATCCTTTTTTGAATGATTACACTGCTTGAATGCATACAGTACCTATACTCATTTTTCGTGTATTTCGAATATGCCTATTTTCAAATGCAAAAAATGTATTTTGGGGTGGTTCGGTATACACATGCACTATTAGTTATGTTTACTGTTGCTTAGTTAGTAAATATGGACATAAAAGCGTGGAGTGGGTGTAGTGTGTTTATCTAGGTACCTATATCGATACTCCTATTTCTGACCCTTGTCTGGTTATAATTCACTAATATCCATACAACGGCACAGAATCCCGTTTTCAGATTAAGTCATAGCGCATGCTGTCACATTAAGCAAGCCCTATTCATCCAGCCCCCTAGAAAGCACACCGAGTTCTCAAAACAAACCAAACCTCCAGCAGACCTGGGAAATCCCCCGTAGCTATTGTTTTGATTTCGTTCGAGAACTCCTGTAAAGAATGCAAGAACGACCAGTTCTTATGACATCCTTACTGGCGTATTATGTCCATCCTTACGTCAAACACGGCACCTTTCGGGTATATATATACCAACGCTGCCCTAAGGAAAGACACGGTGGTGATGAGCTTGGAGAAGTGACTACTTGCCGGACAGCCCAGCTGATGCAGGAAGCCCACGGACGCTGCCCCTCCCTTTTTGACGCGCTGAGAGAGACGCTGCCTTTTCTCCTGCCGAGAAATCCAGCTTCCAGCGTTTCCAGCCCACCTTCGCGGGTGACTGAGATATCGAGTCCTGAGAGAGAGATACCAGCCCTCCTGCCTTCTAAATCACAGGTACTGAACTGACTAACCCCTTACAGAGAATTCTTGAGTCAGATTCTTGGCCAAACAAACTTAACTTAAACTGCTACTTACTTACTCCCTCCCACGTATTAGGCTTAGGTCAGGTACACCGGGGAAGGCGTAGTTAGAAGCACCAGTTGAGTACGATTAGTCAATGTATATATGTATGTATATCTTTTATCCATTTTAAAGTATCATATGGCTAAGAAACCATATCAATGCTTTCACAGTATTATTTTATAATCCTGCTTTTACTGTATGCACTTTACTTAACCTTAAGTATTGCAACTGTAGCGATTCATTTCTCTTGTATGAGAAAAAGAGACTGATCAATAAATAACACCTTTTATTGAACACGCCCATCTCTTCTTTCTCTACAATCTGGTGGAACTAAGTATGCACGTACTGACTGAGTAAAATAGTTGTCTTTTGTTTTCACACGACTCTGGAGATATACTCTTGATCAGGGAGAGCAAAGTTGTCATGTTCTATGGTTGTCAGAAACTAAATCCCTTCTTGTCTATCCAAGGAGGTTAAACTCCTCCTCGCCTATTCGAGAAAGTTTCTAGTGAACTCTGAGCTAGCTGGCACACAAAACTTAAGTCTAATATCGTCAGTAGAAGACCTAGTTAACCTCTGTCCTACGTCTATACTATTGAAGATATTATTCCAATGCGCAGAGCCTATTGGGATTATAGGAACTACACTACACACCGAAGTGATTTTGAGAAAATACATTTACTATAATATAAGTTTATTACAGTTAGAAATATATAAATGATTAAAATATTTTTGATTATCGCTTGCTCTTCATACACATTTTAAAGTTATTTAGATATAGTTTTGAGACAAAAAAAATGTTGGAATTGCGTCCAGCGTGCACTCGTCGCATACGCAACGAGCAGCTGACGTAACGCGGGGCTTGGTAGTGCATACTCGTGGCATACCAAAGTAGCTGCTGGCGCAACCGCATATTTACATGTTGTTACGCGGGTCGCAGTGCCACAAACCCGTCGGATACGAAATGCCCATCATTTAAATGTGGTGGATAGGAATTGCATGCTGATCTAGCTTGGTAGACTACCGGTACGGGACGGTAGTTTTCTCAACAAAAAAAAAATTTATATACATATTTTTGGGGGAAGATATAAAACATTACATCATTTTTAAAGTTAAAAAAAAGGATAATAGTGTTGCAAAATATTAAAAAACAATTAGAAAAAAATTAGGTTTCATAAATATTAAAATATGAAATTAACATTTAAAAAACCTTTGAAATTCACTCGAAAAACCATAGGTGTTATTGAAGTTATAGTTAGGAATTAGCATTTAAAAGACCTTAGTAGTTCACTGAAAAAACCATAGGTTTCAGGGACGTTATAGTTAGTTGAACATTTGACTCATATAAAACCAGAGAAATTCGCCAGTTACAGTTAGTTGAGCTAACTATAAGTCGCGTGCCCGAAATGCACTGCTGATGAAGTCACATATTACATCATTCATGACATGGTTAGTGACATCACTGATGACATCTCAAATGACATCACTGATGACATCACTGATGACATCATCCACCTGATAATCTGATGATCATACTGATGTTCTAAAATAAACTTTGATACACCCACTCTAAAATACAGACTACTATTTTTGAAACCATACACACAACAATGCCAGATACTACGTACCACCGACTATTTACCAGGTCTATACACACATCCAGCGACTTATACATACAGTTACTCATCAATACAGTACTATAATATGTACTCATCAACCTATACATACAGTCACACTCTACCACTCATCCATAGAGTTGCTCACACACCTAGTCAGTCATGCAAAGAATGAATTAAATACTCATTTACCCATGTATACAGTTATACACACCAACTGAATTATTTATACACACACCACATCACTTATTTCTGCAGATACTAACACATACTTACTGTCTTATACAATCACTGATACAAGCAGACACTCATTTATACACCCACTCTTCAAATAACTTACTCTCACGTATGGTCATTTATTTACTCCAACACTCACATATACTGCCTTAAAACATATGTAGTTACTCACACATATACCACTGAGACATTCTTTCACTCACCAACACATCCATACACACACTAACTCACCCATACAGCCCTTCCCAGATGCACTTTTGAATCCATACAGCCAGTGAATCACCCACTCAGACTCAGTCACACCCCCCCACCGACCCACACAAACACTCAGGCACCCATACAGATACTCAGACAACAAATCAATAACCCATATAGACCGTCATATAGCTACTCACCAACCCATGCAGGCGCTTACACACCAAATGAGAAACTAATACAGAGTTTCACACAGCTTAGTCACTAACTCCTGTATTCAGTAAGACACGTTCAATCACTCACTTATACAGTCAGTCACGCAACTAATAAATAATCCATTCAGGCACTTGTATATCCAATCATTCTTCAATACACCTTGGCATAAATATATATATGAAAAATATTTCAACTTTACAGAAACACACATTCACTGGATGATGTCATCAGTGATGTCATTTGAGATGTCATCAGTGATGTCACTGACCATGTCATGAGTGATGTAATAAGTGACATCCTCAGCAGTGCATTGCGGGCGCGCGAGATCTCTTGACTGGGCGTGAATGTATGATTTATTCAGCATTCCATCCATCATTTGTTTGAGTAGCACTTTTCAGCCTAAGTGGGATGGGTATGCCCAGACGTGGGTCCTATGCTCACTGTACCACTGGATTCAAGCTAGCCTGGCCGATAAAGGATATACCCAAAAACCGGTCCCAGGATGCTTGTTTCCAGTCCAGGGAGGACCTGGCTTGGTAGTTCGGTCTGGACTGTTCCCATGAGGCACAGGGTCAAGACTGATTTGCATATGGCTGGGTCTAAACTGAGGTGCCATGGTGAGTAGAAGAACAATGCATTTAACCCTGATCTCTTGACTGGGCGTGAATGTATGATTTAGTCAGCATTCCGTCCATCGTTTGTTTGAGTAGCACTTTTAAGCCTAAGTGGGATGGGAATGCCCAGACGTGGATCCTATGCTCACTGTGCCACTGGATTCAAGCTAGCCTGGCTGATGAAGGATATACCCAGAAACCAGTCCCAGTATTCTTGTTTCCAGTCAAGGGAGGACCTGGCTTGGTAGTTCAGTCTGGACTATACCCATGAGGCACAGGGACAAGACTGATTTGCATATGGCTGGGTCTAAACTGGGGTGGCATGGTGAGCAAAAGAACGATGGATTTAATCCAGATATCATGACTGGGAGTGAATGTATGACTTATTCAGCATTCCGTCCATCATAGCACTTTTCACCCTAAGTGGGATGGCTACGCCCAGACATGGATCCCTTGCTCACTGTGCCACTGGATTCAAGGTAGCCTGGCTGATGAAGGGTAATACCCAGAAACATGTCCCAGGATGCTTGTTTACTGTGCCACTGGATTCAAGCTATCCTGGCTGATGAAGAGTAATACCCAGAAACCGGTCCCAGGATACTTGTTTCTGGTCTAGGAGGACCTGGCTTGGCAATTCGGTCTGGACTGTTTCCATGAGGCACAGGGTTAAGACTGATTTGCATATGTCTGGGTCTAAACAGAGGTGGCATGGTGAGCAAAAGAACGCTGGATTTAACCCAGATCTCTTGACTGGGGGTGAATGTATGATTTATTCAGCATTCTGCCCATCATTTGTTTGAGTTGCACTTTTCACTCTAAGTGAGATGGGTATGCCCAGACCTGGGCCCCTTGCTCACTGTGCCACTGGATTCAAGCTATCCTGGCTGATGAAGAGTAATACCCAGAAACCGGTCTCAGGATACTTGTTTCCGGTCTAGGGAGGACCTGGCTTGGCAGTTCGATCTGGACTGTTCCCATGAGGTGCAGGGTCAAGACTGATTTGTGTATGGCTGGGTCTAAACTGGGGTGGTATGGTGACCAAAAGAACGATGGATTTAACCCAGATATCTTGACTGGGGGTGAATATATGACTTATTCAGCATTACGTCCATCATAGCATTTTTCACCCTAAGTGGGATGGCTATGCCCAGACGTGGGTCCCTTGCTCACTGTGCCATTGGATTCAAGCTAGCCTGGCTGATGAAGGGTAGTACCCAGAAACATGTCCCAGGATGCTAGTTTACTGTGCCACTGGATTCAAGCTATCCTGGCTGATGAAGAGTAAAACCCAGAAACCGGTCTCAGGATACTTGTTTCCAGTCTAGGGAGGACCTGGCTTGGCATTTCGGTCTGGGTTGTTCCCTTGAGGCACAGGGTCAAGACTGATTTGCATATGGCTTGGTCTAAACTGAGGTGGCATGGTGAGCAAAAGAACAATGGATTTAACCCAGATCTCTTGACTGGGGGTGAATGTATGATTTATTCAGCATTACGTATATCAATTTTTGGGTAGCACTTTTCACCCTACGTGAGATGGGTATGCCCAGACCTGGGTCCCTTTCTCACTGTGCCACTGGATTCAAGATAGCCTGGCTGATGAAGGGTAATACTCAGAAACAGGTCCCAGAATACTTGTTTCCGGTCCAGGGAGGACCTGGCTTGGCAGTTCGGTCTGGGCTGTTCCCTTGAGGCACAGGGTCAAGACTGAATGGCATATGGCTGTTTCTAAACTGAGGTGGCATGGTTAGCAAAAGAACAATGGATTTAAGCCAGATCTCTTGACTGGGGGTGAATGTATGATTTATTCAGCATTCTGACCATCATTTGTTTGAGTAGCACTTTTCACCCTAAGTGGGATGGGTATGCCCAGACCTGGGCCCCTTGCTCACTGTGCCACTGGATTCAAGCTAGCCTGGCTGATGAAGGGTAATACTCAGAAACCAGTCGCAGGATACTTGTTTCCGGTCCAGGGAGGACCTGGCTTGGCAGTTCGGTCTGGACTGTTCCCATGGCGCACATGGTCAAGACTAATTTGCGTATGGCTGGGTCATAACTGGGGTGACATGGTGAGCAAAAGGACGATTGATTTAACCCAGATCTTGACTGGGCGTGAATGTATGATTATTCAGCATTCCGTCCATCATTTGTTTGAGTAGCACTTTTCAGTCCAAGTGGGATGGGAATGCCAAGACGTTGGTCCTATGCTCACTGTGTCACTGGATTCAATCTAGCCTGCTGATGAAGGATATACCCAGAAAGCAGTCCCAGGATGCTTGTTTCCTGGCCTGGTAGTTTGGCCTGGACTGTTCCCATGAGGCACAGGGTCAAGACAGATGTGCAGTCTAAACTAGGGGTGGCATTGTGAGCAAAAGAACAATGGAGTTAACCCATATCTCTTGACTGGGGGTGAATGTATGATTTATTAAGCATTCCGTCCATCATTTGTTTGAGTAGCACTTAAATGAGGGGAAGCAGCACAGCAGATGCTTTTAAAGAAGTGAACTTCTGTCCCTGTTTCTAAGAGGGTGGGTCGAAATGTGAGCCTGCATAACACTGTGAATAATGTGCAGGTACACCCAATCAGCTCTTAAAAACCGGGACATTTCTTTAAATGACCCAGGCACTACACAAAAACTGGGACATTTCTTCAATTTGGAAAAAAGCATCGGGACACCGGGACACTTCTCCAAAAACCGGGACCGTCCGGGGAAATCCAGGACGTCTAGTCACCCTACTTTATCTCCCTGTGCCTACCAAAATATCAATGTGTCCTTGTGTAACGTAACTGATGCTCATGTAAAGCACTCCAATACCTTTGGGTTGAGTTTGTGCTATAAAAATCTGCAAAAAATGGCAAAACTAAGCTGCTTAAAGAAACAGCAGGGAGAGGGGCCTGCTATGGCTGAGCACCTTCCCATAGAGCTGCGTCTGCAGCGTGAATCCCGATAGGTCGGCAAGAGACTTCCACCCAGCTCACTAGTTGTGCTTAATAGAGTCGGCCAGGACTGAACTGGGAACCAAAATCAATCCTGGCAAAAATGCTCAAACCATTCCTGTGACAGAAGTGAATACTGATATGTTGGTGAGAGTCTTCCACACAATGGGGCAGTTGTGTGTAATGGAGCCCCGAGCTCTCACCTACAAATGTTTGCACAGTGGGACCTGTTGCTAACTGGTGCTATTGAAACCTGCTTTAAGGAAGGCCGCTGAAGCCTCCATAGAGAGAACTGTTGGGCACACCTGGGCAAAAGAAGGCTAGTGGTTGACAGGACACTCCCAGGCGCCACTAAGGTCTTTTCAGAGCAGTGCACTCTGGACAGATCAGGGACTTCAAATGTGGGTTTTGGGTGAAAGATGAGAGGAAGGACAAGAAAATCAAGGTGTTCAGCAAAAGGTTTTCACTGAGATAAATGCGTATAGCATCAGTTGAGAGGTGTGCATCGATATCAGAATGGTGTTATCAGTTTTGTTCTTCATTATCCAGTATCAATTGTGATAATAGGATGGGGTAGGACCAGCCTGGCCTGACGATAAACAAGTGTAATCCAAATAGCCCATCAGACTTTTCCTACTTGTCACTATGCTCAGGTGCTGATCACACGAGATTCCTGTTCATGCAGTCCCTCACAATATTCATACAACATAACGAGTGAGTGTTTGCTTTGGCTGACCTTAATAACTTCTGAACATTCTATTTGTTATATTTCTTTACACTATTTTGGCTCAAGTGGTCATATTCTCACTAAATACCAAAAAGGGGAGTTTTTCACAAAAGGGGAAAATGTATGAGGAACAACTGCCCAAAGATCAATCAAACAACATTATAGAAGCCCCAGCTAAGCGATGCTTCACCTATTCACTCACCTACCCTCAGTGGTCTAGGAGCCAGGACACAGAAACTGATTTCTGAAATGTTTGCAGCACAGTTACAGGGAAGTAATACAATTATGTTGATAACTGCAGCTGTGTTCCTCAGTGATCTGTGGTCACTAACATCATCATTAAACACCAGTGGACAAGAACATGTATTAAGAAAAATGGGACTGCGACACCATTGTACATCTGGCAACCTGTTTGTAGCTAAGCAATAAAAATGTTAATGATTAAAGGAAACATACATAACAGCAAAGACACTTTCACTCTATTAAAACAAGGCCTCATTGGAGAGGAAGGGGAACAAACTGTTTACAAAGAGTAGCGAAGAGCTCATCAGAAAACTTCAAGGCACAATACAGAAACCCAGTGGCATGTCTCCAGCCATGAGCAAGAATGCCCAACAACCATCTCCTGACTAGCCTATTGTCTATCTGCGATCTATCTTTGTAGTGGAGACAGTGAACTCCACTCACATGCTTTCTGAGATGACTAAGAAGAAAACAGAACACAAAAAAGCAGTGGCATATGGTGACAGTATTTTAAACATTAAAGCATCACGACAGAAGTTTCAAGAAAAAGAGATAAATGTTGGCAAAATAGTAATGAGGGGGAGCTACATTGCTAACATGATTCAACTCTCATAAACCCACCAAGAGGATTAAAGAGCCAGTTTTAAAGAATATATTATTGAGAACTTGGTAAGTCCGAAGAGCAGGCCAGCTACATTCTCTGACTACATTAGATTAGAAAATCAGTCACAAAATATCATGTAGGAAAGAAGAACCAAGCAGCCCAAGAGACTAATCATGCAAGAAAGGGCCATCTAGAACTAGTTAAGTTACAAAACATAATGGGGAGACTTATTAGTGTAGGCAAATTGCCAATACATCACATGGAGTGATATCACAAGAAGTGATGTCACAAAGCTGTAATATCACTCAAAATGGGCATGCCTATTGCCCATTATATGCTGAAATAAGGTCTTTACTAAAATATAGGAATGTAAGCATGCATACCATGTTTTTTGTATATGTATACCAAACATACTAACATACATGTACCTCTACTTGTCGTCAGTGAAGCAGGACCCAAAGCTGAAGCAAGTGAGGGTCCCTCAAAATCACATATGTCGTTGTCGAGCTCCCGCTGAAGAAATTGAATTTGGGGCCACTGATCAGAGTGGGACAAAGATGGATTTTGTAGCCACTGAGGTCACTTCATCGCTGTACTTGTAGCTTCACCTGGTCCTAGATTTCACATTCATACTTGGTCAAGTCAAGTCAAAATATATTTATTTGATTGTTGTGTGCAATCATAAAAGTACAAATAAAAATTGCATGATTACAATATTAAAAGAAGATATACATATGAAAATACAGAAGTTCATTAAATTCATAAGAGAAACAATTACAATTATAAAGTGCAGTTATATGATCATACGTTTCCTAATAATCATCACATTTCTTAAGTACAGAATTGTTGTTGCTACAGATACATGATTATCTAGGGCTTGGATACTAATCATCGCCGCACGGCAATGACGAAGTCCTAATTCTTTTAGAAATGGCAATAAAACATTTTTCCTCATTTCATCATAGAGTTTACAAAATAGGAATACATGAATAGTACTCTGAGGTGAGACGTTATCACAAGGGCAAAGAGGTAGATCGTGCGTCCAGTTATTAATCGTAGGGAAACTAGCCAATCTGTGGAAGATATCAAATCTAAAGCGTGAAAGTAGAAAACACTCGTAGTTATTAGTTACATAAATTAAGTAGGGCTGAATCTTAAAAGTTACTAAAACCAATTGGTGCTGCTGAACAGAAGGTTTTAGAACCTCCGCAGCAGTCCGATGAAAATCCCGAGGGCTAAACATTCCTTCTTCAAATCTTTTCGTGAGATTTCTGAAATATCCCTGGGATTCAGAAAATATTCTTCTCTCCCAATGTCTTTTAAAAAATTAGAAACATACTTCACCCAAGGTAATTTAGTAGCACCCTCCAATTTTAAAATGTCTGTCAGGACATCTCTGTTTAAATGTGTTGCTTCTTGTGTCCAGAGTCTGTGCCATAACAGGACTGGCTCTATTTTAATCAGGTCTGTGATATAACAAAGGCCTAATTCAGAGTGACAATTAAAATTGGGGGAGATTTTGGAGAGTGCCAAAATATATTTTAAAAAGGATTTTTCACCAACCTGAATAGGTAAGGAGTTCACAAAACCCAAACCCCACTACCGTAGGTAGCACCAGCTACACATTTGGCTTTATAAATTTGAATCAATTCTACAGGTGGTCTAGTCCCTAATTTACTTGAAAAGATTTTGAGAGCAGCGGTTGATCTAAAAAGCTCGAGTTTTTTAGCAGAAACAGCTTGGGACCACGTCTCATTTTGGGCAAAAAGTATCCCAAGATAAGAGAAGTGTTTAGCAAATTCGAGCTTCTGTCCCGCTATAAAAATTGGCCTATTAGATTTAATTTGCCTACCACAATACATAGTGAAAGTCTTTGATGTATTGACTTTCAGGCCCAACTCATTCATAAAGCGGGAAAAGCTGTCAACCACCCGCTGTAAGCCCACTTGAGTACGAGACATGAGTACAGCGTTGTCAGCGTACAAAAGTGCTGGCATTGGGCGGCCACCTACAAATGGGGGGTCCAGACTATCTTTGCACAAGACATCTTCCAATCATTTATATACAAGTTAAAAAGGAAAGGGGCCAGGACACAACCCTGCCTGACCCCACTCCTGATTGGTATTTTGTCTGTGCACTCTCCATTAAGGCCATAACGAACGCGGGCCGACGCGTTGCTATAAAAACGTTTAGGATAATAAATAATGTTTGATTCAACCCCAAGTTGTTCTAATATCAGCCACAGTTTAGAGTACCACACAATCAAAGGCGGCCGAGAGATCTACGAAGGCCAGAAACAAGTTTCCCTGTTTTGCCCTCGTATATTTCCCGACCAGAATCAACAAGTTCAAACCCTGTTCTACTGTCCCCAGACCGGAACGAAAGCCGTACTGAAGATCAGACAGAACAGAGTTTTCCTCCGCCCATTCCAAAAGCCGGTCCAGGATAACTCTGCCCGCTATCTTAGTGAGGGAGTCCAATAAGGAAATAGGCCTATAACAGGCTGGGTCCTGTCTATTTCCCTTTTTGTAAATCAGGACAATGACAGATTCCACCCAGGTGGGCAGAACTTCAGCAGCACAACTAGCGTTGAGCACCTGGACCAGAAGGGGAAAATACTCTTATGTATATCTATCGGAACCCCGTCTGGGCCAGGTGCCTTAGCGCCCTTGCTTCTACTCAGGGCCTTTTCGACCTCCTCGAGAGGAAAATACAGATTACAACTCGGGGCATGGTCAAAAGTGGGGATCAAAGACCCCACTTGTTCTTCACCTTCATATTCTTCTCCCTCATATACTTTCGAGAAATGTCTGACCCACTCTGATTCACATATTGCTATATCTATTTTCGGCCTAACCTCCTCACTAAGAAAGGGGGTTCTCACAATCTTCCAGAAGCTCGCACTGTCATTTGTGTTGGAGGCTGAGTGAAGAGCCTCCCAAGCTTCGGACCTCAGAGTATTTTTCCTATCTTTGATTGCCGTTTTATAATCTTTCCTAGACCTGCGGATTTCCTCAGCCGATCTAGGTTTGTTATGCAGCGCCTTTTTTAGTGCTGCATAAGCCCTAGTGCATCTGGAATCAAACCAGCCTCCCTCCTTCTTCTGGTTCTTAGATTGCCTAGTGAGGGAGTTTTTAATTTCGTTCGATATAACAGAAAAGGATGCAAGACAAGTTTCAGGTGGTGAGTCTATCTCTAGACACTTTACTATTTCTGTAAAACATTTTTCAACCACTATTTTAATTATCTCTGCCTCATTTATCATAGCCCATTTTAGAGTATAACCATTAATTTTGCCAATTGCTAAGTCAGCGTCTAAGCTGTTACATTCCCCATCCTTAAACAATAATGATGCAGTTGGCAAGAGAATAGACACACAAAGCGGGAAGTGGTCGCTCAACGCTATATCAGGAACATTAAAAGAATGAATACTGTTCCCACAGTTATTAGAAATAATGATATAGTCTATTGTTGTAGAGCAACCTCTACCATTAAATGTTGGGGCTACTGTAGGGGTAGAGGTACACATTTCGTTTGCAAATCCTAGATCAAAATTAGCTAGCAAGATGTTAAATTGTTCCCCTAAAAAATTATGTTGAAAATGGAAACGTCCCTCACCATCATCTCGTGCTACACCGCACCTATTGTCCTTGGTTAGTTCACACAAGTTACAATTGAAATCCCCCAACATTATCACCATCAGGTTGTGCTTAAAAAAAAATTCCTGTACAAGCAAGGCTTTAGTCAATTTCTTTAAGGCATGCGTAACATCACCACAAGGAATAATATTATATATATTGACAATAACAATTGGGATGTCACAAGCCTGGTGAAGAATCAATATTTGAAAATAAATGTCTTTAACAGGTTCAGTAATTTTCTCAAGCACTAATTTGTTTGACAAGTAGACAGTCAAACCACCCTTTGGTCTCCCATGGGGAACGGCTACAGCTGAAGTACAAAAAGTTATGTAGCCATTCAGGTGCACTGGTTCAAGGCTCCATGTTTCTTGAAGGCAAAGCATGTCCTGGGATTGAATAAAGTCCCTCCAAATTGGATTTTCAAGTTTGGATCTAATACCAGCTATATTCCAGGAAGAAATTTTAAACACCGATGGACTTTTCAGGGGGGTTGACAAGACTACAGGGGACATCAAGGTGGGGTTAATGTGTAAAAGTGGGGCCAGCTGGTCGCCCCCCCGCCCTGTATCATCATCTGCTGTCAAAACACCCCCCCCCCGAGCTCCACTACCTCACGTATGGTTGGCACTACTGATGGAATTTTCTCCCCAGATGTATCTGCGTATCCCTTCGTACAGGAATCAAGATGAGAGACTTCATCTAAATCTGATGCAGTGGGGTTATTAGTAATCGACCGCACTCAGTCAATATTTTCCAAACCACTAAGAGTATCATAGTAGTTAAATGTAGGAATTCCATATCTTCTAGCCCACGGTTCTTCCGAGTTCATGGTCGGATAACGGACGGGGGGTATACGTCTAATTGGTGGAGGAGGAGAGTAAAAGTAACGAAGGAGAAGAATGTTGATGAGAGTCATAAGTCCCCATGGCCACTCTCTTCAACACTGTATGAACCAGTTGAGGAGACCGAAATGATAAAACTACACAATCACCCCTCAACGTTTTAGTCGACGTGCCCACCCATCTAGCTCGTCTAACCATTTTAAGCTCTGATAAAGGATGATTTTTAAGTCCTACCCTAGATGACAAGAAATAAAGAGATTTATTTCTCAGGGTTGACCCATTTTTTAGTAGTATTAGGAGGAAGTGGAGGTACGTTTGCCAAAACCACAGTATAAGGTGTAGCTTCTGGCGGGAGATTTAAATTGAAGAGATTCGGCGTTACTCCTTCCTCGGGTTGGTCCTCTGATGTTCTATTTTGTTGAGGTGGTACAAACGAGGACACGTTCGGGGCTACCATAAGTGGGTCAGTGGACCCCTTATCATGGATTACAGTGTCTCCTCTTGTGCCAGTTTGATCAGGCCGATCAGTAAGCTTTGGATTAAGGTGTTTAGTTTTAGCTGGTGCTTTAGTTGGAGCTGGTGTTATAACTGGAACTGCCACTTCAGCTGGAACTGAGACTTTAACAGAAGCTAATGAGCCAGTTTTGGAACATGTTGCACTAATGTGAGGTAAAGACTTAACCCCACTTAAGGTCGACTGCTTGTCAAGCTTACCCTCGATATTAATTAGCCTTAGTTCCATATTTTTGACTTTTAAAGTAATGGGTTCTACGAAAGTCATTAAGAGAGTTTCCATTCTCTCCCAAAACAAATCGTCTTTTTAGTCCCTTTTAGTAATTGGGAGAGGGACAGTCTCTAAGTGATCATTCTCCTCCCTCCCTCTGCTCCCATTTACATTTTCCATAATTTTATTTTCTTTAAATTTAGTGTTCCTTTTGCTATTTTTATTTATTTTGCTAGATTGCCTTTCTCTGTTTTTGTTTCGATCTAGCCTTCTGCCCTCTAGTTCTCACACAGGGGCTATCACTAATATTTAGAATGGGAATTGGGCTCCCTAAAGTATCTTGTCCCTCTTTGCCTAGGGCATCCTCATTTGGAGGAGTAGAATCACTAATCTGATTACTAAGAGATAAAGAGGGAGTCACGGATAACCTTGCAGTTAGGAGCATTGGTTCAGCTACATCCGTAGGATCCCTAAGAGACCTCTCATTTATTGGGGTTATACTATTTCTTCTAGGCAAAGCTGCAAATGAAGGGGCTAGTAAGGAGTCCTGGGAGTTGCTAGTTAGCATGGTCATGTTTGTATTGACTAGAGGGGGAAGGAAGCCGGAAGGCAGAGAAAAACGTCTTTCTGTGCTTTCAATAGCAGAAGCGACCACCCCAATCGTCTGCTGCAACATTCGATCTATTGCTGTCAGAGTGGGTAGGGGGGGATTAACAACTGCTTTTTTTTTCCCATTTGAATGAATGGGAGTATTTTTCCCCATGTTTTCTAACAATGAATCTAATTTATTTAAAAAGATAGATAGCACAGAGGACAATAAGCACTATACTATCAAGCTAAATAAATATACATAGCACTTAATTGCATCATTAATATAAGAATAAAGATAATAAGATAATCAACTATATAATAATTAAAATAAAGCAATATTTGCAAAACCACGTACTGGGGCACATAAGAATGGAATCAAGAGGGATGGCCCAGCCCAGCCTCGGCCAGCCCCGGACGGCCACAGACGGCCCGCCCTCTGCCCGGGCTCATCCCAGCGACCACCCGCGCGCGTCCCGCGAGGCGGGTGATGTGACGCCCTTTTCAAGTGCCTCCGGGCGTGTTTGGAGGCGTGGCCAGCTGAGGCCTCCTGGGTATGGTAGTGCACCGTTCCCCCGGCTCTGCGGCTGCGCCTGGTGACCTGCGGCGCTTGCGGCGGGGGGGGGAACGGCAACAGAGCAACAGGGCGGTGTGGTGTCAAACAGAGCCCCGGCAGGAAATGCTGCAAGACAAGGGTCCCGGTAGGTGAAAGCGCAAGGTAAGGGTCCACGGCGTCCGGCGTAGTTTAGATAAGTCCTGACTACTGGCTACCCACTTGCCAGTAGATGCGACGCCCTTTTCAAGCACCTCCGGGCGCGTTTGGAGACGTGGCCAGCAGAGGCCTCCTGGGTATGGTAGTGCACCGTTCCCCCCGCTCTGCGGCTGCGCCTGGTGACCTACGGCGCTTGCGGCGGGGGGGGAACAGCAACAGAGCAACAGGGCGGCGTGGTGTCAAACAGAGCCCCGGCAGGAAATGCTGCAAGACAAGGGTCCCGGTAGGTGAAAGCGCAAGGCAAGGGTCCACGGCGTCCGGCGTAGTTTAGATAAGTCCTGACTACTGGCTATACTTGGTCACTTTTTTCAGTTTTTAAAATCCTCAAGTGGGCCGATACTGGTAGCTGTAGCCTGACGTTGCTCAATGAGTGCAGGAACCTTCACTCAAAAGTCCCACCGCACCAGTTTTCAGTGTGGTTAAATGATACAAGGTGGAATAATACGGTTTTCAGCCTTCCTTGGGCATGGTGTCTCAGGGTAGGCCTCTGCACACTGACATGGTCCTCCAGAGGTGGAACTAGATAACTAAGTCACACTTTTCTACAACTACTGGAAAAGGTGTTTCTGTTCTTCAGCCCATAGGACCTTGGGCCAGGCTTCTTGACAGCAGGTCTCTCTCCAACCAATTTTCCTACAATGTCAGCTGTCTGTGGTCAGCTGGGCCCTCTTGAAGTCAGGAGTCTATGTGTTTTTTGTGTCATTGGAACAGGCAAACACAAAGCCAACCACTTGACCTTTGCACACCAGTTCCAGTATCTGTGTGCCAGACAGTGTCAAAAGTTCTTGAGCATTTTCTTGCAGTAAGACTTCTTCAGGTGCAGTCTTCCAAGGTCAAGGACTTTTTTGTGGGAGCAGTGGGAAGTTGCCTTTCTCTTCCTGTGCACTAGGCATTGATGGGAGCATTTTGCATACCCAGCCTGGCTAATTTCTCACTCTGTTCCCACATCCTTTTGTAGCACTTCATCTTCACTTTACTCTAGGAAATCCCAAAACCCCTAAATTTAAGATGATTGAACAGTTCTTACATGTGGAAGAGCTCCAGGCAGACCCCTACCCCCCTAATTAGATGAGCTCTCCCCCATTTGTCAGGGTCAGCCCTGGTTCCCCCTCCTGCTTGGGTTGGGGCGATAGGTCTTGGAGTACCCTGGGAATGAATGGCAGCAGTTCATGTCAGCCTCATTTAGGATCAGAAAATCAAAAGATGCTTTAAAGCTGTTCTTTGTTGTGCCAGATGTCCTCTAGCCTTCCCAGATGGCTATTCCCTGCTAAGTGGCCAGTCGTTGTCAACACCTCTGTCTACCTTCCTGGGTCCGAGGCCAAGTTATTGCCACCTAGAAGGCAGTTATCAACTCCAGCCAGGAATATGCATAGACCGCTGGATGTTTGATTCATGCCAGAACTAGTTTTAAGTGAGTTTTGGCTCAGGCACTGCAAAGACCCTTTATATAAAGTCATTTTCCACTAAAAGTATCAACATTTTTATTTAATTATTAAATTAGAATTTTAAAACTGAGCAGAAAATAACTTTGAATTACATTTCTAGCATTTTCCTAAGTGGAAAGGTGAAACAAATATTTAAATCACATAGATCTGTCCTGTGGAAATGTACATGAATCAACACAATCGAAACAGTTCTTAGGTATTCCATTAGTGTGAGGGCACACTTTTTCAAATATACAAGCACTAACTTATTAGTACTTTGCTCACTTTAAGAGTTATTTATCAACTTAATAAAATACGTTTTTGTACATGGTCAAGGCCCTTTTCCTTGCCATGTGTTACTGAAGTGCCTTTAAACCAACCCCCGGGCAGAACACACTGGTGCATTTGGAAACCATATATTTTTGTAATATATGTGGGTGTACTTACACACTGCAGCCCACATAAGACAATTAGCTTACACTCCTCTTGTGCAAATTCTGCGCCATCTACAGTGACCTTACTGGAGAGTTAAATAGGCCAATTGGCTGAAACCACTTTTACCAATGTAATTTTAGGCCCTCTACCATGCACACTCTTCTCATAAATGATATAATTTGAGATATCATGAGTGTTGTTATGAATCCTATGATTTAACATGCTATAAGTGATGTACTATGCAGGGTATAAGTAGTGCATGGGCAAGATGAGAGTTATAGTTACTTTAGTCTGGCTAGTAAGTTGACAACACTCTGTACGGAAGGAAGAGAGTTATTTTAAGTTTGAAAAAATACCAAATATGCTGTACATGTCCAACATTAATATATCTAAGTAATTTAATATAAGTGAAAGCATTGAAGACGACAATACTTAGACTGATTTTTACACATGTCATCACCCATGCCAGGAGACCTAATGACATACCTCTTGAACTATCTAACTACCCTTACGGTAGGCCTTAAACAGCCCATCGGATGCAGATTATTTAAAAGTTTGGACATGTACTTTTAACTTTTACATGTCCTGGTAGTGAAAAACTCTTGAATTAGTTGTTCACTACTGCAAAGCCTACCTCTCCTATAGGAAAGCATTGGGTTACCTTGTTACATTTAATAAGTGATAACGTTCAATTGGGAGAAAGTAGGAATGTTGAGCGTGGTGTCTAAACATTGTAATATAAAACCCATTTACTGTTAAAGTTGATTTTTAAGTTACGATTCTGAAAATGCCAGTTTTAGTGAGTTGACATTTTCTTGTCCTAAACATTTGGTGTCTGTAGCCTGTATCCTGGGACACATGACTAGTTGTAGCTGGCAGTTGGTCTTTGTATATTGCTCCCAGACAGTGAGACAAAGGGGAAATAGGTACTGACAAAATGGACCATCTCTTACTTGATAGGGGGCAGAGCTGTCACCTACCACACTTGTGCATGACATGGGTTCTGTCTGAGCATACTCAAAAAGGATTTGATACTAGTATTTTGTGTCCAATTCCAAGCACCTCTGGGGGTGGAACCCTTTAGAAATGTTTCCAACTTCAAAGCTGGGGTAAAGGATAAATAGTAGACTCTGAGAACTAAATCTTCAGTGCATTTCTGGGCATGTGGTTACCACAGGAGGACTGCTGTGCTGACTCCCTGATGCCCTGTTTGTTAAGAAGGAAGACTGGATCTGCACCCTTCATCAGAGGATGAAGTGACTTCAAGGGTCAGATAACGGACATCCTGTTCTGAGCTACAGGGACATAACAAGCTACAGAGGCCTCTCTGCAGCTATGCAACTGACGTGCTGCCTGGTCCTTCAACCGGACCTACTTGAGCCCTGCTGACCTCTTGTGGAGTGAGTTCCTGATCCCACAAGGTGCCCTCGAGACCTGGACCCTACGTGTGGCTTTAGTTGAGCTCCTTCCCCAAGAAAAGGACTCTTCACACCTGCGAACAGACCTGTTTGCACCAAGATCTTGCTGACCTCCAACGTGAAGCTCAAGTGAAAGTGGCTCTTAGTGCTACAGCAACCGCAAGTGACAACCAGCAACTCAAGATCTCTCCTTCACCCTACAGCATCGACAGCCTACGGTGGCTGCAAACGCAAATCTACAGAAACAACCATTTGCAATGCCCAACATGTTCGTCATACTACAACAATGACCTTCCATGACTCCCGGCTTATTCTTCACACCACAGTGAAGACCATCCACAACTGCTCCTCACAGCGCGCTCTACTGCAAATGGAACGTTTCATGCCATACTCTAGAGGTAACTCTTTCAGCAAGACTAACCTTATTCATATATCCGATCAACGCTTCCGTGTGGTTGACCTAAACTTGTAACTTTTACCTGATCTCGCATGACCAGATAAACGCGAGTAGCACTTTATTCTTTTTGGTGCTATACTTACCTAAATCTTTAAAATTGCATATCTCCAGTTCTACGGAGTGGATTTTTGTTGTCTTAGTCTTACATTTTTCGTACATTTTACTCCATTTTTCTAAATTGGTGTGCGGTTTTTCATGTGTTGTTTTTATCTTTTATCTTAGATTTGTCGGCGGCCTTTGACACCGTCCCCCATGAGGCGCTCCTCGCCAGACTTTATGACATCGGTCTAAGGGGGACGGTGCTCAAATGGTTTACATCTTTTCTTGAGGGCCGCCGACAAACGGTCTGGGCCTCCCCGAGCTCCGCTGAGATGCCGCCTCTGGGAGTCGGAGTTCCACAGGGCTCTGTGTTGAGCCCGACTCTTTTTAATATCTTTATGACCCCTCTGGCGGCACTAGTGGAGGCTTTTGGGGCCCAGATCGTGTCCTACGCGGATGACACGCAACTGCTCTTCACGTGCAGGAAAGATCGGGCATTCGATGGAGAGAGCATTCAGGGGTGTCTGGGGATGGTCTTTGATTGGTTTCAGCGGAACAGCCTTAAGGCCAACTCAAGTAAATGGGAGGTTTTGTTCTTTGGCTGTGCCGCAGACCCTGAATGGCGGGAGTGGTGGCCAACGGACATGTGTCCCCCCGCTCAGTCATCTCAGGTGGCTAAAAACTTGGGAGTCAAGTTGGATAACAATCTTACGTTAAGATCTCACATTCTTGGTCTGACGGGCACCTGTTTTGGTATCTTGAAGATGCTCCGTAGGTTTTTACCACTGCTCACAGAAGAGCACAGGAAGATCACTGTTCAAGCCTTAATAGGCTCTAGATTGGATTATGTCAACGTCCTTTATTTAGGGCTTCCGGATTATTTGGTTCAGCGGCTGCAGGTTGTGCAGAACTCCGCGGCTCGCGCCATTTTTGGCCTTCATAGGCGAGCGAGAGCATCCGGGTTGTTACAGTCGCTTCACTGGCTGCCCATCCGGAAGCGGATTATGTTTAAAACTTTGACTTTGGTGCATAAAGCACTCTTTGGATCGGGAGCAAGGTATCTGCAGCGCAGGCTTGCCTTTTATCATCCGGCTCGCTCACTTCGGTCGGAATCTCTGTTCACGGCCGTGGTTCCTCGAGTGAGGAAGGCTCGCACCGGGGGTCGTTCCTTTAGTCTCAGGGCCCCCCAGCTGTGGAATTCTCTACCTTTGGCTTTACGTAGTACTCCCAATTTGTTCCTGTTCAGGAAGAGCCTTAAGACCTGGCTTTTTAACCTTTAGGTTGTTTCGTTCTTTTTTTTGTTTCTTCTGTCTCTGTTTTATGCTGTTATGTTTGTTAACGCTGAGCTGCCTGTATAAAGCGCCGGGACACTCTTTCTGAGTAGCCGTGCGCTATATAAATAAAAGTATAACATAACATAACATCTTTATTACTGTTTGAAATGCTGCATACATATTTTACAGATTGCCTCGAAGTTAAGTCTGACTGCTTTTGTGCCAAGCAACCAAAGGGTAGAGCACAGATTAATTTGTGGTTTACTTGTGACTCCACCCTGACAGGACTTGCGGTTGATGCTGTAGGGTTTCCACTCCATCATCCAGTAACCAATTTCCTACACGACCCTATGATAAAGTCAGTAGGTCTGCCTAACTTAAAATGAGACCCTTTATATTGTTACATCACATAGACAGACATTCTTGGCCACAGGGGAGGTTGGAAACAGGCCTTGCGCTCAATCCCTTGTCATGCACGCCATGTGCTGCAAGGGGTAGGGTGCCTGCGGTGGGGGGGGGGGGGCAGTTAGATGCCGGTGGGGAGGGGGTAGGTTTATCTTTTAATATTTTTAAACCTGGGTAAAAAAAAACCTCTATGAAAATTATCATCCTACCTCTATTTTACATAGAAATGTTATATGTGTTACAAAATCACTAATAATTAGGCTGAATAAAGTAATTCCTACCTTAGTTGAAGGCAACTAAAAAGGCTTTATAGCAGGGAGGTAAAGGCTAGATTGGATTTGAGATCAGGTTGGCGCTATTAATGTTCACCATGCTATTCAGCTGCAAAGGCATTTATAGCTTTTGTGATGCAGCAAAATAGTTCGCTCTTCCCAATCGGGAATATCGGTGGCATGTTTTAAGGCATTTGGAGTAGAAGTCATGTTCATGCTGGCAACTGAACAGCTAAATACTTACCCCACAACTATAATAAAGATTGATTGAATACTTATGGATAAACACCGGAAGAAGGATGGGACATGGGTATCTCTTTCAACAGTACAATTTTCATATCAAGCTATTTGCATAGCATATTGGATACGAAGCTATGCTAGCTTCATATCCAAAAAAATTCTGTAATGGATGTTGCTAGAAAGCTGTCTTGAATTCAGACGCACTCGTAATGTAAACCTCTGATCCTAGTCAGTTGTTGGCAGTACTCCAAAAATTCAATTCTGAATGTGGTCAGCAGTTGACCCACAAGGTTAACAGCAATAAGTCAGAGCTATTCTGCTCTTCTTGTAGTTACCAAACACCTTTTATTAAATATATTGTCATTTTTGCACCCTCCAATTTAGATTATCTAGTTGCACTTAAATTGAGGGATGTAGTAGTGGACAGTAGAGAAAAATTAGAACGTTTTAGGCGTTCCATAACAATTATTGGCAGAGTCACAATTGTAAAGTTCCTGGTTCGGTCGAATATCCCATTTTTCTGTTAGATGCAATCTCCCTCTGGTTTGGTAAATCCCTGATACAAAATCTACAGCCTTTATTTGTACAATGGATTACCAGGGCCAGACTGGGAACAGCCACCAGCGCTGGCAGATTGCTGCTCGACCGGCCATGGGAGCGTGGGGTGCTAGCAAGAAGTACAGCTCCTGGTTTTGTTAAAGGGTGCTGATATTGGAGCACTGCTGCAAAACTGCCCCCTCCCCCCCCAGGGCAGGAAACCAGCCCCCACCCCTCCGACCCACTGGGGAATTGCCTGGTGCCTGCTACGGCCAGTCTGGCCCTGTAGACTACGCTTCATTAAGGAGTTACGCTTACATGGAAAAACTGAGACGTACATTGTTGATAGGAGATTTAACCCTGTGTTATCTACAGCTATACCACTGGACTATCTAACTTTGGCAAGTCTTATCTTTCTTTGAGTCATAGAATAATGTATGGATCTACGACCTGTTTAAAGCAATGGTCCCTTTGAAAGAAAACCTAGGCTATGTATGAAGTCTCCAAACACAAATTTATTGAGAATATTTAACATGTGATACTGCATTCATACTTGCAATGTCTGGTGCGATACGCATAGAAGAGATTCACTTCCACATCATTCATATTACTAACGATTGTCTGATTCTCCAGGGATGCCTCCAATTATAAATGATATTGTAACAAAACCAGTTCAATTAGCTTGAAATCACATTATTGGGGACTCAGTAGAAATGTAAGGATCTTCACTTTTGGCCTGGGGGTCCCATCAAATGATTAATCAGAATATACTTTCAAGACTCACTTATCTTCATTTGGCTTTGTGTGTTGCAACCTTGAAGGATCCTGACACCTGTTTGAAAATGCAACCACTTCAGTATTACTTAAGTCAAGTCAAGTAATCTTTATTTCGGTCGAGGACCTTAAAAGATGCAAAGTACAAAATACACTCAATAAAAAGCATCATGACAACTATGTGTAGCTCCATTGATTACAAAAAAAATACACAAGTTACCTTACATAGAAACTAAAAAAATAAGAAGAGGTTGAAAAGATTAAAAAAAGATATATACATGTTAAAAATACTGTACAATCAGGGCACGAGTATCACACAACAGGCAAGACTAGACAGAACATTGGCCACGGGAATAGTTGTTAATAAATGAACAGCGCCTCCGCCACATGGCATGTAAATAACAAGAAACAGAGAATACAACTGGCTGGGAAGTATCACATTTTAAGATCCTGAGTGCCTGATGATACTGCTTGAGCCCCAAGTTTCTGCATAATTGAATGAGCCATCGCTGCCTAAGATTCTTATAGCAGTATTACTGTTCTGGGTTAACAGGAGATCTGGCACCCATCTATGCAAAGTTCTTAGTGATAAAAGTGTGGCCCATGATCTCCCCGTTGAAGGTGAGGAAGAGGTGTTTTCCAGATGTCTGCAACCTGACTGGCCAATGCCATGAGCCTTTGAGTTTGCTGCCATATTATGCAGTGCAGTTGGCTGGGTTCAAGCAAAAACACTTCTGTACCTTAACCAGATTATATTGGTTGAGCTGTCCCCAGTAAAGCTCCTTTAGCAGATATGCTTCTATTTCTTAGCTGCCCTGTACTGAGTTAGCATTTGAAGACAACAGCTGAGTGATATTTTTGGCCAAGAGGTGGACCTTATTATCTTATTGGTGCTATGTAGCTCGCAATCTGATCTGTTGTACAGATGCTTGTATTTTACCTCTTCGATCTGGCACGGGGACAATGATGTGTGAAGTGGATTGAGGAGTCCCCATCCACATGTTTGCCTGGCTCACAAATGCAAAGCGCGCTAAGTATGTGGCTATCAGAGGGGACAACCAAGCATCTTAGAGTACCAGTGCACCCTTTCACAATTAGTGGAGAAATTAGAATCGCCATTCAGTTCGTAAAGAACGAAACTTAAAAATAATTAAGCATGTTGAATCAAATGTGGTGGACAGGTAGAATTTGCCTTTCCTTCCCCCACTACTATTCCACCTGATTGGATTTATGTCTGGTCATAAAGTAAGGTTCGAGTAACAAGGAGAGAGGTAGGGAGAGTACACTGACACTCTTGTTCCCCGGTCAATAATCAATAATCAAAAAAAGAGTGTCTATGGAGGCTAAGCCGTCCTTGGGAGCACAACAAACAACCACACTGGGATGTTGAAGAAAGCCCTCACTCACCACCTAGTGATGACATGCTTCATCATCGGGCCCCACCAAAGAGACCGAGTGTCTCTTTGGTGTGCTGCAACGCCAGGTTTACTGCGGAGCGGGATGGTGAGAAAAGGGCGTGTTGAGTGCAAATGTGACTTAGTGAGTGGTGGGTGTATTAAAATGGTCTGTAGTGTATCTGAGGTAATACTTTTATTAAATGATCACTAAAGACACAAGACATTAAAATATGTGAGGAAACAGTCCACTTTAATTGAGTGGTAGATTCCTAAGGGTGGTCGACATGTTTCTTGCCATCGAAACGGTGTTAATTTACCCGGCAATTCATCAGGACTGTGTGTGGTAAACCCTGGCGGTATGGGCACTCTAAGGCCCACCCTTACCTAGGGACGTGAATGTGAAAATTAAATAAAAGTGAAAAAGTGCAAAAAAATTAGGAATGATTGAACTATTCCTAATTACTCCTGGTTTAGGAGGCTTCTGCTTATCGTTTCTGCACCTGAAAAGTAAAAGGACAGAGACATACAGGTAGGGGAGAACAAACATTTAGAATTTCTCCTGGTTGTTACTGGTTGTAATTTTGAATAACGTGCTCCAAAGGTGAATATCATTCTAGCTGTGGTAGAATAGCGCTATGGTTAACACCACCTATTAGCCCTGGGTTCAGAAGAGCTATGAGATGTGCGGTGTCCTATTCGTGGTACAGCCTAGTAGTGACTAAGGAATTAAAAAGGTGAAAAACTTCAAAAGAAGATCATCAACTCAGCGATCAATATAAAAGTAATACAAAGATCGCAATCAAGTTAAAATGTCTCACTTTATTGGTGTTAAGAATGAACACCATGGGTCTCAGGAGGGGGGTGGGAGCGTATTCGGCACACCCTGTCGAATGGCAAATCAAAGGAAAGAGGAGAGAAAGGCGTCAATACAATGCAAACCCCTTGGTAAGGCGGAGTGAGATCGGTACTTATCTTAGTACTGCAAGCAGGTTCCAACTTACGCCTTTGACGCTCAGCACCCGCAGTCTACCTACGACACCCTCGAACCGTACCCCGACGATAATGGAACGGGCTCGGTTCACTGTTTAAAAGCAGAGTTGCGAGGCGATGGTTGCTTCCGGGTGGGCGTGGGCTCGTGCCGTCAGCCTCGCGCTACCAATCGGAGCGATCTGAAGGCAATGACGAACAGTCACGAGGGATGTTGGTTGCTTAGTAACCTGGGAAAACATTCTGCGCGCTACACGCGGAAGTGTTAATGGTCAGAATCGCGCTACCAATCGGAGCGCTCTGGAAGCAATGACGAGCTGTCACGACGGATGGTGGTTGCTTGGTAACCAGGATAAACATTCTGCGTACTAAACGCGGAAGTGTTGGTTGTGACTGGTGTGGTCGAGGCGCATCACAAGTTGGAGCATTCCGGGAATGACAATAGGTCACAGGGAATGTAGGTTACTCAGTAAGGTACATGTTATTAACACGAACGTGTTTAGGGAAGTAAAAGCCGTATCTCATTTGTTGGTGCTAAATCTGGATATCTATTGATAGATAGTAAAAAAGAAGACTGTGGATACACACATTTTAGTGCTTTTAGTGGATATCTTCTGGTAGCTGGTAAACAGATGATTCCAAAAAGTGGAGGGATTGCCATCCGGTTGTGGTGGTAAGGGGTAATTAGCCATGGGTAAAACCCCCGATACAGCCACTCTGTTGTCAGGGGTTTACGTTGTAAAGAGCCAATAGTTTCAAAAAATTCATACTGTTTCAGAGAGTTAGACTCCATTCTGATTCACTTTATCACAGCGTTCCAAGGAATATCATCGTTAAGACCTAGAAGGTGGGTAGACAGCCTGTATACCCACCTTTGTTCTTTTTCAAATAGAAGGTTAGAAATGTTAATACCACCAATCACTTGCTCAATGACAGTCCATCGCATGTCATTAGGGGTATGATTTTGTTCCAAATAGTGCCGGCTCAGTTTAGTGGTCAGTTTCTTGCACCTAATATTAGAGCGGTGTTCCCCTATCCTCTGCTTGACTTTTCGGGTCGTCATTCCTACGTAACATAGGTCGCAGGGACAGGTAATCAGGTAAACGACATTCTGAGTGTTACAATTTCTATGACTTTTCTGTGTCCATATTTTACCTGGCTCAAGGTCTAGGGTTTTTGTGTGTGTCGTGAGGTGACACACACTACAGTTGGTGCAAGGAAAATGTCCACTGATTTTCGGAAGGCCCCAAATTTCTGTAATCGATTTTCCAAGGTAGATCCCTCACTCCTGGGTCGGGTATGCACGAGGGAGTCCCTCAAGCTGCGTCCTTTCTTAAAAGAGAAAAGAGGTTTTTCCCAGTCTGTTTTTATACTGGACACAATGCACCAATTTTTATTGATTGATTTTTTCATGTGGTTAGACATTGTGCCGTACGTTGTTACACAGGTTAGTGGTATGGTCTTATTGTCGGTAACCCTGTCCTCGAGGAGAGATTCTCGTGGTTGGTTACGAGCCCTCTTGTAACCTTTATTCAATATCTGGGTAGGGTAACCTCGAGATTTGAGTTTATCGGTTAGATCAGCAGACTGGATCTTAAAATCTTGAAGATCAGAGCAATTTCGTCTTAATCGCAGATATTGTCCGTAGGGGAGGTTTTCTTTGAGGGGCCTTGGATGGAAACTCGTGAATTCAAGTAGATTGTTGCGAGCGGTGGGTTTTTGGTAAGTTTTTGTTGTCAGTTTGTTCCCAGAGACCTGGATCCTAACATCCAAAAACGTGACCTCTGTTTTACTCAGTTCAGAGGGGAATTTCAAGTTGGTGTCTAGTGTATTGATCCAAAGTAGAAAGGCCTGTAATAGTTCATCATTGCCTGTCCAAATTAGCAGGACATCATCAATGTAACGTCTCCATATTTTGATGGAAGACGTATAGGGGCCATTGGGTTGTGTGATATGTCTCGCCTCAAAATCCGCAACGTACAGGCCTGCCACACTGGGGGCAAATGTACTGCCCATAGATGTCCCCGTAGTTTGCAAGTAAAGATTGTTTTTATAGGCAAAGAAATTCTCCTTCAAAGCTATGGTAGCGCAGTCTAGTATGAAGGTCTTGGATGCCTGGTAATCCCAGTTTATAGAGTCTAGAGCCGTCCCCAGGACCTTGATGGTATCGTCCTGGGGGATGCTGGTGTACAGACTTTCAATGTCCAATGTCACCAATGTGACTGTGTCTCCACTAAAATCAAGATTTTGGAGCAGTTGAAGTAAACTTTTTGTGTCCTTTAAGTAGGTTGGAGTATTTTGCACTAAAGGTTTGAGATAATGATCACAAAACCGTGAGAGTGGCTCCAACAGAGAGCCGATACCGGACACGATCGGCCTCCCTGGTGGTGGTAGCCGGTTTTTGTGTGTCTTTGGAAGGGTGTAAAAGTATGGTATTACACTTTCACTCGTGCTCAGAAAATCTGCCTCATTTTTAGAGAGTTCTCCGTTCTCCTCAGCTTTTTTTACCAGACTGGTGATCCGAGCTCTCAGGTCGTGGGTGGGGTCTTGTGTTAGGGGGGTGTAGTTTTTCTTGTCTGCCAGGAGTACTTCACATGCCTTCTCATAATCAATAGTATTCTGGATTACCAATCCACCGCCCTTGTCGGCTGGCTTTATTGTGATCTTGGGGTCACTTTGCAGGGATCTTAATGCCTGGTATTCCTCTGTACTAAAGTTGCTGAAGGATGGAGTGTCCTGGTAGGTTTCTAGGTCCAGGAATACTGCCTGCTCAAAAGCAGTAATGGCGGCTGGCACTGTCTGAATCGGTGGATTAAAAGTAGAGTTCGGTCTTAATCCAGTGTCACCCTTTCGTAGTTCTTCATTCGGGTCTTCCTTTCCCTCGAAAAAAGCTTTGAGTTTTAGTTTTCTGAAGAAAGCTGAAAGCTCGCAATGTAGCTTAAATTTATCAGGGCGGGCAGTTGGTACAAAGCCGAGACCTCTTTCTAAGACTGCGGTTTCTGTTGGGGACAGAACTTTCTCAGACAGATTGTTAATAAGACTCATATTCCGCTCGTTCCTGGCTGTTGATCCCTGTTGCGGGTGTGATTGCTCACTGCATCGTCGGTCTCCCAAGACACATGGTTCATTGGTTGACCCGAGCCTCTTCTCTTTCCCCTTCCTCTCCTGCCCTGATCTAAAAAAGGCTGGCGATATTGGGGTTGGTAGTTGGGAGGTGGAAAGAATCCTGGGTTCCAGCCCATCATCGGATATGGTGGTTGATGGAATGGAAATTGATTACCCAATGTTGGCATCTGAGGTGGTACTGGCCATCTTTGGGGCTGGTTGTGGAAGCTTTGTTGGCCACGGTTGTTTCGATTACCCCATTCCCTCGTCTTCTTCCTTGTTTAAATGACCCTGTGCTGGATCCACTGCTGTTTGATGAATTTTCACAATCCTACTAATGATGACCAGTCAGATGAAAATTCATACGGCTTTTACTTCCCTAAACACGTTCGTGATAATAACATGTACCTTACTGAGTAACCTACATTCCCTGTGACCTATTGTCATTCCCGGATTGCTCCAACTTGTGATGCGCCTCGACCACACCAGTCACAACCAACACTTCCGCGTTTAGTACGCAGAATGTTTATCCTGGTTACGAAGCAACCACCATCCCTCGTGACAGCTCGTCATTGCTTCCAGAGCGCTCCGATTGGTAGCGCGATTCTGACCATTAACACTTCCGCGTGTAGCGCGCAGAATGTTTTCCCAGGTTACTAAGCAACCAACATCCCTCCTGACTGTTCGTCATTGCCTTCAGATCGCTCCGATTGGTAGCGCGAGGCTGACGGTCACGAGCCCACGCCCACCCGGAAGCAACCATCGCCTCGCAACTCTGCTTTTAAACAGTGAACCGAGCCCGTTCCATTATCGTCGGGGTCCGGTTCGAGGGTGACGTAGGTAGACTGCGGGTGCTGAGCGTCAAGGGCGTAAGTTGGAACCTGCTTGCAGTACTAAGATAAGTACCGATCTCACTCCGCCTTACCAAGGGGTTTGCATTGTATTGACGCCTTTCTCTCCTCTTTCCTTTGATTTGCCATTCGACAGGGTGTGCCGAATACGCTCCCACCCTCCTCCTGAGACCCATGGTGTTCATTCTTAACACCAATAAAGTGAGACATTTTAACTTGATTGCGATCTTTGTATTACTTTTATATTGATCGCTGAGTTGATGATCTTCTTTTGAAGTTTTTCACCTTTTTAATTCCTTAGTCACTACTAGGCTGTACCACGAATAGGACACCGCACATCTCATAGCTCTTCTGAACCCAGGGCTAATAGGTGGTGTTAACCATAGCGCTATTCTACCACAGCTAGAATGATATTCACCTTTGGAGCACGTTATTCATAATAACAACCAGTAACAACCAGGAGAAATTCTAAATGTTTGTTCTGTCCTACCTGTATGTCTCTGTCCTTTTACTTTTCAGGTGCAGAAACGATAAGCAGAAGCCTCCTAAACCAGGAGTAATTAGGAATAGTTCAATCATTCCTAATTTTTTTGCACTTTTTCACTTTTATTTAATTTTCACATTCACGTCCCTAGGTAAGGGTGGGCCTTAGAGTGCCCATACTGCCAGGGTTTACCACACACAGTCCTGATGAATTGCCGGGGAAATTAACACCGTTTCGATGGCAAGAAACATGTCGACCACCCTTAGGAATCTACCACTCAATTAAAGTGGACTGTTTCCTCACATATTTTAATGTCTTGTGTCTTTAGTGATCATTTAATAAAAGTATTACCTCAGATACACTACAGACCATTTTAATACACCCACCACTCACTAAGTCACATTTGCACTCAACACGCCCTTTTCTCACCATCCCGCTCCGCAGTAAACCTGGCGTTGCAGCACACCAAAGAGACACTCGGTCTCTTTGGTGGGGCCCGATGATGAAGCATGTCATCACTAGGTGGTGAGTGAGGGCTTTCTTCAACATCCCAGTGTGGTTGTTTGTTGTGCTCCCAAGGACGGCTTAGCCTCCATAGACACTCTTTTTTTGATTATTGATAAAGTAAGGTTCTACAGGTAACATTCATAAGCTTCGGTATTGTGTGTAAGAGGAAGGTTTTATGTGCAATTGATGGTAATAACAGGACTAAAAAAGATGAAACACCAGTACTCTTATGGGAGTGGAATCTACCTATGTCATATCTGGAACAAAGTATTAACGTGCATAGGTATTAAATAACTAAGATGACACTGGCATTGTAAGAATATGGACAATCGTCTGGATCGAGTAAGTGGTGCATCATCACAGCAGAGACAGAACTTTGCTCGTCGAGGGCTAACAGTTGATGGCTTTTATACTAAAGGATAAAAACACAAAGTTTGGGATTGAGTTATGTCACACTCTAGGCTGCATAGACATGAAATATCCACCATATTCCAATGAGCTCTGACTGCTTAGGGTCTGATTCACAAAAGCATTTATGATTAAGGGAAGTAGGTATGCAGGAGTGCTTTTTTTCATCCTCTCACATGTCCTTGTGAATCGGACACAACATGTCCAACTCCCTGTTAGTAATGTGCGAAGAGGACATAGTTCTTTCTATCTGTGGCAACTGCATAAGAATTGTTGCTGAATAGTCTCTTTTTAATCACATTGTAGATGTTTTCGGGTCAATTCACAAATTCATGGAAAAGTGCTTAAAAGAGTACCTCTTCAGTACTGCTGTGCCTATTCCAAAATGTCTTTTTGAATATGCCCCATAGAGTCCAGCAGGAAAAACAGCGGAATGCACTTCGAATACCCCTAACGCGCACCCCCATGCAGAAATATGGGTACCATGCACTTAAAATTTGGAATGGCATCTTATAATTGTGTTTTTCATCAACTGAATTGCAGGACACTTGACATGGTCCTGTCGACCCCTCGCTCATCACTCCAGCTTCACGCTAACTCCATCTATTGGACTTGGTTTTATCATCACATTCTCTGATTCAAACCCTTGCTGACGGGGCCTGTTTTCTATTTCCATGCTGGCAAGATGGCAGACAGACTAAAGTCTCCTTAAGCTCAAAGCAGCGCATGAAATAAATGAAAGTTAAACCCGGCAAATCTTCAAGTGCCTTCCACATGCTGCTAGAACAATTCATCAGCGGTGCTCCAATTTTTCTCTGGTGTCTCTGCCTACTGAGCACAAAGAAAAACATATGCGGAACCAATAGGAAGCAAGCCGGTCAGGTTTAGGAGACCGGGACAGCTCAGGGCAGAAAACTCTCACTTAACAGATGGGGCGATTAATAGAAAGACAGTCAAGGGGTAAGGTTGTGTCAAGGTGCTGGCGAGTGCTAGCTCCCCTTTGTAACGACATGGTAGCGTCCAGATGGAATCCTCATTTGGAGAAAGGAGCAGGCTGCCTGTCGCCGTTTCCTGCTGCACTGTGTCGCGGTATTTTTGGATGGCAGGGGTTTTATTATTAAAGACAAAAACCCCAGCCGCATTTTTTCAGATTTACCCTTATCGAAGACGCTAGGTTACTACAGTTATATAAAGCCAGTTTAACACCCCAGTTAAACAATAGAAATGTATAAAATTGTCTTGGGGGCTGTTGGGTCGAGGTAGAACTTTGCTACCAGGTGCGTGTGTGTGTAAAGTTACATTTTGTTCTTTTTTTTTTTAAAAACACACCTCTTCTGACAATTTCGAAGGTGTTTAAATGTCGTCCCGTTTGCACTCGCAAACACGCCGTGTGGTCACTTGGTCAGAATTCGCTCTGGGGTTACAGCTAGAAATTTGCTTAATAGCAAACACTGCAGCACAGCGCTCACTGTTATACCCGCCCTGTGCTCAGGGAGTGGCCCATGCCCACAATCCTGCCAGTGTGCGCTTCCTAGTTGGTACCGCCTGTGCCTAGGGCGATGGTGAAGCATTAGCAATTACGGGACTGTCTGTGGTAGCAGTTTCTCACTTTTTCAATAGCGCTGTCATCTGCTTTCATTAATTAGAAAGATCTCCAATTTGTCATAATCATCATTAGGGGTTTTAGAGTGTGCAGTGGTAGACAGGAGGCCAGGCCAGCCTGTACATGAGAGAATGGCATTGAAAGGTTCCCAGGCATGCTGTTAACTCCCACGGTGTGTGTGATGCAGATGTGTAGACAGTAGTGGCGGGCGCTACCAAGCCCATTCAGCCCGTTTAGCTCATTACTTCACTGCTGTAATGGTAAACCTACTAAATCACCAGCTTTGCCTTTGCTCTCAGACTTCTTTTGGGGCATATTTAAAAGGGCTTCATCTCCGCTTTTTTGGCGTAAAAAGCCAAAAAAAGCGGAGATAAAACTACCACCCTATTTACAAGAGGGTGCTAACATGCATAATCGCATGTTAGCACCCTTTTTCCCAACGCCTCCCTTTGCATCTCTAATGAGATGCAAAGTGGGCGTCACTGGGCGTACCCCGGATGGACAGCCTTGCACATATCGCTGATGTTCACATTGCGATTTTTACAAGGCTGCCCCAGTATTTTAGCACACGTTAGTTTTTGGAGAAAAACACTGTTTTCTTCAAAAACTAACGTCTGCTAAAATGCAGACTTACCTATCCCTAACATTGGGGTGGATTATGCTGATACGACCCTGTGGGTCATATCAGCAAGGTTATCGCCGTTTTGCAGGGAACATCACTGGAAACCAGCGATGTTCCCTGCAAAATGGCAATAGCCTCGCTATCTCTGGATATTTTATCGCCCTGGAGTAATGCGTTGTTAATAACGTACTACCAGGGCGATAAATTCCAGAGATAGCCTGCGATAATAAAATTAACGCTAAGCACTCCAGCGATAATTATCGCTGGCTGTTGATAATATGCCCCTTTGTCTGTGCCTTTTTGCAAGCTTTTCTGATTTGTCCAACTACTCATGTAATCCATGCTCCTGACCATAACTATTGAAGGTAAGTTCAATATATTTAAACCAGTTTGTATGCAGTGTTACTTTGGGCTTCACTATCAGATGATAACTCTCATAACTTCTTGGTTGAGATAAATTGGGTCTTCGCTAACGACTAACACGTCATAACTTCTTGTTTCAGATATGTAGGGTCTTCGATTATCAAAAAACTTGCCTCTTAACTTCTTGTTTCTGATACATTGGGTTTACAATAACTTCTTGTTTCAGATATGTTGGGTCTTCGTTATCAAATAACTCGCCTCAACTTCTTGTTTCTGATACGTTGGGTTTACACTAACTCCTTGTTTCAAAGATGTTGGGTCTTCACTAATGAATAGCACAGCTTATAACGCTTGTTTCAGATACATTGGGTCTTCGCTAACGTATAACATGTTTCATAACTTCTTGTTTCAGATAAGTCATGTCTTCTATACCAAATATCTCTCGTAATACCTTCTTGTTTCAGAATCACACCTTTTCTGAAATTTGCTGATCTCAAGAGTTAAGCACACTTCTGTAACTTTTTCACTCTTTTCCATACCTTTTCCGGTCATAGGAATTTGTCTGTGCGTTTCTTTTCGTAGGGCCTTTGGGGCAGACATTGAACCTAATTGACAGCTCTCTTTTGTTGGCCTAACTTCATAGAGTGTAGCTTTCGGAGGGTCGAGTGAAACAGCGAAACGCAGGCATTTCAAAACGGCATGCCGCGACGTTAACATCAACTATATAGTAAACAACAAAGCCATCAGCCTTACAGTTTCATCAAGATGACTCAAATAACTCTCTTGCGAAAAGAGTGATTTATGTTGTACATATCCTTGGTGCATTAGAAACATCAATACATTTGCCATCATAAGACATGACCCCATAGACTCAACCAAACATAGTGGCTACAGAATTATAATAGCATATGGCGGCTCTTAGCAGTTGCAGGATAATTCAAATACGATAACTATGCTGAGTGCGCACAAACCGCTAACACTAAGAGTTCTATCCATGGTAATATCCCTCGTATCTTCATTACTGTTAAAAATGGGTGTCTCTAGTTGGCTGAGGTAGGTACCTTTGTCCAAATAGGGACTCTTGCTTCTAGTTAGAGTAAGGGGGATACGCACTTTAGATAAGCAATGCTCACCCCTTTGGAAGTTTGGCACGAACAGACAGGCTTATCCCAAAGGCAATGTGTAAAGTTTTTTTACTCAAAACGCACAGTAATACAGTGATAACACCACTAATGGACACACACCAATTTAGAAAAATAAAGTATCTTTATCTAAACCCAACAAGACCAAAACTCCAAAAGGTAGTAAAATAGCACTTAAAAACAGTTAATTCCAAACTAAAGCTTGTAGAAAACAAATAGCTCCTCCACCTAGGGCTATTGCAACGTCGTGATAGCAATAAATCCAAAGTACAGCGCCGACCGCAGGGTGTACAGCGTCGGGCACAGAGTCACACCGACCCCCAAACAAACAGTACCTTTGGATAACAAAGTATTTGATGATGCACAGTGTCATGGAGGTGAGGCATCGGTGGCTAGGTTGACACTGGCTCCCTGACTGCCACGGGGAAAACGAGATTTTGAGTCAGCGAGGAGGCGACATGTCAAATCTAGGACAGGTGAAGTCGGATGCGGCGAGGCGGCGGATCCTGTGATTATGCGAAGTCGGCGAGTTCGTGGAGTCACCCTTGGCGGTTATCAGACCCGCGCTAACTGGAGCAGGTGCTGGCGGTAACAGAGTTGGTGTGAGCGCTGGAGTTGGGCACAGCCGATAACTGCAGGAGCCGGCAGGCGTCGATGGGCTTTGGATCTGCGGTGCAGGCTGGGCAGTGCGTCGTGCACTTCATGAGCGATGCCCGTGGCCTCGGAGCACGTTGTGGTGTCGCAGCAGCATTGCTGATTGCATCAGAGACAGGTTTTCTTGCTTCTTTCAAGTTGCTTCCAGCTCCCAACTGCAAGAACAACCTCCAGAGGCTCAAAACTGGAATAGGCACCTCCTGACAGGTCAGAACTTTCAGCAGTAGAGTTCAGGGGAGCTGGGGATAAAGTGTTTGTGTTCCAGCTAGCCAATTCCACACAGCACACAGCAAAAGGGCAGTACTCCTCCATAACAGCTCTCCAGCTCTTTACCTTGGCAAAGGTTCCTCTTGAGTCCAGAAGTGATCTAGAGTTCTGGGGGTTAAGGTCCACTACTTATACCCCATTTTGTCATTGTTCTTCTTTGTGCAAGGGTCTCTAAATTCGGTCCAAACCAGTTCTGTCCTCACTGGTGCAGTATAACAACAGGGGGGGAGACAGCTTTGTTCAAGGGAAACAGGCCATATTCAGGTGCAAGGAAAACTCCTCCCACTACTCTAAATTCAGTCAAGCCCCTTTAAGCTCAGCTGTGAGTCATTTGGGAAGGGCCAGGCACACCTCACCCCCCCAGTGGCTGTCTAAAGTGAATGCACATCCCCACCCCCTGTCACTTCAAAACCAGACAGTCAATCCACAAACAGGCAAAGGCACACAGAATCGTTAAACAAGAAAATAGCTACTTTCTAAAAGTGGCATTTCCCAACACACAATTTAAAAACCATCTTTACTAAAAGATGTGTTAGTAAATTCTGAGTTCAGAGAGCCTAAACTGTATTTCTATATCTTGTCCAAATGGGAAGTTATCCTTGTAAGATGTTACAAAGTATCTTCCATTCTATCCTATGGGACAGATAGCCTTTCAATAGTGAAAAACGAAATTGGCAGTATTTCACCATCAGGACATGTCACACATATCAGTACATGTCCTACCTTTCACATACACTGCACCCTGTCCATGGAGGTACCTTCGGCCTACTTGAAGGGTGTCTTATATGTAAGAAAAGGGAAGGTTAGGGCCTGGCAAGTGGGTGCACTTGCCAGGTCGACATGGCAGTTCACAACTGCGCATGCAGACACTACAGTGGTAGGTCTGAGACACACTTACAGGGCTACACATGTGGGTGGCGCAACCAGAGCTGCAGGCCCACAATTAGCATTTAATTTACAGGCCCTGGTAAACTCAGTGCACTTTACTAGGAACTTGCCAGTAAATCAAATATGCCAATCAGGGAGAACCAATTGAGTTCACATTTTACAGAGAGCATATGCACTTTAACCCTGATTAGCAGTGGTAAAGTACCCAGAGTCCTAAAGCCAACAAAACAGCTCAGGAAAATTAGGAGGAAGAAGCAAAAGGTTTGGGGTTAACCTTGTAAAAAAGGGCCAAGTCCAACAATTACATTTACTAACTGTAACTCTATTGGTATGAGTAATGCCATTAAATACCCCTGAACTACTTTATGTAGGTTATGCAGCACAAAATGTAGCACACAAGAAAAATCTTTTGAGGAGTAGAAAATGCTCCACTAACACATAATTTCACACAACTGTAACACCTCATTCGGTTTTAACACGAAGGATAAGTGAAGGATTGACATCTGTAGAACGAGAGTGCATGTTGTTGTGTCATAGTTACTTTTAGAGAGGGATCCTCACTAGATTTATAACCTGAACACAGTTTGCAATGGGTTAAATGAATGTTTTGATTGAAACTCCGCAGTCATACAGATACTACTCATAAAATACCTTTATGAATAGCACACAATCGAAAACTTACACTTAAACAAAAGTGTAAGATTACCTTTGTGAATCAGGGCTGCACTATTTGTTCTGTTTTGATGGTTAATTTTCGGGCCATCTTTGTCAACTAAAATGGCTATGTACCTGCTATAATAAACCACACTTATTTTATAAGTGAATTTTCCAAAAATTATAATTGGCTTGTGGTTTCTGACTTGCTGACACACACCGACCGCCATCTTTATTATCTTGATTATCTTGTTTTATCTTGTCTGGGGGCTTTCTGCCTCATATCTTTCCAGAGTGAGTGGTGAACTCAACAGACACACACAACCCACTTGAGGTAAGACTTTAGAATGTGCTCTGTTGGACCTCTCTAAGCCCCCACTGCTTTCTAATCATGTGTTTTTAAAAGATTCCTCACCTCTTTCCAACATTTGCCACCTTCATTTTTATTGATTACTTCAGTTTATTATCTCACTATGTCACCAATGATAGCGAGAAGTTTTTCGTCTTGATAATGTAGTCTCGTTTCTTTTTTACACAGAGGTTTCTCTTTTTTTATTAAACTTTGTGAATCGCTGTTCGAGCATTTACTCCTTTGCGTCTTACCAGTATTTCTCACTCTGGATATGACCCCATGTCATTTTCCCTTCCCAGAACTTACTCTTTGTTATTGATAGCCTTGCTACATCCAATAATATTTCTGACAGCCCTTTTCTGCTTTGCTTGTATATTAATAACCATAGCGCATATATCTAGCTAAAAAGTATTCTTTTTCTGGTTCTTTGTTAAAAGTACTTTAACATATATTGAATATGTTTTACATATCCTTGCACAACTGGTGACACATTGCACCTTCTACCTTTGTTTTAATAATCCGAGCACAGAAAAAAAAGTGCCAAGTAGGGCTAACATGCAAAATTGGCCTACAGTACTACACAAAACAAATATGGATGAATATTCTTTTTTACATTTATGTAATCTCAAAGATGGACTGTCTTTTTTTTTTAGATAGCTAGTGATAACATTCATCCACTCAGGGGGGCGTGGCCAACAGCATGCCGTGTTAGACGTGTGGTCCGGGAGCTCCCGGCCGACAAGAACAAAATCCGACGTTAAATATTGCCACTGATCACCAAATCGCCGAGAAACGTGTGGCGGATAGCCCAGAGGCAAGTGTGCGAGACTGCGGGAGGTCTTGACGAATCCAGAGCCCTACAATCGGAGTTTTTATCGGCGGCCGGCGGACGACCCAGCGGAGCAACATGGCGGCCCCACAGTGAGATCTGTGTCCGGGAGGCGGAGGAGAGCGCCACAGGTTCTGTGCCACCGACCCAGGGACGGCTCAATCCTGCGGTGCTTGGACAACGGGGTACCGCACCTAGCGTAACGATGACCCCAGGTTCTGCGTGATACCGGTGCCCGACATCCCACCACAAGATGGCGGACTGCCCTGTACATCGAGCCGGGCTGCAGTGAGGACACTGGGGGCGCCGACCGGGAGCGCGATTCGAAGAGCCGACGAGCGGTCCTGCTGCAGCGGTGGGCTGAAGGGACTCCGACTCCACAGAGCAGATCCCATGACCCACCAGAGGCATACGCGGTAAGCCGGTTCGCGCGCGCCTTTCACCAAAGTGGCGGAGTGACTCGGCGGCCGCGGCGGGCGGTCCACAGTGGTGGCTTCCGGTGAGACAGCGCCCCACCACTGTGCGAGGGACACCCAGTGAGGCCACCGGGAGGGCGGCGGACAAAGGTGTGGAGCCCCTTGCAGCCCGGTGAATACTTTACCAAGATGGCGGCCATAGCACTCTGCCGGCCATCCACAGCACGGAGGTCAGCACCAGACGGGGTCTAGCCTGGTCTGGAGAGAGCACACGAGGAAGTGAGTGACCCCGAAGAGCTGACTGTGGAGGCGGTAGGTCGCACACCCCCGACAAGTCCGCCACTCTTGGGGCAGCGAGGGGTGGCGGAGCTGGGTGGCAGATGCCAGTGCTGCACACCACCACGAGGAGAACCCGCGGCCGCAGCTGACCAGCTCGGGAGATAGCGACGCCGGAGCCAGAAAGACACTGTGCAGCCTGTGAGTCAGGGAATAGGCAGAGGCCCAGCCCCCGTATCGACCGACACAGAGGCCACAGAGGAGGGGATACCTCACAACCCGTCACCCGTGACTGAGCACACAGGCGTAGAACAGGCCCCCCCTGGGTGAAGGGAGCCTTGCCCTTTTGGACGGGCCGGAGGCCCGGGACACAATCCGATCCCAGGAAGGGACATACCCGGGGTCACGCAGCGACGGAGCTGCCACGTATCGCTGCACCCCCCCACCCCCCTCCACACATCATCCTGAGACAGAAGCTGGGGCGAAGCAGTTTAGTAGCAGAGATCCACAAACAGGGGGGTGGTGAAAGTCGCGGACACCTCTATTGCACGGCGGCCCACCATAACTTCATCTCTCAGAGACCAACAGCAAAACAATAAGACTGGTAGCTGCGGAACCGACCTACGCTAACGGCTGCACTAGCCAGGGCGCGCCTGGAGGACAGCCGCGATCACCTGGCAGCGAAAGTAACGCTCAGAGGGAGGGGATTGGCAGTAACACCGGCCCCACACGGACACAGGTGGGGACAGGGGGAAGATCGCCACCACACCACTAGCACGGTGGGTCGTGCACCCTTACTCCCTTGCAGTACCGAACCACCTCAGCGATAATGGGGAAAAAACCCGCCACCCAGACCGCCGAAACAAGGCCCTATGGACAATTTTGCGGCGCCACGGCAGGCCAGGGGGAACCCGGACGCACCATCCGAGGGCCCCGTTGACACTGGGATCCTACTCGCAGCGATTCAGGCGTCAAGAACGGACATTCAAGAATCGCGGGCGGCGCTGGAGGTCAAGATTGGCGAGGTGGGATCGGAGGTCACTCTCCTGCACCAGGACTTCAGGAACCTCTCGGCCAGAGTGACGGAGACAGAATCACGCATCGGAGAAGCGGAGGACGCGATCACCACGGTCCGGAAGGAGATGGCAGAACTCCAAGCATCGCATAGACAACTGATGTTGAAGGTGGACGATGCCGAAAACAGGGCACGTCGCAACAACCTGCGATTTGTAGGCTTTCGAGAAGGAATTGAGGGGACCAATATGTCGGCGTTCCTACACACTTGGCTCAAGGAAACCTTCCCAGGGGCACAATTCTCGTCATGCTTCGTGATTGAAAGAGCCCATAGAGCACTACTGGCGAAACCTCCGGAGGGTGCGAGACCCAGGCCGGTGATCGCACGCTTCCTCAACTTTGCAGATAGGGACTTGATCTTGAGGGAAGCGAGGAGACTAGGAGACATCCGGCTGGAGAACACTAACATCATGATCTTCCCGGATTACAGTCAGGAGGTACAGAAACAGAGACGCTCCTTTGACTCGGTAAAGACTAAACTCAGATCCATGAACATTACCTACATGCTGCTCTTCACGGCAAAACTCAAAGTCATCTACAAGGAAAAAGCAATCTTCTTTAACCACCTGGAGGACGCCTGGCAGTGGCTCGAGGAGAGACCGATCTTCAACGGCAGGGAAACGGCTGGTCGCGGGGAACTGGACAAAGTCGTGAGAGCAAAGACACAATGGGGCCTGCCTAAACAACAGAGAGGGAAATCCAGAAGGACATACACTCGCACCACAGGAACCCCATATCGTGCACACGCATCTGCTGGAGGCAGAAAGGGGAGATCGGAATCCCCGGGGGCCTCCGGCACAGCGGGCCGGCGACTTCGGGGGGATCGCAAACAGACCCGCTCGGAAGGAGACGACGAAGACGGTATTGAACTCAGAGACTCGGATGCCGAGGCAGACGACCTGACCAGTCATCAGAGTTCTGTTCACCCCCTAGTGACTGAGATACACAGCCTGGAGCAGGAGAACTCCGACAAGATGAGTGGGGCAGAAACGTCAACACAAGACTCGCACTCTTGAATACTGCTGAAGTGGACTAATGGAGACGTCGGCCGGGGAGGACGGCGGCACGCAAGTTGTCACTACCCCTTTGCTTCTTTCTTTCTTATTTTATTTGGGTTTCTGTTGTCAGTTTAAGGCTTTTTCTTTTAGGTTTCAGATCTTGACCAAAGTTGCGCCTGGGCGCGACACCCGGCTAAAGTACTATACTGCATCCTGCCGGGGCGGGAACAGTGAGACATAACTGAATAGCGGGAGGGAGAGGGTGGGCGACAGACCGACTCCTACTGAAAGCTCGGCCCTCCGGGGGGGTGAGCCTGGATGGGGAGGGAGGGGGAAGGGGGGGGGGGGCGCGGGGGGGGGAAGAATTCAACAAGTTGGGACAGGGGGGGGAGACAGGGGGGGCGGCCACGATCGTACGAGCTGAAGCACCACTATTGGCACATATCCTGGATATCCACGGAACATAGGAGTCACTCCACACCATGGCAGGTACACTAACTGACCCACCACAGGAAGGCAGGGGGGTGTCACTCCTCACATGGAATGTCAACGGCCTGGGTTCTAGAATAAAGAGGGGGCTGGTAAACGCATATATCAAGAGGGTGGCTCCGGACTTTGTCCTCCTACAAGAGACACACCTAAGAGGTGAGAAATGTGCATTTATAGCAAGAGGGAGATACACGGTCCTGGCACACGCGGGATACACGACCGATTCCAGGGGTGTAGCTGTGCTGATTAATAAATCATTTCCGTTCAACACGACACGCACATGGAGCGACCCACAGGGCACTTATGCAGGGGTACAGGGAGTATGGAAGAGTCAAACATACACAGTGATCTCGGTATATGCCCCACCGAAACTCCAGGCGCGAACACTCAAGGCGATCGCTTCCATCCTCCTAGAGACAGCAGACACGTTTCAAATAGTGGGAGGAGACTTTAACGACGTAATGTCAGAGGAGCTAGACCGCACAGGGCCAGCCCGCAGAGGGGGGGCACCGACAGCGCTCTCGCAACACATGACCAACCTGAGTTTCACGGACGTCTGGCGGTGGCGACACCCTACCCAAGAGGCATACTCCTTCTATTCTGGGGCACATAGAGTATTCTCAAGATTGGATTACATATTTATAGCTAGGCAATACCTCGCGGCGGGCGACGAGGTGGCGTATAAAGCAAGGGGAATCTCAGATCACTCGCCATTGTACGCAAAGGTGGGGGCAGAAAGGGGAAAGGGAGGCTCAGAATGGCGTCTGGCAGCCTGGGACCTCCAAAAGCCGGAGATAGCACAAGGACTTAGGGCCGACATTAAAGTCTACGTGGCAGGGAACGAAGGCTCAGTCGACTCCGGGTCAACCTTTTGGGAGGCACTGAAACCGGTCCTCCGGGATGGGGTGCAGAGTAGGTTGAGGGCAGTACGGAGGAATCACCTTGCAGAGACAACGGAACTAGAAACCACAATACTGCACTTAGAGGAGGAATATCAGACACACAAAGAGGAGAATACTCTGAGACGACTGCTAGACAAACAGCGGGAGTATAGGGAGATAGTCTCTAACGAGGCAAGGACACAATCACTGGCAACTCTCCATCGGTTATACGACGTAGGTGACAAGTCGGACAAACTCCTAGCTTGGTTAAGCAGGAAGGAGAGGGCAGTAAGATGGGTGGAACAGGTTAGAAAGTTAGACGAAGACCTGGTAAATACTGAACGGGAGATAGCCGACGCTTTTGCGTCTCACTACGCACGCTTCTACACGGCACGGGAACTCGGGACGGACGAAGAGGCACTTCAGTACATGGGAGGGGTCGACTTACCTACACTAACTGCCGACACCAGCTCACCGCTAGAGGCGGAAATCACACTTGACGAGATATCAGATGCCATAAACAAACTTAAAACAGGGAAGACGCCGGGGCCAAATGGGTTCCCAGCGGAATTTTTTAAGCGCACATCGGATCTATTGGCGCGCCACCTCAAAGCCCTATACGCTGCTTCCTATCAGGAAGGCCGCCTCCCACCGGACCTCACATTGGCCACTATAGTCCCGATCTACAAACAGGGAAAGCCCAGGGACGAGTGTGCCTCGTACCGCCCCATCTCCCTCCTAAACATGGAGGTGAAAATTCTAGCAACGGTCTTGGCGGTACGCCTGAGATCGGTGCTTCCAGATCTCATACACTCGGACCAATCTGGATTCCTACCAGACAGAGCGACTAAGCTGAACCTTAGACGCACACACAATTGGCTCCAAGAAGTTAAGGACAGAGAGGAACCCCACTGGTTTCTATCACTGGACGCTGAAAAAGCGTTCGATGCAGTACACTGGCCCTTTCTCATGGCGGCGTTACAGCGGTTCGGCCTAGGCCCAAAATTCCAGGGATGGATAAGGCTATTATACACGGCACCAAAAGCACGTGTCAGGGTGAATGGCCGGTTATCCCGAGAGTTCCAGATCTCCAGAGGAACGAGACAGGGGTGCCCACTGTCCCCCCTCCTATTTACGCTAACGATCAAAGTCCTGGCGGCCAGGGTCAGGCAAAACTCAGACATCAGTGGCTTCGCGTGGGACAAGTTAGGGGGAACACAAGAAAAAATATCATTGTACGCCGATGACGTGCTACTGTACATTACCAAACCCGAGAGCTCGGTCCCGGCGCTGTTCAGGGAACTGGAAGACTTTGGAGCAAGGGCGGGTCACACCATCAATTGGAATAAGTCAGTTCTGTACGATCCACAGGGGGCGGACAATTGGGGGGCCCTACCCGAGCAGCTGCTCACTACCACAGACGGTTTTCAGTACCTGGGCATATATATCACTCTAGATAGGGCGCTTTCATTCCGCAATAACGTAGAACGCGTTATGACGGACGCAATTGAAAACATGACCAGATGGAGGCAACTGCCGCTCACCCTACTAGGCAGGGCGACCATGTATAAAATTATTACTCTCCCCAAGTTCCTCTATGCACTCCAGAATGAGTACTACCCACTCCCGGCCACCACAATCACCAAAATACATGCTGACCTACGTTCGTTCCTATGGCTGGGGAAGCAACCACGAATTGCCCTCCAGACACTCCAACGACACCAGTATAGTGGGGGGATCTCACTGCCCAATCTAGAGGCGTATTACTGGGCGGAACACCTGACACCCATAAATGACTGGATACACGCCCCAGCAGATCACCCGACATATGCGCTGGAGAGGCATCAGCTGTCACCTCATAATATACTTTACTACCTATACGGGGGAAAGGTGCGGAGGTCGCTCCTACCGGCAACAATGATCACGCTGAGGGCATGGACACGAGCCACGAAACGCATGGGATGGGAGGGGAGACTGACACGTCAGACGCCGCTATGGCATTGCCAATGGCTGACAGAAATAAAGAAACTGAAGGGGTTCCAGAGGTGGGACGACATAGGTATCTCACATATTGGGGATGTGATATGCAAGGGTGAATTGAAATCGTTCCACATGCTACAGACAGAATTTGGATTGCATCGTTCACAACTGTTTAAACACACCCAGTTCGCACACGCGTGGACGGCCCAAAATGTCACACTAGCGGACATACCGGAATACGCGCCACTAGAAGGTAGACTCCTTCAGGAACAGATGGTACATCAGGCGGTCTCCCTCACATACAAGACACTCACGAAAAACATGTTGGGTGACTTAATGAAACTGAGAGGGATATGGGAGGCGGAAGTGGGGGAGATGGAAGACTTGGATTGGGAGATGGTCCTGATGCATCCCCGGGAGGTAGCGATCAAATCACGGCTGCGGCTCATTCAGCTGAATGTGCTTCATAGGACCTATTTCGATAGAGTGCGTCTCCTTAAGACTGGGAAAATAACTGACCCCACGTGCCTCAGATGTCGGCAACAACGAGGGGACTTCTATCACACCATATGGTCCTGCGACAAAATACAAGTATATTGGGCCCACATCTTCACGGAATTGGGGGAGGTCCTGGGCATAGAGTTGGTACGAGACCCAAAGTTAGCGTTGCTGGGCATGACAAACGAGGTGGACCTGCCACGCCCGCAACTCATATTCCTGGTACTAGCACTAGTGGTGGCTAAGAGGGACATAGCGAAGCACTGGGGAGCCACAGACACGCCAGAGATAGAGGAATGGAGAAGGGGTTTAGATCTCTTCATGGTAGCAGAGAGAGTGACATATAAGGCAAGAGGTTGCCCCAAGAAGTTCAGAAAGGTGTGGGCCAAATGGAGATAATATCATGGTCTTGAAATGGGACAGTAAGATGGAATAGGTTGGTTATTGTGGGTAAAAGGATGGATGGGGACCAAAAACGACCCCCGTAATGACATGGACAGGGGGGATAAGCAGCGCCAATGGGCTGCCGAAGAGATGTGCAAAGTAATGTGCTGAGAGGTGCTGTTGGGAAGGGGGGGTGGTGGGGAGCGTGACTCTGGATATGGGGATGACGAACTACACATTAAGGTGCTAAGAAAGATACGATGTGGCAAGCTACAAGTTGGGGAATGTTTTCTTGGTTTTACAGAACACGGTTAGGGGGGGAGGGAGGGGATAAAACTATAAAATGCAGGGACCTGCCGTGACATGAAAAGCCCGAATGGATGAGTATGCAAAATGCTTCGGGGACCGATCAAAGCTACGCCGCCCGGCCTCCGGGATGTGGGCTGCAGGGCCGTGTGACAAGATATAACCTATGTATGGACGCGGGGGTTGAATGATAAAACTGTTTCAGGGCTGGTGATATCCGTGTACTTCCTGCAACAAAAATAAAGTTTTTCAAAACATTCATCCACTCAGACGAACCCTCATTAGAATGGTCCTGACCGATTACTGAAAATTGGGGTCCAATTGTCAAGAAAGTTATAACGACTGACTTCCAATGTGAATGTGTCTCAATACATGGTAATTGTGCCTGTTATTTGTACATAGATGGTACTTTCTATTGTGTTGGACTTTTCCCGCTCTACCTATGCTATCACTGCACAGCCAGCAATATTCATCCTATTCACTTTACGTCACCAATGTGTTGTACATTATTTTGTACAGAATAGGTGGCTTTGAAAAGCACTTTACCTATAAACTATTAAACTTTGATAAATAAGTTGCCTATCAAGTATCTGCACAGATAAAGTTGCCAATTTATTCTATATATTGTTGAAGAACTTACACTATAATATAACATCTCTAAGCTTATAGAGTGCCTCTAGTGGGAACTCTGTTCTTGCATTTGGACACTGAGCTCTTCCACATATTTGAGAGTACAGGTTGAGAGCACCGTCTTTTGTAAAAAAAAAAAAGCACTCAACTCTGTATGATCAATCTACTTTCAGGATCCACCTCCTGCATACCTTTGCAGCCTGAATATTCCATGTAACCCAGAGGCATGTGATTGGTGCATTTTTCCCCCGCAAGGGACTAGCAAATTCTAATGAGTTGAACTTTTATAGAGTGATGGCAAGTCTTGCCATTGAGCCAATGGTGGATGAGGTTATGAGCTCTCTTTTCCACCAGCCTCTGACTGTAGGAACAGTGAGGACGGGGATGCCAGCTGAGCTCCTAAACAGGACATTAGCAAATTTCGGGGAGCGGAGAGAAGGCATGGCATGTTGGACTGTGTCTTTTGCCACAAAACGCGTAAGGAGCCACTGAAAAAGAGCCATGTCCTACTTGTGATGGTGCACTGGGCACTGTGTATCTGTTCGAGCAGGGACAACGGTAGGACATGACTATCTGCACCACCTGCCAGACTAGCTGCTGTGATGTTCACATTACTGCCCTCACACGCTCTTAGATTTCACATCCATTCCCAACTTGATTGCCCTTGTACCAATGCAATGGAAGGGCAGCACAGCCTAGAAAGGAACACAATATTACAGTTGAGGTTTCAAAGGTGTTTTGTACAGAGGTGTCCCAAACTTTCTGTTTATGTTTGTTATCTCTTTAGTCCTACATTCCAAATCTCCTCTTCCTCTCCATGTGGTTTTGTACTTGGTCTATCCATTTAGCAGTCACTGGAATGTATTACCACAAAATCTCCCTCTTGTTTAGTGTGCTAATTAAGCACACCTCCAATCTTTGTCTACTCTACACAATGACTGGGCCCCACATGCATGTCTTTGCTGCATTGAACTTATTCTCCCACCATTTAGAGCCACCTGCACCACTCTTTCAGATTTCTCCACTTATACCTAAATGTTTCAGTTCCTGGCATTTTATTTCTGTGAGTTATTTTAATATCTTCATCAAAAATGCTGACCTACCAATACAACTAAATTGTAATTATTGACAACATCAAAACCAATGGCCTAAGAATTGACTCTCGTGTTGCACATTCGTTTTCTCAGTTAACTCTCTTTGCTTGAAATCAATGACAGCTGTAGATGATTTATTATCTAACCTGGATTCTGTCACCAGCCTTGATTGTAGATAGTTTATGCAGAACAGTACTAAAATCAGTCAAAATCACCTTTACTTCTCTGTCATAATTAATTTTCCCATTTATCCAATTACAAATCTCAGTTGAATTAGTGCTGTGTAACTCATAGCTAACCCTTTAAAGGTATTGAGCTATTCTTTATATGTGATTTTAATTTAAGTGGAATAGGCTGTAGCTTCCAGCCTCAGCTAACAAGTCACTTAAAGAATTCTTTCCACCAGGATGAAATTTGAGCTTTTCACAACCTTGCCAAAAAGCCATCCCAGGATGGCATTAACTAAGAATAATTATAGGGTTGCCTGTCCTGAATAAAATCTTAGAATACATTTATAGCAAAACAGTTGCTGGCCCCCTTGGACCAAATGTGCCTGCCTGATCTCTGACAATCAGGGTTACATCCAGGGATTGGGACAGAGATCTTCCGGCAGGCATCTCTAACTCCGTGCCTGTAAATGTCAATGCTGGGCTTAGGTGCCTATCAGCCCGCCATTTCTTTAAGATCTTTTTAAAGCATTTGATATGATGAACTATGTGATTTTACTTACGTACCTTGGGCCTGTGAATGGAAGCTAGTCAACCAAACATTGATATGCCACCTTTCTGAATTTCAAATAAGTAAGCAGCAAAACTGTACCAGTCATTTCTAATTATTCAATTGCCATCTGTTGAGTATCACAATATTCCACCCTTCCACTCTGTCTATTTACATGCAACCACATATGCATGTCATCTTGAGTCATAGTGACCAGTACCACTCATATTAAGATTACACTTCAGGTTTTGGTAAAGTTACAGTTGGGCATACAAAGACTTTAAAGATTTACTCTAATACTTTCATGCTCTTATCATAAATGTCCCAAAGCTGCCTTAGCTTCATGGGATAAATATGGAATTTATATTTTTGGAACAATTGCAAAACTGAGAAAAAACACTCTTTCACTGGCTTTCCCAATAGAATTTGGTCACACCCTTGCCAGTGTACAAAAATTAAAAGTCTTTCTACGTAACTCCCTTTCCATGCAGACAGAAGTCCCTATTGGGACAAAGACACATTTTTTCAGTTTGCCCAACCAAAACTCCATGTAAATCCTATGACAGGCGAATTAACATTAGTCTTCATTTGGGCTTTACTAAGATCTATAGTAGTTCCTTTGTATTAAGGCTTTGGAGAGGATGGATTGGTAAACTTAAAGCACCCAAATTTACAGGATCTTCCAGGTTAGGGGTTTGATGTCTCCTTAGCTAGAAGACAGTATTAGAACACTTATAATGGACTCTTGCATTCATGACATGTTTTTATGCAAAATCTACAAATATCTTAATGAGATTTTGAAGTAAATTCAGTAAAACATTGTAATGCATTTTTTTTATCATATGTAACAACCGAATAGTCAAATGAGAACAAAGGAGGTGCTATTATGCATTTAATTATTTTGTCCAGAATTATGACCCTTTCATTTAGTGCTTCCTAATTTGCGACTGATTGTGAGTCGCAAATTGTGAGGCACTAAATGAAATGTACAACAGTGTTATTACACTGTTTTGCGGTTCCCAATGTGAGGCTCAATAATATTAATGAGCCTCTCGCAATTTGCGAGCCCATTGGGAATGCCAATTCCCAATGGGATGGTGGCCTGCTGGGCTCAGTAGACCACCATGTGTGGGACTGCTCATTAATAAAGCAGCTTTATTTTTATTTTTTAATTCAGCTTGTTTTCCTTAAAGGAAAACGGGATGCATGTAAAAATAAAAATGAAACGTTTTCGTTTCACTTTTTAAGGGCAGGCAGTGGTCCATTGGACCACTGCCTGCCCTTAACAAAATATTTTTAGAGACAATCACAAAGTGGAAGGGATCACCTGGGGACCCCTTCCAAATTGCGACTGCATTACCACCCTCTTGAAGAGGGTGGTAATTTGCAAGTGTTTTCCGACCACAATTGTGGTCACAAAACATTCACACATAGCATTGCGGACGCAATTAGGAAGGGAACGCCCCTTCCTAATTGCGACTCACAATTCCTAAATAGTGAGTCGCAAATAAATTTTGTCTCGCTATTTAGGAATTGTACATGGCAAACAGTGATTTTGCATGCGCAAACGAGTACGCAAACCCGTTTGAGCATGCCAAATCACGTTGTACATCTGGCTCTTTGTAATTTTAAAAGCAAGTTTATTAGCAGTGTAGACTTTGATAATAAAATGACCAATAGGTTTCTACTTGTTTTTTTCTGTAGGGCAACACTAGTACATTTTTCCAAAATAGTGAGGGTGCCATAAAATATTTACTGCCACATGCATCAACATAAGGAATTGCGATTCCTAAATAGCAATTTTTGAGGAATCTCTATTTAGGAATCGTAATTCCTTATGAATGTAGGAATAGCAAAATGAATTGTGATTCCTAAACATTACCTAATAGCGATTTGCAAATTGCGAATCGCTATTAGGTAATATCACTCAATTCATTCCTTATGGACCTATATGAATGAATGGGAATGCATTCGCAAATTGCGATTATCAAATTGGTAATCGCAAATTGTGTGTACAATTCCAAGGGTGCCAGGGGGCCTAAGGCCCCCTTGATGCACCCCACAAAAAGGTAAGTGTGCATGTGGCACACACACATGCCCTAGGGGCATGTGTGTGTGCCACCTATCACTTTGAAAAATGCACTTTTGTGCATTTTTCAGAGAATGTGCAAATTACCATCAACTTGAGGTTGATAGTAACTAGCGTTTCCTAAATGCACAGCTTGCATTGAGTAAAGGCGTGATGTATCGCATTTCGGTAATCGCAAATTGTGATGTCCTAAATACATAGCAATTTAGGCAATCGCAAAAAATTGTGATTACCTTAGTTGCGAATGGAAAGCCTTTGATGCATCAGAAAAGGTCTTTTTGCCCTCGCAAACCGCCGATTTTGAGAATCGACCTGTTTGCAAGGGCAATAATGCTTGATGCATGTGGCCCTTAGAGTTGGTATCTTAGATACGATTTTTAATGACACATGCTCAGTCTCAATGTAAATTTGTCACTATGTATTGAGTCCAGTTCACAACAATTCTTGTAAATCTGCACCCCCAGGAGCTATACCACCACATGGGTGCAGACTTAAGACATTTGCATGTTCTCAATAAAAGTGGGGAAGCCGCGCCAGTTCAGTTTTCAAGTGAATTTCAAGAAACCTTTCATGATTTCCTGATTGTGTGTTAACATTTTCAGGTCCTTTTGCAATGGCACCTTGTGAAGTTGGGTCATACTGCGCTTTCCTTTCCTACCTAGAAAGGAATTTACTGCTGCCCTTGAAAGGTACAATTTGTTGTTAATTTCCAGTGTGAGAAAGGGATGGATGAGAGTTTGTGAATGGCCACAATAGCATGTGTTTGTGGGTGTTCACAAACTTTCAAGGCGGATCACAAGTTGAAATGTCCTCTCCCCAACATGTGGGATTTAAATTCATGCAATATTATGCTGTCATTGGGTATTACAACATGGGAGTAATAGGATTCATGGCTGCAATTTCCCATTTTGTGAATTTTTGGTCACTGTAAAACATAAACTTGCGCTTGTAAATCTGAATAACCTTTGTGAATTAAACAAGTTCAAATATTTCATCAGAAATTACTCTTTTGTAGCAATTCTAATGCCTGTCCTTCCTTTGCCTTCCTCCACAGATGAGAACACACTCACAAAAACATCTCATGCCTATAATATGCCCCTGTTTTAGTTGCTTGCGTCCTATCTCTTAGGTGTATGCTCCACCTCTTAGATGTATGTGTCTACCTCTTAGGTGTATACTTTCACCTCCTAGATGTATGCCACTACCTCTTAGGTGTATTCATCCACCTTTTAGATGCATGCGTCTAACTCTTAGGTTTATGCGTCCACCTCTTAGATGTATCCTTCTTCCTCTTAGGTGTATGCGACCACCTCTTAGATGTATGCATCTGCCTCTTGGGTGTGTGCATTCGCCTATTAGATGTATGTATCTACCTCTTAGGTATATGTGTCTACCTCTTAGGTGTATGCATTCTCTTTAGTCAAGGCTATGTATATACATTTCTGTGAGACCTTACAGAAATCTTCACTCTCTTCCTTCCCAAAAACTGGGAGCTGTCTAAGTTTCATTCTTTCTGCCTTCATAGTCCTTGGCATAAGAGGCACACCCAAGGGTTGGGAGGAGATTCACAATGTCTTCTCTTATCAAAGCAAAAATTGGTTACCATGCTCGGCTCTAGCTATTGTAAGCAGGCTTTTTAAAATATTTAATTTTAGTAGGGTTTTTTTTAACCACTTTATTTTTGCAACTGTCAGATGAACTCCAAGCAAGACAAAATTGTGCAGTCTGGAACATAGTAGTGTCAGTAAAATGAAATACATACTCTTAGCACACTCATAACAGTATGCTCTTGCATTCATAAAAAAAATAGCTTATACTGATCATGTGAGTTAGACAGTAATATGTGGAGTACATCTTAGGTAGCAAAACAAGAAATCCACCACAGTGAGTCTTTAAATCATAACAATAAATATAATTCACTCCCAGACCGATTCAATTGACCCTCAATCCAATCAGATGAACCTGACTTTCCATGCATGCTAACTCTGCTTTCTAATTCTGGAATATGACGCATCACTCTCTAATCTCCATGTTGACTCCTAATGTAAGTTTTAAAAGACCCCTATAAACATTTACAAAGCAGGCCTTCTCGTCACAAACCAAAGCAGTGAGTCTCTTCATCGCAGAAATTTGTTGTAGTTTCGAACACCAGATCTCCACTGCAATCCTGCTTTCATTACTTTGAAAGTGAGACACTCTCCTCACCTGCATACCACAACACCACTATAAGCAGATCAAGGTGTACATATGAAAGACAAGCACAATACCTGGATGTCCTCCCATTGGAGTAGCATAATTGTATCTCCATCTTTTTACGTTTGGCTGTGCCATATATATATATATATGTATAGTTACTTTTAGCCTTATGTACTCATGTGATACAATAATACTAATGAGATATGGTGCACTATAGGTTTAGAAGGTGCATTTATTGTGTGTTTGAGACATATTTGTGTGTGCATATTAACGTTTTCCTTTTTCAGAGACATCTGGATTGCTTATAATAATTTTCTGTATGTTTAGATTGTAAGGTGGCACGCTAAATTCCATTTAATGCAGTGCATTCACCAGGGATTATTAAGAATGAATCGTATGTGTGTTCAATGCTTCCTTATAAATTGTGACTAGTAGTCGGTTTTGGTTAATAATATGTGTATTAGTTTATTGTATCACATATAACAGTGCAGTATCATGTATTGGATTATTAGATTGTAGAATTATTATGCATTTAAAGAAAACTGTTAAGTTAGCGAGGTTGTAGGCCTTAAACTTATAGTCGAGAAATTTAATACTAACGTGAAAGATGTTTTTCTGCATGTTTTTCTCATATGCAGGTGCAGATCAAAAGCATTTGTTAGTTAGTAGCACATTGTATTTCAGAGATAGTGAGGCATGAAAGAACTGGCAAGGTCAAATATTTAATGAAGAACAAAGAGAGTGTTACCAGTTAGTACTATCAGACTAAAAGGAAGGAATCAAAGGACTCCTTGGAAGCAGAGACTGGAATATGGGGATAGTGTTCAAGGTGCCAAGTTCTTTTTTGGGTACTGGAAAAGTACTATGATGTGCATGAGGCCATTTTTCTTGAATATGTTTTGTGCATTTTAATTAGTGAACCCATCTTGGGTTTGGTCAGACTCATTTTAGACATAGAGAGGTACAGACTCTCTCATCATCTTTGATTGTATGGCTTTATGCTATATATGACTCCTTACCTATAGAACTTCTACAGAGGTTCTGATGCAGACCCCTTTCTTGTTTACTTGATTCAATAAGGTTTCCCTTATCTTAGTTTAGAGTAGGGTTTAGTAGATGTTATCAATCCTTCTCATGTATGGGGAGAAGGATTGAAACCATTTGTCTAGTCATCAAATCTTATTTCTTATTTTTTTGCATTGCTGCTACCTACATTCTTATATTGTACATGGCTTTGGTCTTCCTTTGATAATCCTGTACTATTACAATATGTTCTTGAGATTGATTTATATTAGTCTGGCTTTGAGTTTGTAATAAACCTTTTAACTTGAAGTTACTGACTCAGACTTTTATTGTGTGGTCCCAATAGTCATACTGCATCTTAAGATTTAAATTTTGTTGCTAACCCCCTTTTCTTTCTTTCAATAGAACTACCCTGGAGAAACTCCTGGAACAGGGTGCTCACATTCAACTCTGTAACTACGTCGATCATTTCCATCTATGAGACCAATTTCAATCTGGCTTGCGTGCCAGACACAGCACTAAATCTGCTATGACACACATTGTAGATGATGCACTAAAAATGCTGGATCAGAACCATGCTTGCCTATTAATCCTCCTTGACCTATCTTCGGTATTTGACACGGTTAAGCACACAAGTCTCCTGTACTTTTTGGAACACCGTATGGGCCTAACAGGACCAGTCCTTAACTGGTTTTCCTCCTATTTCCTCAACAGATCTCAAAGAGTCAAACGTAATCACTCTCTATCTCAGACCACGCCAATCTCACTAGAGGTCCCACAGGGATCATCTCTTTCTCCCACCCTCTTCAACCTATTAATGGAACCCCTAACAGAAATTCTGAGCTTATTCAACATCAACTACCACATGGACGCTAATAATACCCAGCTATACCTAAAAGTCTCCTCCCCAGAAGATCTCAGCACCCTCAACACAACACTAATGGAAACTCAAAACTGGCTAGCAACCAATCACCTCAAACTAAATATTTAAAAAACTGAACTCCTTCTAATCGCCCCACCCTACCAGACCCTGGTCATCGAAGAATGGCTGAAACAGCTTACAGTCCTCAACTGCACTCCACAAATCATTGATTCTGCAAAATCACTGAGCATAACTCTTGACAAGTAACTCAGCATGCAAAAGCACATCAGTGCCTCCACCAAAGCAGCAAATCACCAAATGAGTATTTTAAGAAAATTAAAACCTTATCTCCCCCCAACGACTTCAAGCTTGAAGTCCGAGCCCTAGTGATTCCCAGGTTCGAATATTGTAGTACAGCGCACTCTCTGGACTGCCGAAGTCCAATCTTGCTCCTCTAAGGGACTTGCTCATTTCAGCCACTAGACTCATTACTGGCTCAAAAAAATACGACCACATCACCCTTGATCTCAAATCCTAACTGGTTGCCTTACGAAGCAAGAATGCAGCAAAAAACGTCCTGCATGAATTATAAAGCCCTCCGTCACAATACCCCATTTATCTAGCTCAGAGGCAGTTCCAGAACATCCAGAAGCTCCAACATATTTCTTCTGAAACCTCAAAGATTCAACAAGAAGAAAACCTACAACCGTGCCTTCTCTGAGATTGCCTCAAGAATCTGGAACGCACTACCTTCTGAAATCAGAACAAATCCCTCAATCATATCATTCAAGAAAGAAGTCAGGCGCTCACATGATTACTGATCCCCGGCTAACTTTTTGCGCTTTTCCATGCAGTAAGGTCTTTAACCCCTGCTCCTCCACAATGCCTGGTGCTTGCAGTGGTCTGAACTATGACAATATGTTGTTAATAATGATGGAACTATGATGCTCGATTGCTGGTGAATTTTGAAATTTTGCTCAATGTGATATTAGTGTTTTTTACAACCCTGCTCACTGTAACTCCGGAAGTACTCTGATACCTGCAAGGGTCATGTTTGCAATATATAAAACTATTAAAAGAAATAAAAGAAAAGTAAGGACTACTTGGAGGAAAATAACATTAACTTACATCACAACATATCTCCTCCCTTAAATAAATACCAGGAAGACAAAACTAACAAAAACTGAAGAAAGGGGAGTAATAGGAGCAAAGAAATTAACCTAAAATATATTCATCAAATTTCTTAGGAAGTACACTCTGCCTCTCAGGGCGATAATTGTTAACATCAACACTGACCGCATGCAATGAATCATCAAGTAAAGTAGGTGACGTGTTTGTTTCAATGATTCCAAAAGTCCAAATCTGAGTAAATTTTTGTCTCATTGTTACCACTAGTACCTGCTTCAAAATAGATTTTTCCGGAATTAAGTCGCCATAACTAAAACTCTGTCAGTTTCAACACTCTCCCTTTTGGCCTTTACTTCTCTGTACATTTTTTTGATATCTAAAACTGGAAATTCCTTCTTAAGGCATGGAGGAGACAAAACAGTGTGTGGAATACAACCTTTAAGCATTGAAAAGGGTAAAAACGTAGTACATAAATTGGGTGAAGAATGATATGTCCAAATGTTTTCTTGAACATATTCTTTTACATTATGTTTGTTGACAAACACAGCTTACACAGCCCCCACTATAACCCTGTTAAATCTCTCAATGAGACTATTCATGTTAGGTGCATATAGCAAGGTTTTCTAATACTTGATATCATTGTCTCTAATAAACTTCTAAAATGTAACTGATTTAAACTGTTTACCATTGTCAGTGATGATGCAAGAAGGTAACCCTTCCTTAAAAAAGCACTCCTTAAGAATCAACAAAGTATTATGAGAGTGGGCTGCTTCACCCACTTGACGTCTACCCATTTAGAAAAGTAATCAATCAAGACAAAAGCATAAACCTTACACCTAGCCAGATTGTCATATGGCCAATTTTTCCCATGGTTTATTGGGTAATTCATATGTGATGGGAGACACTTTACAGGTGACTAAAGATTTGTCAGAGCTACAACAAACAGAACAACGCTTGGCAAACCCAGAGAGTTGAGCATCTCTATAAGGCCTCAAAAATATTTCTCTGATTCTTTTCTTTGTGAGAGATTCACCTAGGTGTACAGCATGTGCTACCTTGAGGTAAACATAGTTTACAACGCGGTGTTTACACCGCACGACCTTTACCACGCAGCCATTACAACGCAAGTCGTTACTACGACTTGCGCTGGATGGCGCTGTTGGTTAAGTAATATTGTAATTTTATATTCCAACACCTTCCCTACTGTTACGTGGACTGGTGTTGGAATATAAAATTATAAGATTCCTCGATCCGCGCCCTCCAACGCAAGTCGTTGTAACGACTTGCATTGTAATAACCGTGTTGTAAAGTACCGCGATCTAAAAGATCGCGTTGTACTGACATACATCCCTACCTTGATGATATTCAAGCAAATTCCCTTTTAGAAATAACATATTCATCCTTCAAAATAAAATCCCCTGACACCAAAATGGAATTCTTTACCTTCCAAAATTTCTGGGTAGATGGTAAGAGGGTTTTCTCACGAGATCACCCCTTGTTATTAAATTCAACTACTTTATGTAGCTCTTCATCCTCCAGATAATTCTACCTCCAGGCTTCCTTGATAAAATCATTCTCATACAAAGACAACACATCAACAATCACCGCAATCACACAATCTTCCACCAAATCAGTAACTGACTTAATAGAAGAATCAGGTAGTCTGGACAAACAATCTGCCTCACAATTGACAGATCCCTGAATGTGAACAGCTTTAAGGTTGTATTCATATATCTTGGCTAAAATCCTAACCAAACGAGAAGATGCCCTACCCGTACCATTGTTGTCAGAAAAGCCAACAGGGGGTTTGGGATCACTTGTAATAGTGAATTCTCTACCCCAAAGGTATGTTTTAAAATGCTCTGCTCCACAGCCCATGTGCATGCCAAAGCCTCCCTTTCTATGGTGGAGTATTTGAATTCCAATGACGACGAGGGTCAGGATGCAGAGGCAGCAGAGTTTTCTAATGTTTGACCTTTCTAGGTGGGCATTGCACCCAACCCATTGGAACTTGCATCAACATGAACATTGCAGCGCAACGTTTGATTTAAAGGTGATAATGGTGAAGCCTTAACAATTGAGATTTTAAGCATCTCATATGTTTCCTGATGTTCCCTTCAGTCGTTTGAACTTGGCTCCCTTCTTAACTAGATTCCTAAGCAGAAGCTTTAAGTCACAAAACTTACACACAAATCTGGGTGTAAAATTCACATAATCCCAAGTAAGATCTTAAGTGGTCTTTATCAGTTTGAATGCTCATTATTGCAATGGCTTGTACCAAGCAAGGCTTGGGAGATATACCTTCAGATGAAATGGTGTGTCATGAATACTCAACTTTTTAAGTTAAGAAGTTGCATTTTGCCATCTATAAGGTCATACTCCTGTCCTATAACACTGTCAGTACCTTAGACAATCTAATGTATGAGGCTCTATGGAATCCACAAAGATTAAAATGTCATCCTGGAATGCCATCACCCCATCCATGCTCCTAAAGAGATTAAACACCAATGTTTGGAACATGAATGCAGCTAAGGCCAAACCAAACAGCATGCATATGTATCTAAAAGCACTGTCAGGTGTTATGACTTATGAACATGGTGAGATGCCTACACCCTTCTTCTAGACCAATATGATGATATGCAGATTTGAGATCTAGCGAAGTAAAATACTTCGCTCCACTCAACTGTGCCAATAGTTCTTGTATTTTAGGTAAAGGGTAACAATCAAGAATTATCTATTTGTTTAACAATCCCAAATCAGCACATAATCTGAGTGACCTCATCCAACAACTGTTTGAGCAACAAACTAAGGGGCTTATTTAGAAGCCCCTTGCACCACCAGTACGTCACTTTTTCAGATAGTAAAAGTGACACGCTGGCGGTGTAGGGGTTTTGTAAACAAGGCCCAAAGTTATTTTCTCACACTAAGAGGAACATCTCAACCTGTGTCTAACCGGTGACGCTCCTTCTTTTAATTTGATCTTGTGAGAAAATCTCTTGACCATGCCCAATACTTTCCTGAAAACACTTTTTTATAGTGCAATGGTCCTGGCAATACCATGATCCATGGCCATGCAGTACAATGAAACTTAAAAAGATGGATGCAAAATTAGGCCAAGATTACCCTGATGCCTCCATCCCAAAACATGTTGATCTTTATTCACCAAATAGATCGTTCCAAAAATGTTGGCATTTTCATATGAAATAGAAGCCACAACAAATCCTAAAATATTAATGTGAGTTTGACTGTAACTGTAAAGCTTAATGTCAATGTTCTCCAAGGTCCTTGTACGCCAATGTTCTTTGAAGAAAGCTTCTAATACAAGGGAAAATGGTGAATCAGAATCTACCGGCATAAACCTCTTGACACCATCGATAAGAACTTAACATCTAGGAGGTATCAAAGACTTGTCTTCAACGTCAGTATAAAGAACATTGTAGTAGTCTGTATTTTCCACACCCACCATCAGAACTGCATTTTCTCTCTCCTGACTGACTTGTCCGACAGCTTTATCTTACTCAATTAAACTCTCTTTATGCTGAGATATTCCCACTGAGAAAAAGTGTCCAGTTTTATCACACGTAAAACATTCCTTTGAAGCTGCAGGACAATTAGCTCTGTTAACATGTGTAGCAGATCCACACCTGAAACATTTATTTTTGTTGCCAAAAGTTTTGTTGGCCCCCTTGTTGTATTTATTTCTGTTAAAGTTGCAAACAAAAGCAACCTTCAGATGATGATCTTTATCATCATTCAACAATTTACATGAGCATATAGACCTATCTATACCTTTGGCCACTTCAACTACCTCCTTTAAGGAAGGATGTTTATGTCTTAGGAGCTGCTCCTGAATCTTCTTATTATGGCAGTGCATACTCACTTGACCATGAATGTATTGATCAGCAATAGATACAAAATCACATATTGCAACCTGAATGCGAAGAGCAGCTATATACTCCTCAACAGGTTTCTGAATAAAGCTGATGACGTGAATAAAAATTAAACCGCTACATCACCACATTCAATTCAATGTTCAATCATATTCAGCTTCTCCAGTCCCTCAGGTACTTTGCGACGTGGCAAATGGTAAAAAAATGTCGGCGCCTCAGCACCAATTGAATACAATAATAAATTGTTTTCCTGGCAGTTGAAAATGAATTGGCATAAATTGCTATCATAAACTTTGTGAATAACCCAAACCGTTTGCTCCACTTTATAAGAACATCCCCTGGATTTTGCAGTAATGCTGGTGGTGGGTTACAGCACTGCTGCACGATGAGATAAGAAGCAGCAGACTAACACTAATAGATTGCAGGTAACAAATGGAAAGCTGGTAGAGAGCCAAGGTGAAATAATGTCAAAGGAATTGAAAGATTATGCAAGAAGAAAGTTCTGGTGGTGAAGCACTTAAAACACTTATGCCGAGCTTATGCAAACTTTGTCAAAATATTTTTAAAGTTAATTATCCAAACATGAAAAAACACACAAATGTAGCATGTATACTCACGATGTAGCATGTAGAAAAAACACGCAGGAGGAGAACAGTTATGCGTGTGAGTTATCCTGAATAGAAGACCTGCACAATAATGTCAGTTTCACTGATTTTGCCGAAAAGCTTTGAAAAATGGCGGCACAAACCATGAGGAAGTGCTGTGTGGCTCCAAGCTGTGATACGCTTAAAAAGAAACCCACACAGGTCAAAACATGGCGGACGTTAATCCCATGCATGCGGGGTAGTTTACGACAGTAGCAAGAATAAAGCGCTGAGAGCATGTCCTCGTCGACAAAATGTTGTAAAGATGGTCAAAAGGTGGTGAGGCATAAAGTACTTCTATTTTACACAAATGTCCCCAGCAGCAGAGGTGGGGATCAGCAGGCACGATGGCCAGAGCTAAACTGTTGAGTAGATTAAACATTCTAAAAAGGAATAGAAATTGGGGCCTGAGGCTTGTGCACCAACGTGCACTAAGGAAAGCACAACATGGTGGAAAATAACAATAACTCATATTACAAAATAATGTTCATAATTGAGGGCCCGATTCACAAAGGGCCTACGCACTCATGACAGAGGCCCCGCAGTCATGGTGAGACATCCCTACTGTAGTTACCCATTGCTGGGCCCTCGGCAAGAGTGCAGGTCCCTCCCTATGACTGAAGTGCCTCCACCATTAGTGGAGAGGCCCTTTGTGAATCAACCCCTGAATGTCCAGTCTGTGGTTTACTTTATAAAAAGAAAATATTATAATACACATAGGACAAAATACTGTACATGAAGTAATCATTACCAAACGAAACCACAAACCTCTGGCTTTTTCCAGGACAGAGATGCAATCCCAAACATTACTTTAGCACTTTCAAACTAAAGGCTATAAAGATTTTGTTTTATGTTGAAGTCAATGATTTGGCTGGCTAGCCGTTGGGATTAGCATCTGCTTTTGGTGCATGTGCCCATATGAAGGCACAAGGTGGGTCAAAGCCATAAATCCTGGGGTTCACTGTTGAGAATTGTCAGTGCTATAGGACGCTCAGGTACGGACGCTAGCCATGAACAAAAGGAAAGAAAAGTCCAATGTAAATGTCGTAGAAAATATGCTTTAGGAAGGTGCGGTCCACAGATCCAGACCTTAGGAAAAACACCATCAGCTACCTCCCAAAGTCTCCAGGCCAATGGATGATGCTGATGTAATATTCAACACATCTGGGGTAATGGGAACACAAGCACAGTCTTTCCTGCAGCATGGACAGGATCAGGGACAAAGGAGACTTACAAACAGACACAGAAGGTGTTGGCTCTTTCTTTGGACGTCAGGTATTGCAAGTCATGATACGATGAAGAACTCAAGCAGATGGTTAGAGGGACATTTTGTCATGGAGCTGGAACAGTTCCACAACAGCTCCTAGTGGGCTTTTTGGACCATAAGGGCTCTGGAACTCCTGATAAGTTGTCACTTTCTCTGAATTTAGAGTCTAGGGACCTCTCCTCACACAGGGGTGGGGCAGCAGCTATTCCCCAATAGACTGGGAGAGTCTGGAAAGTGAACGTGCAGGTTCCCACTTTCTAGATGGAAAGTGGCTAGCCTTGCACAAAGCCAGACAGTATTTTGGGGTGTCAAACACATGGAGTCTATAGGACTCTACAATGCACAATCTCACATTTAACCCAAACGTGCACATAACCCTCTATACAAGTCCCAAACTAATTGGAGGAAGGGGACCACTGTCAAGGGAGACTGGGTACAACTTTTACACACTGAGGTTAGTAGGCATCTACACCTAAACAGTACACATAAAATGGGTCATCTTTGTACTATTATTCTTTCTTCCATCACTACCACCACTCTCACAAAGCCCAGGTACAGAGGTCAGTAACCATTCTGTAAATGAAGACGGCAATTTTCTTGTCACCTCCAGTGGCGGCCGGCACAAATGGGAAGTGGAGATGGGGTGAAAGGCGGTGAGGGGTTTAAAAATAAAGAAAAAAACCATACCTGATTGTCGGGTCTCTTCTCTGCTGTCCATCCGTCATCTCTCCAGGCCGAAACAGGGAAGCAGGAAGCACATGGCCCCCCAAAGCCAATAACAATGCTGCATTGTAGCATTGTGATTGGTCTGAATGCAGTGGTTCAGCGCTCAGCCAGGAACTGAGCGCCACGCCATGTAGGCTGTAATGCAGCCTGCATAGAGAACATGGAGAGTGTGCATGACTGTTTGGCCAGCCCAAGAGGGCCGGCCAAACAGTCATGGGCATGTAGGGAGTGCACACCACTCCTACCCTGCCCTGCTCTGTAAGCAGAGGAGCCCCACCCACCAAGCTGCAGCAGCAGGTCAATATAAAATGGTAATAACAAAGAGTCATTATGATTTTATGTTTCCTTTATTTCACTGCTGTAAGGCAGTGAGGCGACGCTCCTTCGCCTTAGCAGAGAAGCCGCCACTGGTCACCGTAACCTCAGCATCACTCTGAGATCTTAAGCCAGTAATCAGGGAGACATTACAAAAAGGGGGGGTTTAACCCATGCAGTCGCGGGGACCTGGGCGAAATCTGATACATATAGGTGGGGTCCCCGCAAGAGAGATGTGTTGTGTCTAACTGTTATTTAGACAACTTAACAGAACAATAAATGCACGAGAAATCAAGGTACTGTCATTTATTATCAATACCATGAGGTAGTTGCAAAATCAAACATTTAGCCCCAAAGGAGGGAAAGGGGAGGGGAAGTGCTCAAGGGAGTGTAAGGTCAAGGAAAAGGTAAACACAGTTAAGAAAACAGGTGATGAGTACAAATGTTACCAACACAATCATAATAATTCAAATACATAAGCCCAAAAATCAGGGCATACAATGAAGAGATATTTTAACAACAAAACTTTCAGCGGACACACAGTCAATTTAAGAATGTAGAGGGCTTGTGCCAGAAGTTTAAGAAGAAAGCCGTCGATGTTTCGACCCCTACGTGTAGGCTACGTTCGAACCTTTGGCGGGGTCTTCATCAGGACATATGCAACCGGGAAGATTTGGGGCAATCCTATCAGACAAATTAATAGTAGATTGGTAAATATTAATTAAACGTTGTGATATTACACTATAGCCCTATAAGTTAGACTATGGTGAAGAATTACAATGATAATTGAAGAAATTACCATGGAGTCGAGGCCCAACTGGGCTCAGGACGTGGAGATAGGATGGACTGTGCAGTAGTCGCAGGTCGATCACAGCGTAAATAATTCGCAAAGCTACATAGGAGAGAGAGGACAACCAGTGGTCAATCGGCCTTCCCATCGTATATGCACTACTGGTTAAAAAACCAATTTACTTTATCAAGACCTGAATAGTACGTCTGATCTGGTACAAAAAGGGGGGGGTTAGGGAAGCAACTCAAATGCTGGAACTGGTGGGTAAAAATCACTGGATTTAAGGATCTATATAATACTTTAAAACTATCCACAGAAAAGTACAAGGCCCCAGTATGGCATGTGGGGTCAAGGAGTCTATTGTCAGTTGTACACGTATTGAGCTGAGGCCAAGCATGATATTAATAGGGGACTCTGCACGGGCAAATATGATTGTGGGCAGACCCATGTCAAGGGCTAGCGATAGCCAGAGCACTCTTCAATTATATGAAACACACGGTATGTTTTCCCCAATTACAAAAGCATAACATACCTGTGTGTAAATGAAGAGCGACGGGGGCGGAATAGTCCAACCGTCTTTCAATAAACACTCGTCGGTGCCACGTAATCGGGTAATCAGCCTGTGTCCGATAGCTGGTAGCCGGCGGGATTCGTGCTGCCACACCGTCAGTCACGATAACGGATAAGTCTATGGGGAACCGGAAAAAACGGTCAGGGGAAATGATAGTGAATTACCAGGGTAAATTGCAAAAAACGCACTGTTTAACACATACCCCATGGGATCAAAAGCGTCCGTGGACAGTAACTCCGCAACTCCCGCTACGCGGAGTTTAGGGGGCGGAGTCAGATAAAACATCACATTAAAGGAAAGGGAAGAGTTACTTGGAGGGCTATACGATTGTTACTGCATAGACCATACGAAAATAATTTTGTTATCTTAATAGTGTGGTCTTCGTGTAACCATCTCACAGGAGGAAAATAAGTTTCAATAATTATTTGATTGTGTGATTCATTACGGGCTCGGATAAGGGTATAACAGAAAAATTACTAATACATACCGGAGTCTACCCAAAGTTATACTGGTCATTTACGAACACTCAATTGGGAGATCGTGACAAAATTCCAAATACCCACGCAACTCTCAAACATGAGGTTGAAAGCGGGTTGCTTTTCGTGAAAACCCAAAATGAGAACAAAAGACATTTTATGTTAAGATGGTATAAACAGGATCATACAGACATCAGCATATTCCTATTACAAAATTCATTATAAGCCCAAATCCTGAGGGAGATATTACCAGCATAGTTCAAAATACCCGCGCAACTCTCAAACATGAGGTTGAAGGCGGGTGGCTTATCGTGGGAGCCCAGAATATGGCGGAAAGTATTTTAAGATAGTACAGGAGCACACTGAGCATCAGCATATTCCCATTAGGATTCATTATATTATATACCAAACCCAAAGGGTGTGTGACCCCATCTAATTTAGGATGGATCTCTGTAACCCCATCAACCCAGGGCCGCCAACTGTGCCAAACTGCTATCTTGCTCGTTAAGGCCATTTTTGATTGAGTCTAAGAGGGACATCCATTTGGATTCACGGGTGTTTAGTACTGTCAAGACATTACCTCCTCTTCTCCCCAGAGAGACCTTTTCAATGACAAACCATCTCAAATCTGAGACAGCATGCCCAGCCCTTTGCCAGTGTTCCACTAGCGGGGCACCCGCCACATTGCAGCGTAACCTGCTACTGTGGGACGATATGCGTGACTTAATCTTCTGTTGTGTTTGACCCACATATACCTGTCTACATGGGCATTGGACAATGTAGATCACACAACTCGAATTGCAATTCGTGTGGTGTTTTAACTTGTAAGTCCTTCCGCCATGGTCAAAGGTCTTAGTCTGAATAGTGGTTTGACATGCTGAGCATGTACCGCATCTATAATGTCCCACCAATGGAGGCAGATTCCACAAACTTGTAAGAGTCGGTTGACTGACAGGTTCCAGATACGAGTGGACCACCATGTCCCGTATGTTTTTGGCCCTCTTAAAAGAATGAAGAGGGAACTGCGTTTGCTCTATCTCATCCGACACAAGGGACCAATTCTTGTTGATAATACGTTTGACTTCATTGCTCCGTGTGGAGAAAGTGGTTACACAGATGATCCGGTCCAAATCCGATTGGTTGGTAATTTCTGGATACAACAGAATATCGCGTGGATTGTACCAGGCCCTTTTCCTGGCGCGTCTCACCATTCTAGCGGGGTAACCACGGGAGATGAGGCGCTCACTTAAAACCTCAGATTCTTGGATGTAATTTCCACGGGTGGAGCAATTTCTCCTAATTCTAAGAAATTGGCCGACTGGGAGATTGTCTTTGAGACCTCGGGGGAGATGACTCCCATATTGCAGTAAGGAATTTCGCTCAGTTGGTTTCCTAAATAAAGTAGTTTGTAGCCGATTGTCATCTACATAGATCGAAATATCCAAGAATGGAATCTTCTCATTGCTTGAATCCATCGTGAATTGGATATGGGGATTTCTGGAGTTGAGCCAAACGTGAAACTCAAGAAGTAGTTCTTTGCTGCCCTCCCAGATACACAGAACATCATCTATGTATCTGACCCATAAGGTCAGCCTACTCTAAAAAGGGTTATCAATGGAAAAAATATATTGATGTTCAAAATGATCCATGAAAATAATGGCCAGATTTGGAGCGAAGGTAGCCCCCATGGCTACCCCCTTCGTCTGCAAATAGAAATTTTCTTCGAAAATAAAGAAATTCTGTCTCATGGCAATACTCAGCAGCTCGAGTATAAAGTCTGTGGGAACCTGGACAGGTGCCAGTCGCTTGTCTAAGGCTTGTCTCATCACTTCCAAAGCATCAAGTTGAGGGATGCTGGTATAAAGCGAATCAATATCGCATGTCACCAAGAGTTCACTTCCTGGGTTGAATGGTCTTTCGTCAATGAGATTAATAGTTTGTGTGGTATCACAAAGATACGCCTTGGTGTTGAGAGCAATCGGCTTTAGGAAAAAATCAACATATTTGCACAAAGGTTCTAACATAGACCCGCAACCTGACACGATTGGGCGGCCAGGGGGACTCTCTAAGTTCTTGTGTACCTTAGGTAAGGTATATATAGTGGCAAGTCGTGGAAACTTTTGATTGAGGAATTTGAATTCCTGCTCACTAAGAAAGCCAGCATCCAATCCTTTTTGTGTGGCTGCCAGAATAGTGGTGGCCAATTCACGTGAGGGGTCAGTAGATAATAACTGATAGCTTACTCCATCTGACAATTGTCTATAGATCTCTTCTTTGTATTTACAAAGGTCCTGAATGACAATTGCCCCGCCTTTGTCGGCTGGCTTGATTACGAGCTCTTTGTTGTTGCACAGCTCCATTAATGCCTTTTTCTCTGTTTTGGGCAAATTCAATCTGACAAATTTACGTTGGTCCAATGTACGGTCCACTGCAGAGGTCACAATTTCTTCAAACGCCAAAATCTTATGGCTCATGGCATAAGTGGGTGGAAAGAAAGTGGAGGGTTCTCTGAGGCCCGTGATGGAACTACGTTGTCTAGTAGTTTGATTTCGGAAATAGTATCTTAACCTAATCTTCCTAAAAAATCTGTATAGTTCAGTTTTCAGCAGAAATTTATTGGGTGGAGCCGTGGGAACATAGGAAAGACGTCTGCTCAAAACTTTGATCTCTTCTTCGTCTAGATTGTGACACAGCCACACAAAAAGGATTGGATGCTGGATTTCTTAGTATGTTCTGTATCGTTTTTGGCCACTATAGGTGTGGCAGGGTATACTCAGACATGAGTCCCTTTCTCACTGCTCCATCAGGATTCAAGCAAGCCGGGCCGAAGAGGCTGAAATGCCAGAAACCGGTCCCCGGTAGCTTGTCTCGTTTCTGGTGAAGAATTGGCTTGGTAGTTTGGTCTGCCCTGTTCCCATGATGCACTGGGCCAGGGACAGACTAATTTGCATATAGCCAGGTTCTGAGCTGGGATGGGGCAGTGAGATAAATAACGGTGATGGATCAAGCCCTGATCTTTGGACTGGGTAAGAGTGGTCTGCTTAATTCAGACACTCTGTTCATCACCACCCCCTTTTCTGTATCGTTTTTGGCCACTATAGGTGTGGCAGGGTATACTCAGACATGAGTCCCTTTCTCACTGCTCCATCAGGATTCAAGCAAGCCGGGCCGAAGAGGCTGAAATGCCAGAAACCGGTCCCCGGTAGCTTGTCTCCTTTCTGGTGAAGAATTGGCTTGGTAGTTTGGTCTGCCCTGTTCCCATGATGCACTGGGCCAGGGACAGACTAATTTGCATATAGCCAGGTTCTGAGCTGGGATGGGGCAGTGAGATAAATAACGGTGATGGATCAAGCCCTGATCTTTGGACTGGGTAAGAGTGGTCTGCTTAATTCAGACACTCTGTTCATCACCACCCCCTTTTCTGTATTGGATTTCTTAGTGAGCAGGAATTCAAATTCCTCAATCAAAAGTTTCCACGACTTGCCACTATATATACCTTACCTAAGGTACACAAGAACTTAGAGAGTCCCCCTGGCCGCCCAATCGTGTCAGGTTGCGGGTCTATCTTAGAACCTTTGTGCAAATATGTTGATTTTTTCCTAAAGCCGATTGCTCTCAACACCAAGGCGTATCTTCGTGATACCACACAAACTATTAATCTCATTGACGAAAGACCATTCAACCCAGGAAGTGAACTCTTGGTGACATGCGATATTGTTTCGCTTTATACAAGCATCCCTCAACTTGATGCTTTGGAAGTGATGAGACAAGCCTTAGACAAGTGACCGGCACCTGTCCAGGTTCCCACAGACTTTATACTCGAGCTGCTGAGTATTGCCATGAGACAGAATTTCTTTATTTTCGAAGAAAATTTCTATTTGCAGACGAAGGGGGTAGCCATGGGGGCTACCTTCGCTCCAAATCTGGCCTATATTTTCATGGATCATTTTGAACATCAATATATTTTTTCCATTGATAACCCTTTTCAGAGTAGGCTGACCTTATGGGTCAGATACATAGATGATGTTCTGTGTATCTGGGAGGGCAGCAAAGAACTACTTCTTGAGTTTCACGTTTGGCTCAACTCCAGAAATCCCCATATCCAATTCACGATGGATTCAAGCAATGAGAAGATTCCATTCTTGGATATTTCGATCTATGTAGATGACAATCGGCTACAAACTACTTTATTTAGGAAACCAACTGAGCGAAATTCCTTACTGCAATATGGGAGTCATCACCCCCGAGGTCTCAAAGACAATCTCCCAGTCGGCCAATTTCTTAGAATTAGGAGAAATTGCTCCACCCGTGGAAATTACATCCAAGAATCTGAGGTTTTAAGTGAGCGCCTCATCTCCCGTGGTTACCCCGCTAGAATGGCGAGACGCGCCAGGAAAAGGGCCTGGTACAATCCACGCGATATTCTGTTGAATCCAGAAATTACCAACCAATCGGATTTGGACCGGATCATCTGTGTAACCACTTTCTCCACACGGAGCAATGAAGTCAAACGTGTTATCAACAAGAATTGGTCCCTTGTGTCGGATGAGATAGAGCAAACGCAGTTCCCTCTTCATTCTTTTAAGAGGGCCAAAAACATACGGGACATGGTGGTCCACTCGTATCTGGAACCTGTCAGTCAACCGACTCTTACAAGTTTGTGGAATCTGCCTCCATTGGTGGGACATTATAGATGCGGTACATGCTCAGCATGTCAAACCACTATTCAGACTAAGACCTTTGACCATGGCGGAAGGACTTACAAGTTAAAACACCACACGAATTGCAATTCGAGTTGTGTGATCTACATTGTCCAATGCCCATGTAGACAGGTATATGTGGGTCAAACACAACAGAAGATTAAGTCACGCATATCGTCCCACAGTAGCAGGTTACGCTGCAATGTGGCGGGTGCCCCACTAGTGGAACACTGGCAAAGGGCTGGGCATGCTGTCTCAGATTTGAGATGGTTTGTCATTGAAAAGGTCTCTCTGGGGAGAAGAGGAGGTAATGTCTTGACAGTACTAAACAGCCGTGAATCTAAATGGATATCCCTCTTAGACTCAATCAAAAATGGCCTTAACGAGCAAGATAGCAGTTTGGCACAGTTGGCGGCCCTGGGTTGATGGGGTTACAGAGATCCATCCTAAATTATATGGGGTCACACACCCTTTGGGTTTGGTATATAATATAATGAATCCTAATGGGAATATGCTGATGCTCAGTGTGCTCCTGTACTATCTTAAAATACTTTCCGCCATATTCTGGGCTCCCACGATAAGCCACCCGCCTTTAACCTCATGTTTGAGAGTTGCGCGGGTATTTTGAACTATGCTGGTAGTATCTCCCTCAGGATTTGGGCTTATAATGAATTTTGTAATAGGAATATGCTGATGTCTGTATGATCCTGTTTATACCATCTTAACATAAAATGTCTTTTGTTCTCATTTTGGGTTTTCACGAAAAGCAACCAGTTTTCAACCTCATGTTTGAGAGTTGCGCGGGTATTTGGAATTTTGTCACGATCTCCCAATTGAGTGTTCGTAAATGACCAGTATAACTTTGGGTAGACTCCGGTATGTATTAGTAATTTTTCTGTTATACCATTATCCGAGCCCGTAATGAATCACACAATCAAATAATTATTGAAACTTATTTTCCTCCTGTGAGATGGTTACACGAAGACCACACTATTAAGATAACAAAATTCTTTTCGTATGGTCTATGCAGTAGCAATCGTATAGCCCTCCAAGTAACTCTTCCCTTTCCTTTAATGGGATGTTTTATCTGACTCCGCCCCCCAAACTCCGCGTAGCGGGAGTTGCGGAGTTACTGTCCACGGACGCTTTTGATCCCATGGGGTATGTGTTAAACAGTGTGTTTTTTGCAATTTACCCTGGTAATTCACTATCCTTGCCCCTGACCGTTTTTTCCGGTTCCCCATAGACTTATCCGTTATCGTGACTGACGGTGTGGCAGCACGAATCCCGCCGGCTACCAGCTATCGGACACAGGCTGATTACCCGATTACGTGGCACCGACGAGTGTTTATTGAAAGACGGTTGGACTATTCCGCCCCCGTCGCTCTTCATTTACACACAGGTATGTTATGCTTTTGTAATTGGGGAAAACATACCGTGTGTTTCATATTATTGAAGAGTGCTCTGGCTATCGCTAGCCCTTGACATGGGTCTACCCACAATCATATTTGCCCGTGCAGAGTCCCCTATTAATATCATGCTTGGCCTCAGCTCAATACGTGTATAACTGACAATAGACTCCTTGACCCCGCATGCCATACTGGGGCCTTGTACTTTTCTGTGGATAGTTTTAAAGTATTAGATAGATCCTTAAATCCAGTGATTTTTACCCACCAGTTCCAGCATTTGAGTTGCTTCCCTAACCCCCCCCTTTTTGTACCAGATCAGACCTACTATTCAGGTCTTGATAAAGTAAATTGGTTTTTTAACCAGTAGTGCATATACGATGGGAACGCCGATTGACCACTGGTTGTCCTCTCTCTCCTCTGTAGCTTTGCGAATTAATTACGCTGTGATCGACCTGCGACTACTGCACAGTCCATCCTATCTCCACGTCCTGAGCCCAGTTGGGCCTCGACTCCATGGTAATTTCTTCAATTATCATTGTAATTCTTCACCATAGTCTAACTTATAGGGCTATAGTGTAATATCACAACGTTTAATTAATATTTACCAATCTACTATTAATTTGTCTGATAGGATTGCCCCAAATCTTCCCGGTTGCATATGTCCTGATGAAGACCCCGCCAAAGGTTCGAACGTAGCCTACACGTAGGGGTCGAAACGTCAACGGCTTTCTTCTTAAACTTCCGGCACAAGCCCTCTACATTCTTAAATTGACTGTGTGTCCGCTGAAAGTTTTTTTGTTCAAATATCTCTTCATTGTATGCCCTGATTTTTGGGCTTATGTATTTGAATTATTATGATTGTGTTGGTAACTTTTGTACTCATCACCTGTTTTCTTAACTGTGTTTACCTTTTCCTTGACCTTACACTCCCTTGAGCACTTCCCCTCCCCTTTCCCTCCTTTGGGGCTAAATGTTTGATTTTGCAACTACCTCATGGTATTGATAATAAATTACAGTACCTTGATTTCTCGTGCATTTATTGTTCTGTTAAGTTGTCTAAATAACAGTTGATGTGTGTTAGACACAACACGTCTCTCTTGCGGGGACCCCACCTATATGTATCAGTAATCAGGGAGAAGCCTCAATGACCTTGCATGATTTTTTAGCTAACTTAGGGAAAATGCCAGAAACTGCACAAAAGGTACAAACAGTAGGCCTGGACAGTTGTCAAGAGCAATGCAGGTGACTTTCCAACCCAACAAGGTATCATATTTTTACTTATGGTTCTGATGTATTTATTTATCTTTTTTTCTCATGGGTTGCATGTGGGGGAAGTGCTCACTGGTAGAGCACAGAATATCAGATTCATTATATTTGCGTGCTACAACACAATGTGCACAATGTACCATTCCTGTCCCCCGTCAATAAATCTTCCAGAGGATATTTCCATGAAGAGAGAGAGGTGCATAAAAGGCTCTGGAGTTCCCCATGTCTATATGTCTTTGTCTTCCTTAGTGTTGGGGCCTTTAATGGCTCAGAGACACTGGGGTTTGATGGAAAACAATCGCCAGGCAGGTATAGGTCAGGTGCTCGCACTCATATGGTTTAAGGAGGAAAATATGAAGTAAGATTCCATTAGTAGTATCAGTCCAACATGTAACACTTAATGGAAATACACTTCTAAACTCATAATACCCAAACTATGATGTATTTTAGGAGTGCATATTACTCAAGAGCATTTTCTGTATATGACAAATATGAGAAGAGTGTTGTTGCATTCACGAATAGGAAGCACAGCACCCCACTGGATAACAAGATGAACTGCAAATGTATTTTCTGAAAAATGAATTTATATACTACGAAACAATAGAGGATTGCAAAAACGCCTGTTTTTTCCAGTGTAGATGACTCTAATTGGGTGGAAAAAGGAATAAGCAGTGTGCAACCAAAGAGTGGAAAGACTTTTGTCCCTGTTTCCCTCAATCAGAGAAGGAGGTGACAAAACAATCTATATTCTTTACCTGAGGTTAATAGAACAGAGAAATATTTGGAAACCTGATAATAAGCTTCACAATTACAAGGATAAACAGCAGCAGAGTACAATCACATATATTTGTATGTCACCAACTGCCCCCAGGTCAGAGAGAACATGTATTTCCTTAAGTGAAGGTGACTAGAAAATCGATAGAGGACACAAAGGTGAAATAGTTTTATTTAACTGGAGAAGAAATGAAAGTTTTATTTAAGAGTAAAATTAGTTACAGATATAATGGCAGTAGCGGCTGTTCCCGCGAAGCAGTAGTGAGGCAAGGAAGGAGCGGAAGGGGGGTGAAAAAAATACAATAAAAAAAGAACACTTACCTACTGGCCGGCCAGCCGGCTGGCCGACCGCCACCTCCCTTTTTAGAAAACAAGGGACCCCTATAGTGACAGCTAGCTATAACATAGGAAATAAACTAGTATAAGAAAGTATTATAGCTAGAAGCTGATATCAGTAGAAATTTAGAATACCTCTAAAAGTATCATAAATTGCAATGAGAGAGATAGATTACCCTAAAGTACATTATCAATAAACACATGGAAAATATTTATCAAAACAATCTATTTATTTATTTATTTTATCTTTTGTAAGCATAATTTATTTGATAGATCAAAGTTTCAGTTTTTCATAAAGGATACATAATGATGACTACATAGAATAAATAACACTAATGGACATTTGATATATACAAATACATGATGGTAGACGCAAAGTTGATGCTGGCAGTGCGGCAGATGTCTACAACGCGCGTTTTGGCATACACACCTTCATCAGGTAGCCGTCTATTGCACATGTATCTATTTCTAAACATTGAAGATGGTATACTGTTGCATCGAAATAGTCTCTACTCGTAATGCTTGATTGAGTAAGATCATTGCTTCTGACAAGACCGTAGAGATAAGTGGGGGACAGGAGGCCAAAAATGTTCTGTGATATTAAGCCGCAGGTAGAAATTCGCTATATGTTCTTATGCAAGCAATTGGCATCTGGACTATGCATTTGCGTGATATATAAACTCCGATACGAGGGCAGTCTCCGATATAAACCTGTCACAATACGGTCATGCACGAGCAGTGGCGTCAGGACATCTATTTTAAGGAACTACGGCATACCGAGTGAAATTTCCTGGCATATGAATGCTTCGACTCTATAAATCATCTCGCCACGACGCCATGGGCTAAAGAATGGTCTGGTTCTATGAGCTGCCACCTCTTTTCCATCCCCTCAGTCCTCTTACTGGCTTCTGTTCGAACAATGTAGCTTTGTGATTGGGCTGAGCGCCGTGGTTCGGTGCTCAGATGGGGAATGGGAGCCAGGGCATGTTCTCCATCCAGGCTATAATACAGCCTGGGTGAAGAATATGCAAAGTGAGCAAGAATGTTTGACCTGCCAAACATTCATGTGCATCTAGGAGGGTGTCACCACTCTTCACCCCTGCGCAGGCTAGCCCCGCCCCACAAAACTGCCCCAGCACAGAAAAATAAAATGATTGTATTTTTCATGCTGAAAAGGCAGTGGGGAGAAGCTCCTCTGCCTTAGCCTTAGCGGAGAAGCCTCCACGGTATAATGATGTTTCACTTATCCCTGTATCCAGAATGATCTTTGGTGTGCAAGGGGGTATTGACAAATGTAGCACCATCTTAAATAAAGCTAATCCTCCTGAAAATAGTTGTAAAAAGAGGTATGTTATCCCTAGAAAGCACCACCCCAAACACACAAGTATGCCTCAGGCACCCATATTGGCCCAGCTCTTTCCTCACTTCCACTTTACCATAGCATAGACTTTCACCCATTCTGCGGCGAATCCCCATCTGTTCCAGCTCTCAACTGATTTCTGTGCTGGTCTAATGGAAGTTGGAGCAATACATTTTAAAGTAACTCTTTTTGCAATCTGAACACACTTTTGTTGCCCAGAGCTATGTCGCTCCAGAGCTAAAATCCATTATGTGTTACGACTTTCTAGATCTACAAAATATGATTCTGCTGTATTGATTTCTTTGCGAGTGGACATGAATTCCCTCTTGTTTCATGGAACTCTATAATGTATAGAATATTTTGTTTTGACAGAATTTAATCAGACAATGAAAAGGGCACAAAAATTATGGTAATATATCGGATTGGAGAAATACAGAGCTATCAAAGATGGAAACTGGGCAGTTCAGCTGATTATATCACTAAGGCGTGTGGATTATGGAATTGCCGACTATGCAGAATAACAGCAACTCTGCTCTTTATGCAGTCTTTAATTTAATGGGCATTATGATTATTCAATGGCCTCCTCCCCTAACGGCCCCAATTGGTAGGGTGACCAGAATTTTAAAGCAAAAAACCGGGACATTTCACAAAAATAGAAGAAGGACTATAACTTTACGTCAAGCGAGCGCACAGAATAGGGCTCCTCAGCAGAGAATTACAAAACAGGCAGTAAAGACATACATAAGAGGCATTTTTTAAACCCAATAGCTTACCTGTGAATTAAATTGCTTTCTTAAAACAACTGCCAATTATCCCTGCTTTGTCAAACATAAAAAAATACCTCCCCCGTTTTAGTCGACCCTCTCCAAAAACCGGGACATGAGCTAAATTTCTCGAAATCTGCCCAGACAGCTGGTGAAAACAGGAACAGTCCTGGCAAATCCAGGATGCCTGGTCACCCAACCAATTGGTCAATGGCTCCATCTAGAAAATCCAATGTTGTATCTCGCACCCATAAAACGGATTGTTGTAGAATAAATTATGAGCACAGGAGGAATGAGCAAATTGGTCACAAACCTCAATATAATGTGCTCATCCCTCCTGTGTACTCCTGGCAAGCTAAGAGTTGGTGACAATTTGTACTCAACATGTTTCACTATGACACAGATTGGCACAAAAATCATGCTACATCTAGGATAGTATGACTGGGCAGATGAAGCTCTCGCAGACAAATGTGTAATTGGGATGAGGCATGGCATATTCCATTATGGTTTAGTTGGGACGCTTGCAAAATATGGGTCTCGAGCCAGGCTGAAAAGGATCCAATACACGAGCACATTAGTGCAGTACAGGTTTTCCAGAAATATGATTAGATTGCAGGGTAAAATTTGGAAAATATGTGGACTGCGAGAGTGGGCACCCAGCCAAAGGAACATGACAGTGGGTGTGGCAGCCTGACATTTTTCAGACATTATTTGATTGATGGCATTGCCCCCACCGCTGGTCTGTAACAACGGTCTATGATTGCTTTGGTTTATGTGCAACCCAGTTTTGCATTCGGCCAGTTTGTTACAGATTAATCTTAGAGCGTTCCTAAAATGTTTGAGCTGGACAATAGATTTAATATTCTGAGTCATTTTGAGGTTCAGTGTGATTGCGCCAGATGATCTTTGCTACACCCAGTTAAGAACTGTCAAGCTGGCCCTAGATGGTTTGATTCTCAATATTCTGTTACAAACAGATGGCTTAGGGAAGCCTTATCAGATAAACCCAGGGTACCACTGGAAGTATTTTGTGCCAGAGTTCATACAGGTAAAACTTAAAGAAAAGGAATGAGTCAAATGAGGAGGACTCAGAGTGCCGTACCATTGCTGCCAAACAAAGGGCTCACAAAGCCTTTTGGTTTACACTTAAATTGTGTTGGTTTAGAGATGTCCCAGATAATAGGATGGGAGCAATATAACATCTAATGATTGGGTTAAGTACTTTTAATCAATATAATGTCTACCCGGAGTAGTTTGCTATGTCAATTATTATGCTGTGAATTATTTGGAGGAGCACCCCAGATTAAACTTCACTGTTGAGGAAGTTACTAAAGCCATTTGTCAGTCTTTTAGGTCAAAAGCACCGGGGCCTGATGGTCTTCCAATTGATCTGGTTAAATGTAATGTGAAGATTGTGGGCCCCCCTTCTTAGTAATGAATGTAATAACCTCCCCGATACTCTGCCTGAATCCTGATCATCTGCAATAATTGTGCCGATTTTCAAGAAGGGCGATGGAACCGAAGTGTTATCAACTTATATCCCTGATTGATACTGTGCTTAAGGTTATAGGCAGGGTTATTTTCAATAGAATATGAGTATGGGACTGTGAACATAATATTCTTCATCCAAGCCAGTACAGGTTCAGAGAACAGTTCGACACAGTGGGGGCAGTGCCTTAGTTTGCACCTCATCGTGGTGAAATATTCTATGGCTAGGCACTGACCATTGTACCCGGTTTTCGTGGAGCTTTTCACTGCATTTGATTGCGTGAACGACGTAGGCTGGGGAAGACGTTGCTGTGTTTAGGTCCAGAATGTAGCACTGGTGAATTTCTTGCATATCTTACATGAGAATTTGACTACTCGGGTCCGGTACCGTTCAAATGGGGAACTTACTGAGCAATTCAATCTCGCATATGGTGTGCAGCAAGGCTACTTTTTGTCTGCCATGCTTATCACTTTATTCATAAAGAAATTGGACCTCGTTTTAACCAGTGCTACTAAGGATGTTCCTATGATCGTCAGCACAGCTTTTCCAGTATTGTTGTAAACACACCCAATGCCTTGTGTAAATTGATTGACTTTTTTGTTAATTTTGTGGTATAATTGTATTTGTCAGCCAACTTTAGCAATCTCAGATTATGATGTGTGGCTCCAAGAGATGTAGGGTTCCCTCTTTGGCTTGCAGGAACAAGAGACTAATTAGTGTTCTCAATTTCACATAGTTAAAAATTGTGTTTGACTCTTCCAGCACTTGAAGCTCTCACATTTCTGCAAGCATTTCAAAATTCTCTAGGGTAATAGGTGCACTTTTGTGTCTCTCATAAACCAACTGTCAACAAGGCCTTCACTCCCCTTTTGTACATATATAGGTCTCAATGCATCCCAATAACATGTTATGGTGCAGGAGTTTGGGGCTATTCAAATAGTTATCAATTCCAGGTTGGGGAAAAAGATACCTCTTGCTTGTATTAGTCAGCAGCGTTCACTTTATTTGTCATGGAGACCTGGTGTTTCCATATTTAAAAGATCTCATCAAATTAGCCAGAATTACGCTATGGTTTTCTATTTGGACCAAACCTGAAGCAAAAGTGAACAGGGCTATCATTAAGGATTGTATATTCTTAGCTAAGGGTTTATCGACCCTGTGGATTGCATAGATTGAATCTAACATGAATCTACCAGTGCAAAGTTAATGTGGAACCTTATCCTAGCTTGAAAAATAACTATGGCCTTACCTATCACGGATAATGGGAAGGCAGGAAATGCTGTTTTTAGGTCGAGCCTAGCTATTGCGTAAGCAATCGCTATCCGAGATTATAGTAAGGGGAAAAGAAAAGTCTGCCAAAGACCTCTGGAATGCGGTTTATGGCCAGTGCATGTGAGGCATTCAAGCGCGAAACTGGCATCGACTTGAAAGCAGCAGACTGCTTTCGCCAGCGTACGCTTGGCCTCACTTCCTCCTCCCCCTCTTACAGCAATTAACTTTCGTTCACTCACAACCCATAGCTCCTTCCCTCCCACCCTTCCTTTGATGTCGGCTTTTCTTGCTTTCTCCTCCTACCCCTCTCTCTACGTCTCTTTCTCGCTCTCGCACCCACGCTCTTTCTGTTACTCCTTGCTCTCCTAATTTCCATTTCTTCCCTGTAGTTCTCTCTCATTCTCGCGCTCTCCCTCACTCTCCCCGTAACATCCCTCTCGCTAACCCACTTTCCCATTCAATGCTGAATATTGAACAATATAGGCAGTCGCCAGGTGTTTTTAACTACATTTTTTTCACTTTCTACGTGCGCACCACTCGTGTGTTATTTCTTTTCTCCTCCTACCCCTCTCTCTACGTCTATTTCTCGCTCTTGCACCCATGCTCTTTCTGTTACTCCTTGCTCTCTTTATCTCCATTCCTCCCCTGTGGTTCTCTCTCATTCTCGCGCTCTTCCTCACTCTCCCCGTAACATCCCTTTTGCTAACCTACTTTCCCTTTCAATGCTGAATATTGAAAAATATTAGCAGTCGCCAAGTGTTTTTAACTCAATTTTTTTAACTTTCTATGTGCACACCACTCGTGTGTTATTTTTTTTTTCTCCTCCTACTCCTCTTTCTACATTTCTTTCTTGCTCTCGCAATCATGCTCTTTCTGTTACTCCTTGCTCTCCCACCAACTCCACCCTTCAACTCCAACTCCACCCTCCAACTCCACCCTCCAACTCCACCATCCAACTCCAACTCCACCCTCCAATTCCACCCTACAACTCCACCCTCCACCTCCAACTCCACTCTCGAACTCCACCCTCCAACTCCACCCTCCAACTCCAACTCCAACTCCACCCTCCAACTCCTCCGTCCAACTCCACCCTCCAACTCCAACCCCACCCTCCAACTCCACCCTCCACCCTCCAACTCCACCCTCCAACTGCAACTCCAATTCCACCCTCCAACTCCACCCTCCAACTCCACCCTCCAACTCCAACTCCACCCTCCAACTCCACCCTCCAACTCCACCTACACCCTCCAACTCCACCTTCCAACTCCAACTCCACCCTCCAACTCCAACTCCATCCTTCAACTCCTCCGTCCAACTCCAACTCCACCCTCCAACTCCACCCTCCATGTCCACCCTCCAACTCCACCCTCCAACTCCACCCTCCAACTCCAACTCCACCCTCCAACTCCACCCTCCAACTCCACCCTCCACCCTACAACTCCACTCTCCAACTCCACCCTCCAACTCCACCCTCCAAGCCCAACTCCACCCTCCAACTCCAACTCCACCCTTCAACTCCACCCTCCATCTCCAGGCTCCAACTCCAACTCCACCCTTCAACTCCACCCTCCAACTCCACCCTCCAACTCCAACTCCACCCTCCAACTTCAACTCAACCTCCAACTCCAACTCCACCCTCCAACTCCAACTTCACCCTTTAACTCCACCCTCCAACTCCACCCTCCAACTCCACCCTCCAAATCCAACTCCACCCTCCAACTCCACCCTCCAACTCCACCCTCCAATTCCACCCTTCAACTCCACCCTCCAACTCCAACTCCACCCTCTAACTCCAACTCCACCCTCCAACTCCAACTCTACCCTCCAACTCCTCCGTCCAACTCCAACTCCACTCTCCAACTCCAACCTCCAACTCAACCCTCCACCCTCCAACTACACCCTCAAACTCCAACTCCACCCTCCAACTCCAACTCCACCCTCCAACTCCACCCTCCACCCTCCAACTCCACTCTCCAAATCCACCCTCCAACTCCAACTCCACCCTCCAACTCCACCATCCAACTCCAACTCCACCCTCCAACTCCACCCTCCAACTCCACCCTCTAACTCCAATTCCACCCTCTAAATCCACCCTCCAACTCCACCATCCATCACTCAGGAACACCAACACATTACTTAGGGACACCACCACATCACTCAGGGGCACCACCACATCACTCAGGGGCACCACTCAGGGGCATCACCACATCACTCAGGGACACCACCACATCACTCAGGAACACCACCACATCACTCAGGACACCACCACATCACTCGGGGACACCAACACATCACTCGGGGACACCACCACATCACTCGAGGACACCACCAAATCACTCAGGGGCACCACCACATCACTCAGGGGCACCACCACATCACTCAGGGGCACCACCACATCACTCAGGGACACCACCACATCACTCTGGGACACCACCACATCACTCGGGGACACCACCACATCACTTGGGGACACCACCACATCACTCAGGGACACCACCACATCACTTAGGGGCACCACCACATCACTCAGGGGCACCACCACATCACTCAGGGACACCACCACATCACTCGGGGACACCACCACGTCACTCAGGGACACCACCATATCACTCGGGGACACCACCACATCACTCGGGAACACCACCACATCACTCAGGGACACCACCACATCACTCAGGGGCACCACTCAGGGGCACAACCACATCACTCAGGGACACCACCACATCACTCGGGGACACCACCACATCACTCGGGGACACCACCACATCACTCGGGGACACCACCACCACATCACTCAGGGACACCACCACATCACTCAGGGGCACCACTCAGGGGCACCACCACATCACTCAGGGACACCACCACATCACTCGGGGACACCACCACATCACTCGGGGACACCACCACATCACTCGGGGACACCACCACGTCACTCAGGGACACCACCACATCACTCAGGGGCACCACCACATCACTCTGGGAACACCACCACATCACTCAGGAACACCACCACATCACTCAGGGACACCACCACATCACTCAGGGACACCACCACGTCACTCAGGGACACCACTACATCACTCAGGGACACCACCACGTCACTCAGGGACACCACCATATCACTCGGGGACACCACCACATCACTCGGGAACACCACCACATCACTCAGGGACACCACCACATCACTCAGGGGCACCACTCAGGGGCACAACCACATCACTCAGGGACACCACCACATCACTCGGGGACACCACCACATCACTCGGGGACACCACCACATCACTCGGGGACACCACCACCACATCACTCAGGGACACCACCACATCACTCAGGGGCACCACTCAGGGGCACCACTCAGGGACACCACCACATCACTCGGGGACACGACCACATCACTCGGGGACACGACCACATCACTCGGGGACACCACCACATCACTCGGGGACACCACCACATCACTCAGGGACACCACCACATCACTCAGGGGCACCACCACATCACTCAGGGACACCACCACATCACTCAGGGACACCACCACGTCACTCAGGGACACCACTACATCACTCAGGGACACCACCACATCACTCTGGGACACCACCACATCACTCAGGAACACCACCACATCACTCAGGGACACCACCACATCACTCAGGGACACCACCACGTCACTCAGGGACACCACTACATCACTCAGGGACACCACCACATCACTCTGGGACACCACCACATCACTCTAATACACCACCACATCACTCAGCTCAACCACGTCATCACTCAGCACCACAACAGCACTGTTGTTGCTTGCTACCAATAAGCATTGCCATAGCCAATATGACTCACATTAGGAAAGTGTAAGCTACTGGCTTTGTGAATAACAATGCTATTAATTTATATATTTTCAAAGCCAACACGTACTAAAAAAATGTGTCATTTACAATACCAATAGCTCACACTTTCCTAATGCGAGACCTATTGCATTGCAAATGCTTGTTATTCTGTTTCATGGTGGGCACTGTTCACTACTTACTTAGCTTTCCATTGGGATGCACTGGTCTATCTCATGTGGATATCTATCCCTATAATGGTAATTCAGAGCAAACCTTATTACACTTTGTTTTTGCTGTAAATGTTATACATTTTTAACTCCAACATTGTTTTATCGTTTTACAGTTATTGGGGAAATGTGGTTTTATTCAATGCAGGGTGGCTTTACACTCTCTGCAGTTGTTACAATGTGAAGAGGCTTGTTTTACAGCTGGCTCCTTTTTTAAATCTGATGTTTTTTCAAGGAAAAATGTAAGCTATTGAATTGCTTGAAAATGTTTTTTAAGTATTGCTTGTATGGAAGCTTGCCTTTCGGATCTGTTGAATTTTACTCTTGTTTTACTACTATGCATGTTTTGTGCATCGGTATCTTTGCGAGCTTGTTGGCCCCTGTTTTTGGGTTTTGGTGAGTTACTCTAATTATTTATCCCAATGTTTGAATGTTTGAATTTTTTTACTTTTATGCATACCTCTGGTTTATGAATAAATATGAACTGAGTAATTGATTGATTGATGAGATTCCATTGCTATTATCAGTCAAGCACCTACCTTATCCAAACCACTGAATACTAAACAAACACTGTTACGCCACTTTCCTAGCACTCAACAGTGTAGTAAACAGATGGTCAATGACTGACTACTGCAATTCTACAAATCATACATTTTCATCAAAGAAATCTATATCTTGGACACTGTGAGCATCTCTGGCCTATGTCCAATGTACTTTACAAGGACAGATAAATGTAATCTGGAGGCATGTAGTAAAAATGCACCAAGCTATGCCTGGGCCTTCCAGTGCCACAAATTTGGTGTAATGCTCTCCATTACACAAATCTCCAGTTTTGACCTGCTCCTCATCCAACTAATATTTAGACATGATAATCTTAACTTTGGTGTTGTGTTTCCCTCTGTGTATATTGAGTCCCACAAATCCATGGTGTCATGTGCCCTCCGAGTTCCTGGTGTCTTGAATTGCATCCTACCTTTCTACCATATTCCCTGTCTGTGCCATACACTAAATAGTTTGTGCCACATTTTAGGGCGACAATTAGACATTTGGGGGCCCATTATGATGTTGTGTGGGTTGCCCCCGCCAGGCTGGCGGTAGCCACCGCCAGCCTGGCGGGGGCAATCCGCCCGACATCCACACTCGTTTCCCCCCCCCCGCCATATTAGTATGGCGGGGGGGACCTCGGCGGACGGAAAGACCATCCGCAGCTTTTCCGCCCCGGTCGCCTTGCGGCCGGGGCGGAAAAGGAATAATATGGTGGCGGTGTCTATCAGACACTGCCAACCATATTATGATGGGCATTTTTTAAGGCCTTTCCGTGGCGGCAATGCCGCCACAGAAAGGCATGCGGTCTTCACTTTGGGGGCCCCCTGCGGGCCCCCAAAGTGAAGGAGGGGTGGGGGGAGAACAAGGGGGGTACCTGTGGTACCCCCCTGCATTTGCATATACAATGCGGTAGACACCGCGTTGTGCCTGCCGCATTGTGTATGCAAATGCATACATGCATTAATGGCATTGTGGCGGGCGGTGCAGAGAACACCGCCCACCACAATGTTATAAATGCAGGATGCGCCCGCCACTGTGGCGGCCGCATCCTAATACCACCCACGGTACCCCCGCCCTTATGGCGGGTGGTCCCTAGTCCTGATAGGATTTCGGCGGACTAAGTCCGCCCGTCATCCTAATGACCCCCTATGTGTTTGTGTGTCTCTTCTTCTTTCTGGCTGTTGCAGGGACACCTAACTTCAAACAGGCTTCATGTGAGAAAGTGATATGACATTTATTGGATGGCATTTCTGTTATATCGGCAAAGTTTTGTACGCATAGTATTTTGGTGTTCCCACTGTGACAAAACAAAATGCATTAGTAATGATTGTGGCATTAATGGTCCACATCTATATATATAAAAACGAATGTATGTCTGTCTGTTTGTCCTTTATGCATTACTACACCATTCATCCGATCACCATGAAACTTTGGGAAGTTGTTGAGTACACTCCCGCAAAAGTTTCGGGCATAATTTTTTTTTACATATCGGCCCCCAGGGCCCTCATAATCTTTCGAATACTGATGTACGCACCAGACGGAAAAACAAAAAATTGTGTATCCACAAGCACTCGAATAAATAAATAGAATTAAAACAGCATTCATCCGATCGCCAGGAAACTTTGGGAAGTCGTTGAGTACATTCCCGCAAAGGTTTCTGGCATAAAGGTTTTTTAAATATCGGCCCCCCAGGGCCCTCATAATCTTTGGAATACTGTTGTACGCGCCAGACGGAAAAACAAAAAATTGTGTATCCACAAGCACTCGAATAAAGAAATAGAATTAAAACAGCATTCATCCGATCGCCAGGAAACTTTGGGAAGTTGTTGAGTACACTCCCGCAAAGGTTTCTGGCATAAAAGTTTTTTAAATATCGCCCCCCAGGGCCCTCATAATCTTTCGAATACTGTTGTACGCGCCAGACGGAAAAACAAAAAATCGTGTATCCACAAGCACTCGAATAAATAAATAGAATTAAAACAACACTTTGAAATGTTTTCCATATTAAAATGAATAAGTTTCAATAAAAATGACACAATGTAAATTGAATGTTATCATAACGAGTTTCCTTGAATTTCCTTTCTTCGGAGATCGCAGCAACGCGCGACGGGTAAGCTAGTGTAGGAATAAAACATAAAAATAAGATAAGCTTTCCAGGCAGAAGATGTATTCCTGGATTATGCAATTGGGGTAACAAAGGTTGAAGCATTGATTTCAACTGTAATATCTCTATTACACATAACTGCTTAAATCGTGGAAAAAATAAGCACAATGTTTTTATCAGGAGCCCACTGTCAGATTATCGTAAGGTTGGCAATGGCAAGGCGTCCTGGTTTTGAATTCTGCTAAGCCTTTTTCTTCCATCACTCTACAGCCCACTCTCTTTATTTCAATCTTGTGGGTGTTTTCCTGTCCCTGCTTCAGCCTTTGATCTACAACAAATGCAGCTGATATCCCCTGACAGTGGTTTCTCAACAAGAGGTGAAATGTGTATCCTCGTAGTTGTGGGGGAGTCAGGTCTATGTAAAAACAAAAGAATGGGAGAATGCACGATCAACAGTCCTAAGTACCACACACACAACCAGGCACCCAGTATAGTAACAGCTGGTTTTAGTAAACATCAAAGTTACACTTTGCCGTGCTGATTGCCATCATTATTTCTTTCCATATTTTGATACAAGTAGTTTGTCTTCATGGCACCTCTCAGACTCTGATAAACCTCCAGACTACTGGGATCAGAACCATAAGCTCAGAAAAACCTACCACGAGCGTGAACAAGCCACAAACATAACATAGTAAGAATCTTCAGACAGTGATATGCTAAATATGCACTCAAATTGTAATTTCTAGTTCCATCCAGTTATCAGAAAAATGGTAAGTGGGGTGAGTTATGCAATTGATATATATGTAGACAGCTTGCAGAAGTGTGCCAAAACTAAGCATAACAGATCACCTTTTACTAAGCATAGCACATCACCTTTTACTAAGCATACCGGATCACCCTTTACTAAGCATACCGTTTCACCCTTTAGTAAGTATACCAGATCACCATTTACTAAGCATACCAGATCACCTTTTACTAAGCATACCTTATCACCTTTTACTAAGCATACCGGCTCACGCTTTGCTAAGCATACCGGATCACCCTTTACTAAGTATACCATATCACCTTTTACTAAGCATACCATATCACCTTTCACTAAGCTTACCGGATCACCCTTTACTAAGTATACCTGATCACCTTTATTAAGATGTACATGCCCCATAAGAGCCTTAATATTTCATAATGCTAACAATGAAGACGTAAATCCAAAGGTACTCAATGGGCTCTTGTTGAACCCTGGCTACAATCATCTGAGTGGGCATGAGAGTAGTCATGGTCCATCAACAAGCTGCGATGAGTGAGGAGTCAATATCTTTTGCAATCTGCATTGACACCTAAAAGAGTAGAGTATTTCAAAGCAACTGTCCCAAGAAGCTGTCCACTAACAGAAGGTGAGATGTACATTATCCAGGTCCTCCACAGAAAGCCCAAAACAAGCCTTAGCCCCAATCATGATAAGTATTTCCCAAACAATAAAAGAATGCCCCTCAATTATCTTTGCATTGTAGGTATAAGCTTGATGAGGCAGGCTAAACAGTGGTGTAGCAAGGGCGGGGCGGTCCGCCCCGGGCAGCATGAGTTTTGGGGGTGCCCCCACCGCTCTTACCTGCGGCCATCACAGGTGACAGCCACAGGAATTGCCAGCACCCCGCTTCCCCTCACCACATTGGGCCGCCATGGGTGGCAGACGTTGGGGCTGCCGTGGGCGGCATAAGCCTTAGCTATGCCACTGAGGCTAAAGAATAGTGAAATATGCATGCATTGCAAAATATAGGATGAAGCTCAGATTCCTCATAGTTCTTTTCCACAAACTGCTGCTGCGGAACAACTCAGGGTTTTCAACATGAGGTTGAACCTGTAGTGCTGGTCAAGGCACTCATGCCCCTACGGATGGAACCACTCCCCCTTAAGCTTGTGTGCAGCGGTAGGCCCCAGACTTCTTCACCTGTTATGGCTCTCAAAGTAGACGGACATGTAAATAGACAAAATACAATGGGTCAGGACACCTAACATTACAAACAACCAATGGCTGTCATGTGATCTGACCCTATCTCCAATTAAACTTTCAACACAGCTAGTGGCTGAAGGTGGCTAACCTATCACGATCTCTAAGCAACGGTCCTGTGCCCAGATTGCAAAGGTGAAAGAATTCCCATAAATGAACGGCTGCCGAGGACTGAACCAAACCCCATCTCCATGCACTGCGGCTAGATCTTGGACATGCATATTCAGTAACTAACATGCTCCAATAATAGCCCCTGGATTAGCATTAGTTATTCTCCAGAGTTCTGCAAAAAGATAGAAGCACTCAAGGGAATCTGTGGATTGGTTATCGATGTCTGTCAGTTTTGACTTTTAGGTACTCTCGTAAAAAGAAAGCTTGCTGTTTCCTTGGTTCACATTCAGTTTAGAGAAAGTCCACCACATCTAATGTTTGCAAATGCATTTTCTAATGGGAGAGCAGGTCCATATGTTGGCCATCTGTCATTTTGTAACCTGGGATGTCTTCGCTCTAACCATGGAACCCTATGCTATAAGTATAGGGAGGACGGAGCAGATTTGAAAACGCGGGCTCCCTGTAATGTCTATCACTCATAGGTAACTTCAGTTCAGATTGGGAGAGAGCCCTGATCCATGTTGAAGTAATATGCTGACACCGCTGCAGAATTAATGGCTCCCATTACAGAGCTGGATTCATGTGTCCATGCTTAAGGGAGAGGTTTACATGCTTCCGGCTTTGGCAAGCAGCAAGAGAGATGCAGAATAGAATCGTCCAAGAAGGCCTCATTAAAAGTAGTGATTTTGGGGCTAGTTTAAATGTTTGAGATGAAGGGGTGAGTCGAGGTGATTTTAGAAGTTGCCTTCGACATCCCATAAAGAAAGGGTCCGAGCATTGCTCTTGAGAGGGAGCCCCAATCTAGGACCGGTATGATAGTTATTCTGCAGTTGGTGCACGTGATGCCCCAGAAAACACACATTGGTAGTACTTTTGTGGGCTCTGAGACTTAGTACCTCGTAGCAAGTAGTACAACCCATGCCGCACCATTCTTCATAGTAAGGGAGAAGAAATATTTATTTTTCATGAAGGGGGGAGCAATCACTTTCTACGTTTTTCATGTACATTTGGATCGCTACCTTCGCTTCTCATTCACCATTTGCTGCATAATGCGTTGTTTTAACAACCAAAAAGACTGTTTCTTGCTCAAAAGGATGGAAATTAATCAAAATTGCTGCACACGGAGTACTATGTCGAGTCAGACAATTTGCGAAAGTTCACGGGTCGCCTTCAGTTGTAGATTGCTCAATTCTGCTTTTTAGAGACATAGCAATGTTGCTTGAATATACCCTTTTGATTGCCTTAATGATATCATTTTATCTACAGAGAGAAACAAAAAACCCAAATACTTAAATGTTTTTGAAAGAGGCTGAATAGTAAGAATCCTTCTGTTCTGATTCTTTTCAATGTTGACACCAATTTATGTTCACATTGCAGGTAGTTTTCAAAGTTGCAATTATTTCAACAGGGCATTGAGACTGTAGAACAATCACAAATATTTTGTATTGATATTTTGAATCCAATGTCTTCAATCTTAAGGTACCTTCTAGTGAGTTGCATATATAAAAAAATTAATTGAACTCAACTGTTCTGTAGAGCTGTTTTGCCACATCATCGCAACTTAATTTGTGCAATAAGCACAGCCCCACTCATGTACATCATAGCAGAAAAGGCCACTTTATTTAGGACAGTTGAAGTTTACCCAATCGAATAACTATATACAGTATGACATCATGAAACAAATTGCATTTTCCCAAAAAACTTCATTCCAACAATTCAATCAAACTTCATATAATACACCCCATTTCATTGCAAACCCCAACTTCTCTCTTCCCCATCCCTACGTTCAGACATTCCCCCCCCCCCAAAAAAAAAACCGCCATAAATGACAATAGGAACTATTGGGAAACTTCAATGCCGTCCTAGAGTGGCAAGCACTACTACTCACATCGCGCCCTGCTCCACCTGGGTTCCCATTGCATTTTCTTGCTACATAACTTTGTCATCCTGCCACATAATTCGGTCCTCGGCTCCACGGCGAGATAATTTTAGTGACCTTGCTTCTGACCCCCAGACTGGAAAAAATGAATTTAGCATAAAAGGAAAATCTGAAATATTGTAATGAGGATTGTATGGAAAACACTATATAAAGATACAATACAATAGCTGCTTGTTGCCCCCAAACTATCAAGCAAACTTCAGTGCCCTGTATTAGCCGGAAGTGAATAACCTAAATTAGTGAAAAGGGAAGTATGACTTCACTCACACTTACATTGTTTGCTGATATTGAGAATTATACTGTGAACGTTTGCGTTACAAATTGACGTACTCTCCACATAGTTTTAAATTGTACTGTTAATTTCGTAAACTGAAAAAGAAATAAAAAATGTACAAAAAATGTCCACGGTCATGTTCTGTCCTTTTGTGCCGTGCAGGAGCCGATACCACTAAGAACAGCCGCGAGATCAGGCTGCGTCACAGATACTCCAATACATTATGAATGACAGTCGGGCGCGGGGGGCGAAGGGACCAGGTGAGAAGCACTGGAGCAATGTAATTGTGTAATTCCTGCCTCCTGCCCCCTCTCATGCCTAGAGAGATCCGGGTTATGAGGCGAAGTCCCTGGAATCATTGCCTCCTCATCCGGAATTAAAAGCATACAGGTCTGAACATTATTTCTCGCCGCCGGAGACGGAGATTAACTCCGAGAGCTTTGTGCGCCGCCATTCGTATGACAACCACCAGCTCTCGGAGCGGAGCCCCGCCAGCCGCGGAGGAAGCCGGGCCTGCCGCAGCAGATGACGCGCAGCACCTGCAGCTGCGCTGCCAGCCGCTCGGTGCACAGACATCCCAGTGAGGAAGTCACCATCTGCTGCTGGAGGCACCGAACTGCCAGCTGGAAGGCAGGGCAGAGGCGCGTGCATTTGTTTAAATGGACCCCCTGACGCAGGAGAGAGCTGGCCGCGGAGAAGCGTCCGCGTGCCTTGCCAGGAACCGCACACTTCAGGGTGCGGGGGATCTCGGGATGAAATAGGAAGATACATTAGGCGGTCCCAGGGAAATACCACTGAGAGCGAAAGGTAACTTGCAAGGGTAGTGAAAAAGAGCCCATTATGAAAGGCACGTGGAAGTTATTGGTGTATAACAAGATTTCTTTTTGTCATATGTCACACAAACTAGGGTTTACTTCTTCCAGGCCCATCTAAGCAATAGCAGAGTGTGGGTGTCACAATTTAAGCCACCCTTTCTTCACAATGAGAGTGTTACATGAGTACATAAGTGTCAATGTGTGAATCCGGGAACATACTTGTGTATGTGTGTCTTTGTATATATGTGCAGGTGTGCATGACTCGTGTATGTGTGGGTGTCTGCGTGTGCGTGAGTAAATGGTTGTGTACGTGTGTGTTTATCTGAATGCACAGTTGAGTCCATGACCGCCACTTCCTCTAACCCAGGCTTTACATATTGACCCCACCTCTCACCATTTAGAGCTGCTATGCGTGAGTGTACTGCACTTCTGTTGTCGCTTGGTTGTTCTGGAGGGTCTGGGGTGACATCAGTATCATCTTTTCGAAGGGGTTTAAGTGTGAATAGCCGTTTGAGTCATCCATGTCGCCAAACTTGTGAGAACTTGAACATGTGAAGTGATACTTCTTTTTGAAAGTGAAAGCTTAGCATACCACTTGACATGTGGCATGTTCCTTGTCAGTGTGCGACAGTGCCAAATGAGCAACCCTGACTCTCTTTCCTTATTTAATCTGATGGGGTGGGATATTGAACATGGTATCCAATGACTGGCACCATGGTTCCTTTGTCAGAATACAGTATCTTCACACTGTTCCGCTTGACCATCTATAGCATTTTTACAAGAGTCTTTCTTTTTGTACTGGGCACTTTAATTTTTCTTCTCTTTATTCTGTTTTCAGTTTCGCTTTGGGGCATGCAGCAGCCTCACCCCAGTTTTGTCTTTGACGTATTTCTCTACAGAGGTGTCTATGGACCGTGGTAAGAGGAGAGTTCTGATATGATGTGTTAGGGCTTTAAGTTGGCCAGATCCTGCCGGTGCTCAGCACAGGCAGTTCTTAAAAGCAGGTGCTGAGACTGGTCCCTATCAGACTCTCCATCTTTGCCCTCATCCTCAGGGTGAAAAAAAATCCTAACTCTTCAGCAGTACCACCCTTCACTGTCTTTGATGTTACTTGAAAGAGACTCGTTATAGTTCTTTCACAGTCTCATCATTTCAGAACTGAATTATTATCAATATAAAATAAAACAAAGCCAAAGCTGTTGCTTATTTATCTTATGCAACTGACATCCACTGGCAAGCTAATAGTCCTGGTTTTTTGTAGGTGTAATGTTACTTGTAATATATATCTGGGTGCAATGACAGAAGCAGCAAATTACCAATCGGTCAGCACACTATGCTAAGCACAGCTTTTTAGATTAATTTTTAAGCCATGCCCTAATTACCTGGGCCACGCCTCTTTGAGGGACCCTCTAGATTTTTCATCCCACTTAAAGCCCTGTGATGTGTTAAGAAAGCTTTAGTAAGGCATTCACAGTAAGATAACTCTTGACAGCAAATTAAGGGAGGGAAGGATCACAATTATGCTGGGAAAGATATATATATTGATGAGTTTCCTGAAAGGCAGATGGCCTTCATAATTTCTAAGTACATAGGAATGTACATTCACAAACCATCTTGGGCCTTAGAACCACTTCTAAATCCTTGTGGACAAAAATGCAGGTATCATGATGTTTGACACTGCATATGTTTCTGTTGATGAAAAGGTAGTGGATGGGACGGACCAGAGCCCCATGCATAAAGGGGATATATGCCTGCCCTCTGCTGCTACAGCTTCTGATATATGCCTGCCCTCTGCTGCTACAGCTCCTGCTTCAGTACCAGGATACCCTCCCGGGGCAGTTGGGCTCTATACAAATAACATAACACAACTGAACAAAACATCTGCATAGTAATGTGTCACAGCAAGAATGAAGTCGTAAACCGTCTATACCCATCAACATCAAAGTTGTGAATGTCTAAACAAGACCTGCTTTAATCCAACCTCAAGACATTTGGTACACTGCAAAAATAAAGAGTGGGCAGACGTGTGAAGCCCACATAGACAATGCAATGATATCACAAATGATTTTTACACTCAAGTACCACGCAAGAAAATGCATTTCCTGACAGGGGATAATTTAAGAGTTCAATCATATCTGTGATACAGTTCCAGAATATACTCTACTACCATCATGGATACTAATCTAAAGGTGGTACAAATTCACAACAATGGAGAGAGAATAGCATCACTCCCTCGCAACACCTCTGCAACGCTCTCGCCTCGTTCTTCCACCGCAAGATCGCCGACATTCACAACAGCTTTGACGCATATACCACGCACCCGACCACCGAACCAACGCCCCCAACCACCACCCTCTGCACCTGGACCCCTGTCAACACCGAAGACACCACCCGCCTGATGAACACCATCCACTCCGGATCCCCCTCCGACCCCTGCCCTCACCACATCTTCAACAAAGCCGACTCCATCATCGCACCCCAACTCCGGAACATCATCAACAGCTCCTTCGCATCCGCCACCTTACCGGAGAGCTGGAAACACACCGAGCTGAGCACCCTCCTCAAGAAACCCACCACGGACCCCACGGACCTGAAGAACTTCCGCCCCATCTCGCTCCTCCCCTTTCCAGCCAAAGTCATCAAGAAGGCCGTCAACAGACAACTCTCCGCCTTCCTCGAGACCAACGGATCCCTCGACCCCTCACAGTCCGGCTTCCGAGCAAACCACAGCACTGAGACCGCCCTCATCTCAGCCACCGACGACATCAGGTCCCTGCTCGACAATGGAGAAACGTCTGCCCTCATCCTCCTGGACCTCTCAGCAGCCTTCGACACTGTCTGCCACCGCACCCTGATACAGCGCCTCAGCAATACAGGAATCCAAGGAGCGGCCCTGGAGTGGATCATCTCATTCCTCGCCGGAAGAACCCAGAGAGTCCGCCTCCCCCCGTTCCGTTCCGCGGCCACCGAAGTCATCTGCGGCGTCCCGCAAGGATCCTCACTCAGCCCTACCCTCTTCAACGTCTACATGAGCCCTCTCGCAGCCATCGCCCGCCGACACAACCTCAACATCATCTCCTACGCTGACGACACCCAGCTGATCCTCTCCCTCACCAACGACCCCGCCACTGACAAAGCCATCCTCCAGGAAGGAATGAGAGACGTCGCAGAATGGATGAAGATCAGCCGTCTGAAACTGAACTCAGACAAGACGGAAGTCCTCATCCTTGGACCATCCCCCTCCACATGGGACGACTCCTGGTGGCCCCCGGCCCTGGGCAGCGCACCCAAACCAACGGACCATGCACGCAACCTGGGCTTCATCCTGGACTCCTCACTCGCGATGATGAAGCAAGTGAACGCAGTCTCATCATCCTGCTTCAACACCCTGAGCATGCTCCAAAAGACCTTCCGATGGATCCCCACAGAAACCAGGAAGACGGTCACCCAGGCCCTCGTCACCAGCCGTCTAGACTATGGGAACACCCTCTACGCAGGAACCACAGCCAAACTCTAGAAAAGACTCCAGCGCATTCAGAACGCCTCAGCACGACTCATCCTGGACATCCCTCGCCGCAGCCACATCTCTGCCCACCTGAAAGACCTGCACTGGCTCCCCGTCAACACGAGGATCACGTTCAGACTCCTCAGCCACGCACACAAGGCTCTCCACGACATGGGCCCGAAGTACCTCAACAGCCACCTCTCTTTCTACACACCCACCCGCCAGCTCTGATCCGCAAGCCTCGCCCTCGCCTCCGTCCCACGAATTCGGAAGTCCACCGTCGGAGGAAGATCCTTCTCCTACCTGGCAGCCATGACATGGAACTCCCTCCCCACTCACCTACGGCTGACCCTGGATCACCTCTCCTTCAGGAAACAACTCAAGACCTGGCTATTCGAGCAATATCAAACCTCCCCCCCCCCCTCAGCGCCTTGAGACCCTCACGGGTGAGTAGCGCGCTATGCAAATTTTGGGATTTGATTTGATTTGTCACAGCAAGAATGAAGTCGTAAACCGTCTATGCCTATCAACTTCAAAGTTGTGAATGTCTAAACAAGATCTGCTTTAATCCAACCTCAAGACATTTGGTACACTGCAAAAATGAAGAGTGGGCAGACGTGTGAAGCCCACATAGACAATGCAATGATATCACAAATGATTTTTACAATCAAGTACCACGCAAGAAAATGCATTTCCTGATAGGGGATAATTTAAGAGTACAATCATATCTGTGATACAGTTCCAGAATATACTCTACTACCACCATGGATACTAATCTAAAGGTGGTACAAATTCACAACAATGGAGAGAGAATGGCATAGTACGTAATATCAACATGCGGTCTAATGATGATAATGTGTCACCACTGAATCCTTCCTTTTCTGACACATGGACGACAAGCTACTGATCCAGCGGAAGCATAAAAGTAATACATTCATTTTCTAATTTCCTCCACTGCTTACTAATTTATCTCTCTAACCATACTGGGGCCTTTACGGTCAAAAGAATCACAACATTCCACTTACCACAGAGGCAAATGGTCCTCTGATGGATCTTTCTGCCCAAAAGGAAGGGTGGGAAATAAGTGTCCAAACCACATTAGTCACCCAATGAGCACCATTGATTGGTGACTAACTAACTAATTCAAAATTTAAGCTCAAATACACTACTTTCAGGACCATACTGTAGAAATAAAGTATTGCAATGGGAAGACCCAACCTCCAGAAGAAAGTCTAACCATAATTATGCACACGAGGAGCTCTGCCACTGCTACACAGAATAAAAGAAGCAGAACTTGATATTCTGAAAAGATTTTCTGGTTTTCCCTACAACACATTTATTCTGATCAGATATATAGTACAGTTCAATAAAGAACATCAAGACACAATAATAGACTCAGGCAAATTAGTTAGTTTGTAATGCAAAATCCAAAATCTATACAAATAGGAAATCTCTTAAGTATTTCAGTCAAGCACATTAAAATACATACTCCAAGACTACACATCAAGTCAGAAATTCAAATTCAAAGAAGGATGATTTAAGAGTTATGGATTCCAACTACCATTTAGGTAGTGGATAGATAGCTTCCTTAACAGCATAAAAAAAGATTCTAAGAAAAGGGGCGAAAAGGATCATGACGAGCTGAGCTCGTCTTGTAACGCGGCTTTTTTAAAAACGCAGTGCGCAGCGGGAAAACCGCTAGCGCGCATGCGGTTAAGGAATCACAAATTGCGATTCCTTAAATGCTATGTATCAAGCAACCAGGTTGTGCGATTTCTCCTTAAGATATCGCAAATTACCACCAACTTCAAGTTGGTGGTAATTTGCGATTTCTGTCAATAATGCACTTTTTGGCATGTTTCAAAGTGCATTGTGGCACACCTACATGCCCTTAGGGCATGTAGGTGTGCCATATGTGCACACATGCTCATTTCAGTGGTGCATCAGGGTGTCCTTATGACACCCTTGCACCCTTGAAATTATTCTCAATTTGCGATACTCAAACTGCGAATCGCAAATTGAGAATGATTTCCCATTATAGGAATGAATGGGAAGGTATTCCTTAATTGCAAAATCGCAAAATATTTGCAATTTTTTTAATACATCCCATTTTGCAATTCTCAAATATTTGAGAATCGCAAACACGGATGTTGATACATATGCCCCTTAGATACTCCTGCAAACTTTCCCATACTGTTCATGGGAAAGTACTCGCTTTCTGGGCCTCACATGTTTTCCACCTGTAAGAAATTGCAAAGTACCAGTCCATGTCTTCAGGTTATAGGTCAAATTCTCACCAGACTATTCAACAGTGAACTTTGAAGGAATGTCCTTAATTTGAAATATGTTGCATATTTAGTACAAATAATGAAACAGAAAGTGCAAAGGTTCATTGTAATGAGCTAAGGAAGAAATGCAGCATCAAGTAAAAGCACGTTGAAAAGGCTTTTAAATGCATATGTCAGTTTTCAAATGATTTAACTAAATTAAAATCAAATATAGGGTATTAAATCAAACATTTATAATGAAAAGGAAAAAATAGTAGTGCTTCCAACATTTAATTACATGAAACTGGGTAACATTAACTATGGCCTACTGTTATACATTTCTAAAGTTCATACATCTAAGTTAATCTTAAAAATAATTTTTACTAAAACGGTTTCTTCATTTCTAAAAAAAAATGCTTAACTATCGTTGTAATATGTTTCAGCTTCATATCTACTAATACCACATATATGCACTGAATTCTTCTTTTGGTGCACAATAATAAAACGCAATAGAAATGCTAGGCCTTATTATTAATCTATGTTACTTTTGTAAATATAAACACTCATAAATCAGTTTTTTCATATTAAACCTTTGTTATTAAGTTCTAATAATGAGCAATTGTACTCTTTTTGCAACCATGTATATTGCTACGGTTTCAAGCACGCTTTGAGGGTGCTGTCCCTCAGTTTCTGTGTTTCTTTGTACTATGTGTGTAAATGCACTTTTAGGTTTTTGTGTCTTAAATCAGTAATGCGTCATGCGTGCTAAAATCTGATATCACACATAATAAATACCAAAGTCACCAAAGATATGACACCACGGAAGAGATCACCTGGTGAAACAGTGGCTAATGCAAAGGCAGGCTTATCTCTACCTCATACAATATGCATCTATAGTTATTAGCTGTGCATAAACTGACAAGATGTCAAGTACCAAAAGAACAAATGCATATGATAGGGATTTGTGCATGGTTTCCCATTACAGTTGGACGCATTTCATCAACGTATGAGAATACACTTGATACCAATTGGTTGCAAAAATCTAAGATAAGAAAGTCACGAAAGTGGATTCTTAGGCCTACAAGTCTTCGATTTAAACATTCCTCTACTTTTCCTACCTCAGCAAAATGCTGTGGTCTTCCCAATGGTCATTGCTTTGCATCCACGAGGATAACCAAGTTCAAATGAAATGATCTTTGACTTGAAAGATATAAATTACATTTCTTCTGTGATAAACTCTTGAGAAAATAGCCCAGGCATAATGAGAACTGGTTGGTGAGTTCTGATGTTATAAATTGCACTGAGGTTAAACCCATTGGGCCCAATACAGAAAAGTAAATATATACATGCGTATTTATTTATTTGTATAATTAATAAAACATCAAGGTGTAATTTTACACCTTTTGATATTTACCATTTTTAATTGTAAATTTACACCTAGGTGTAGACTTACAATGTGTCCACCCACTCAATAAGGGGTGGAGCCTCCTACAGCAGCAATAACTACTACTAACTTTGCACACGTAGGTGAAGATCTTCACCACTGTGGCAGGGCTCTCCATATGGAAAAGTATGGGGAAAATGATTGAAGTTTGTTAGTCCTAACAATATATAAGCATTACTTGAATGTATAACTTAAATGTAAATTTGTATTATTAACCAGGAACTAATCAAATAAAATGTTTCAGCACATCAATTCACTGAATTAAATGTGTATTTAATAATGAATCAATTTAAATATATTTTTCAATTTTTTAATAATTTATAAATAATAAAAAAGCGTTTGGGGTTATATTGCTGTGCACCTATTTTCACTAACATTTCTAACTATATTTAATTTATTTAAAAAAATAGAAGATATTGTTAAAAGTTACATATTGAATTAATGAAAATTCTTTTTCATGTTTAAAAAAACTAGGTAATGTTATTATTAAAATAATAAAATAATGAAATATAGCTATATATATTTTTTACAAATGTATAGTGTATAATAATGATGATTGTATATATTCACGTCCTAAGATACTAATATTTGGTAAAGTTAAATATTATAAACAATAATTAACAAATTCACACCAATTCTCAAAAAACGCACTTTCTGGACCAACATTCTGCCAAATTTGGTGTAATTCCATTCGGCGGTTCGGACTTTAGTCATGTTAAAAAAAAGAAAAATCCCCATAGACATAATATGGGGAAACCGCATTTGGGACCCTCCTTTTTTCTCAGCCCCAGCTTGATGTATCACCCCAAAACTTTCCACACAGTAGCTGAACCAAAAAGGGTAAACTTTGGGCTTAACTATACCTACCTACTGGCTTTTGCCAGTAGGTAAAATAATATATACATATATATATATTCACTGAAAAAAACATAGGTTATAGACCATATATAGTTAGGAATTAGCATTTAAAAAACCTCATTTTACTCACACAAAACCATTGAAATTCCATATATAGTTAGTTGCACTAACTATATATCGCGCACCCGCAATCCACTGCTGATGATGTCACATATTACATCATTCATGACATGGTCAGTGACATCACTGATGACATCACTGATGACATCTCAAAGTGCAACTAACTATATATGGAATTTCAATGGTTTTGTGTGAGTAAAATAAGGTTTTTTAAATGCTAATTCCTAACTATATATGGTCGATAACCTATGGTTTTTTCAGTGAATTTTCAAGGTTTTTTAAATGCTAATTCCTAACTATATATGGTCTCTAACCTATGGTTTTTTCAGTGAATTTCAATGGTTTTTTAATAGCAAATATCATAAGCTGTCGAACGTCAAGTACGTGGTAAGTAAAAACATTTTCGTGTTTATGCACACTGATCTGCTTTGAATGCTGCCCCCCCTCATTTCTATTAGGAGTACTCTCTCTTTGCAGATAGTGAAGGGTAGTTAACGCAGGCCTTTGCCCCCGTTGTAATCCGTCGTGCCTGCTTCTCTCTCCATTTGATTGATTGTTATCCAAGCATTTACTGTTTTAGAATTGGTTCTCTTTGGTTCATTCTCTATTTACAAACAAGCACAGAGTCGCAATACTCTGTTTAGTCTTTGCAGATAGTGAAAAATCGTGTAAAAAAACAAAAGGGATCGAGCAAAATCAGTAGGCCACTAATGGGATCTCTTTTTGACCTCGCTAAAATAGAAACATTAGGAACAACCCCTCATGAGAAATACGAAACTAGTGAGATGAACTAAACTTCACACCATGATGGCTGCAAGACAGCTCGGCTCCGCCACCCACCCCGCCCAAAATAACGATAAACTCTATGCAAATATTACAAATATATACAACACACCAGCAAAGTAACAGGGTAAAACATTTTATTAAATAACTATTTACATAACTATTTTATACTTTTTGTTGACCGATCCGGCTAGCTCAATTGATCGAGCATGAAACTCATGCACTCTGATAGTTCAAAGTTTTGAGGAGTGCTTGTTAGACTGTCTGAAGCTTATTTGCACCTGCTACAGCTTCACTATTCTCAATGTAAGTGGGGGCTGTTTGAGGACGTGACTGCATTTGAAAACAATGTGATGCGGTGCCTCCCTGAAACGCTTGACGGAGGCCCCCGAGGGACAGTGTGATGGCGCGGACTCGGAGGGGGCGCTTGGCTCCGGCCCCCTCCCCAAGTCGTGTTGCCCTGATGTGGCCTGAGATCGCCCCCGACATAGGTGGCCGGCTCCCGGGGTTAAGCGGAACTTTTTGCCTTTTGGTGACTCTTCCATTCTGGACCTTGACCCACAATCCGTTTGACCTGAAGACACGCTGTAGTGGGGCGCCCCTTTACCGTTTCAGTTGCCATTCCGCCCGCTTTTGCTACACTGTGCCTCTTCCGCTATTCAGCTGTTTACCGCCCGCTCTTGCGACTACAGCGTTTCGCTCACCATGTAGTTGAGTTGCTCCCGCTCTTGCGGTGCAGCGATAGGCGGCTGCCACAGGGCTCTCAAAATGGTGGCCGGCTCTTCAGATTTGGGCGTGGTCCACTAAAATGGCCCTGCGACACCTTGGAACTCGGACGCTTGTCTGCTAGGGCTTGGGCTCCATTCTCGAAAGCGTCCCCTCACCCTTGAAGATTCTACAAAAGTCTTGGGGGCCCCCGACTCCCGCAGGCTTCTGGTGGGGAGCGGCTGCCATGATTGCTCGTCGAATGGCCACGACGGAGCTACGAGATGGTGGTGCTCTCATGCTGACGCCAGCTTCAGTCTGAAACATCCAGAAACACTGTAGACTACCAATTCGATCAGTTCCGGTAGCGCCCCAACGTGACCCGGTAGAGAAGAACTTGCCCTCCCCTCTTTGACTGATGGTTCTTGTTGCCTGTCCCTTCTGTTGTCATTTAACAGAACTATTTAGCCTGCTGAAAGGGGTTGTGTTCCGACCGCTGGTTGGTGGAGACAGTTTGACTATATTCTGGACCTGCGTTTTCGCGTAATGCGTCATATGACGCGCCGCGTTAGCGCATCCGGAAGTGCTCCGATGCGCGAAGCGCAGCTTCCCGGAAGCGATCCGGGGCGCGGCGCGCAGCGCGTAACGTAAGCATAACAGGTCATGTGACTTGTTAATAAAACTTTTCATTGGTTCATTTTACTTTTCTTATTCTAATGATGAAAGGCTTGGTCATATGACCTAAAAATTACACTTTTTATTACTTTCGAACATTATTTTTTCTTAAACATATATGTTATAATGTTCCAGGCTAATGTACTTTCCCGGAAAATTTACAACTGTCCTGCAAGTAAAATATATTCCTTTTTCGAGAAAAAGGGCGTTTCTTCGTCCCATGACGGAGCCGTTGAGCAAAAGAGGCTCGGCCTGCTGTCTTAGTCGCCGATACGCCTGAATATCAGATTCTTATCGATCACTTTATGTTGCAGGAGTAGAAAACACAACAGCCCTTGGCCATTTATCTTTACTGCGTACCTGCGTATTATACCTTTTACCCTTCATGTAATTGGACTGCTTTATTTCACTTGCCTTTTACTGATTCGAAAACAGTGACTATTATTAAAAACTTTACCAATGTAAATACTACTACCATGTTTTCTTTTAAAAACCTTTATTGTGAAAATGTCAGTATACAAATACGGGCCTATAACCACGTGGGCCGGCCACGGAGCAAACTGTAATCGTATATGATGAGGAGACATTTACACTGTAGAGGAACGTAACGGGCGGGCCATTAGGTTGCAAGAACTAAGGTGTCTAACAGTTGCGGAATCGGTGGACGTACATTTTATAATTAAAAAACGACAGGGCCAGTTACAATAAAATTATCTAGATATACATTTGCGGGCAAGTACCATGGGTGACGTTAATTCGAACTTTCAATAGTACAGTAATCAATAACACATCAGAACTTAATATCAATAGGGATGTCGAAATATTCAATCAATTCTCGTCCCCGCCCGCCATGTGCTTCAAAACTCCATACGTATCTCGTGATATCAAGGTTGTGCAACCAGTACACAACAAGGAGTTACGAGTCCCATTTATTCCGGCGCCATTTTGGGCGAGGACGGGCAGGTCCAGGATATAGTCAAAATGTCTCCACCAACCATCGACTATGATGATGTTCATATGCTGTATTTATTAGAGTAACACTCATCTGTCCACATGAAATTTATTTGCCACAATTACCATAACTATATTTTTTTTCGGTTCCTCTGGAGAGTACATCATGGCAGATGAGGCAGGTAACGTACCGGGCATTTACCTTTTTTGCATGTAGAGGAAAGGAAAAAAAATTCGAGCGTCCGAGTTCTAAGGTGTCCCAGGGCCATTTTAGTGGACCAGGCCCAAATCCAAAGAACAGGCTGCCATTTTGAGAGTCCTGTTGCAGCCGCCTGTCGCTGTAGCAGCAAGAGCGGGCTAAACTCAGCTAGATGGCGCTCCATTGAAGTAACATAGACTTGCTGAGGATCTTTCATCTTTTCAACACACACCAGTGCGGCAACTTGCTAGACACCACCTCGGTGCCATCCTGATCTCGGCGTCCCACTGCAGATGAAGTGCCTCCACATGGAGAAAGAGACTCGTTTGCGCCGCCTCCCCCCCGCTTCTCAGAACTCTCAACTATGACACCACCTCGGTGCCATCCGGATCTTGGCGCCTTGTGCTGGTTCCGGCCTATTCACACATCGGTCCGCTACTGACGCCACCTCACAGGCCAACAGGGCGCCCCACGCCGACTTTCGGCGCAGCATTGTAGGATGGCCACACCAGTGCGGCAACTTGCTGGACACCACCTCGGTGCCATCCGGATCTTGGCGCGTTGTGCTGCCTTTGGCCTATTCGCACATCGGTCCGCTACTGACGCCGCCTCATCTTGGGGGCGACGCACAGCATCACATTGCTTTCCAATGCAGTCAGATCCTCAAACAGCCCCCACTGACTGACGCGAACTCACAGGCCAACGGGGCGCCCCACGCCGACTTTCGGCGCAGCATTGTAGGATGGCCACACCAGTGCGGCAACTTGCTGGACACCACCTCGGTGCCATCCGGATCTTGGCGCGTTGTGCTGCCTTCGGCCTATTCGCACATCGGTCCGCTATTGATGCCGCCTCATCTTGGGGGCGACGCACAGCATCACATTGCTTTCCAATGCAGTCAGATCCTCAAACAGCCCCCACTGACTGACGCGAACTCACAGGCCAACGGGGCGCCCCACGCCGACTTTCGGCACAGCATTGTAGGATGGCCACACCAGTGCGGCAACTTGCTGGACACCACCTCGGTGCCATCCGGATCTTGGCGCGTTGTGCTGCCTTCGGCCTATTCGCACATAGGTCCGCTACTGACGCCGCCTTATCTTGGGGGCGACGCACAGCATCACATTGCTTTCCAATGCAGTCAGATCCTCAAACAGCCCCCACTGACTGACGCGAACTCACAGGCCAACGGGGCACCCCACGCCGACTTTCGGCGCAGCATTGTAGGATGGCCACACCAGTGCGGCAACTTGCTGGACACCACCTCGGTGCCATCCGGATCTTGGCGCATTGTGCTGCCTTCGGCCTATTCGCACATCGGTCCGCTACTGACGCCGCCTCATCTTGGGGGCGACGCACAGCATCACATTGCTTTCCAATGCAGTCAGATCCTCAAACAGCCCCCACTGACTGACTCGAACTCACAGGCCAACGGGGCGCCCCACGCCGACTTTCGGCGCAGCATTGTAGGATGGCCACACCAGTGCGGCAACTTGCTGGACACCACCTCGGTGCCATCCGGATCTTGGCGCGTTGTGCTGCCTTCGGCCTATTCGCACATCGGTCCGCTACTGACGCCGCCTCACGTGCCAACGGATTTTCTACGCTTTTTATAGCCCTATGTCGCATAACAGGTCATGTGACTTGTTTATAAAACTTTTCATTGGTTCATTTTACTTTTGGTTTCCTAATGATGGAAGGCTTGATCATATGACCTAAAAATACACTTTTCATTGGATTAAAACTTTTTTTTTCCCAAACGATGAAAACCCCACCTTGTTTCTGGATGTTTCAGACTGAAGCTGGCGTCAGCATGAAAGCACCACCATCTCGTGGCTCCGTCGTGGTCATTCCGCGAGCAATCATGGCAGCCGCTCCCCACCGGAAGCCTGCAGGAGTCGGTGGCCCCCATGACTTTTGTAGAATCTTCAAGGCTGAGGGGACGCTTTCGAGAATGGGGTCCAAGACCTAGTAGACAAGCGTCCGAGTTCCAAAGTGTCCCAGGGCCATTTCAGTGGACCAGGCCCAAAAAGGAAAGAGCCTGCCACCATTTTGAGAGTCCTGTGGCAGCCGCCTATCGCTGCACCGCAAGAGTGGGCGCAACTCAGCTGAATGGCGGATTTTGGCACAGTGTACCAAAAGCGGGCAGAATGGCAACTGAAACGGTAAAGGGGCGCCCCACTACAGCAGACGAGCCTCCACCTGGGGAGGCCCGTTCACGCCGCCTCACCCCCCCCCCCCCCGGGGCGCCCCACGCCGTTATTCTGAGCAGCATTGTAGGATACCAAAACCAGTGCGGCAACTTACTGGACATCACCTGGGTGCCATCCACATCTCAGCGCGTTCTGCTGCCTTGGGACTATTCGCACAACAGACCGCTACTGACGAGGCCTCCCCCCGCACCCCCCAGGACGCCCCACGCCGTTTTTCGGAGGATACCAAAAACCAGTGCGGCACCCAGGTAACATCACCTGGGTGCCGTCCAGAACTCAGCACGTTGTGCTGCCTTGGGACTATTCGCACAAAACAGAGCTACTGACCATTGTTGCTTCTTTTTTAAAAAAAATGTTTAAATGTATTTACTGTTTTTGTTGCGTTGTATATATTTATAAGTTATTAAAGTTTTATAATCCTACTACTTTGTTGGAGTGCTATATATTTTTAATGTGACACATAACTGTAAAAACTTTGATGTACAAAGAGGCATCCCTGGAATCTTCCGCTTCAGGCTCGGTCCCCTCCCCAATCACAATACAGGATGGTTTTCAGATAGTAGGAACGCGTGTGGTGTGACGGATCTCATCGGGTGGGGGCCTTGATCTACTGTAACTCCTTTGAAGAGGGGTGATTCTTTACAGCTGGGGCCATAAACTACATCTGCATGGCTACCTGATAGCCTGGGACCGGCCTGGACAATCGGACACAGAGGAAGAGGAGTGTCAGAGGGTGCGGTAGTGAATAGGGCGAAAGGGAGGTGTCGGGCGGGCACAGGGTGTGATTCTCAGGGAAGAGCAGCGAAGATGGGGGGAGGTTTATTGCCCATGCATAAGACAGAGAGCGGGGGTGACCAGTGCCTGGGGGAGATGCTTGCGAGGGTGGGGAGCCATGCTAAGGATCGACAGCGTGCAGAGAGTGGGTCTGGTCAAGGCATCTAAAATGGCTGCCGTGCACGACAAAAGTGTGGCATTTGAAAAAAGGCAAGATGGCGCAGACTATGTTTATCAACACTTCCTGATTTCCTTCGAATCGAACGTTAACAGACGTTATCTCTCCCACACTACCGGTCCCCCTGGGCTTAAACGCCGAGATGGTAGGGACTGCATCCCGTGGACATAGGCCGAGACGTCACTCAGCAGAATAAAAAGAAAAAAAAAAGTCTATAAACATACAATAAGTTAAAAGTCAATCATTCTTGTTTCCTTGTAGTACGCTCCCCAGTCCGCTTCCCGTTACGCGAACAGGGCGCACCCCACAAAAAAAAATGATTTTTTTTTTTTTTTTGCCCCGCGGAGCCCTTTTAAAGCCTCCACATCAAACCTAGGGGGTCAGGGAGGATCTACTATGCCCCCTTATGGTCATTTGCCCCTTTGCTTTGGCCTCCTCTTGTCTCTCGATCCTACCGAGAGACAAGATGGCGGCCGCTCCGTACTGTTTGGAATGTTTACAGACACCGGAGAGCCAATCAGCTTCGCTTCGCAAAGCTCCGTAACGCGAAAAGTACGCGAAACGGAGCGCTCCCCGGGACGCTGTCACAGATATATATCTTTTTTTGAACGTTAATTTCTCAAAATCCACTGCAGCACATATATTGAGACCCAGCAAAGGCACATCGGGCTACCGGTCCCTACAATTTTGCCAAGTTTCATGCAAATCCATTCAGCCGTTCGATTTTTTTTTTTGGATTTTTTTTTGCCCCGCGGGGCCCTTTTAAAACCTCCACATCAAACCTAGGGGGTCAGGGAGGATCTACTATGCCCCCTTATGGTCATTTGCCCCTTCGCTTTGGCCTCCTCTTGTCTCTCGATCCTACCGAGAGACAAGATGGCGGCCGCTACGGACTGTTTGGAATGTTTACAGACGCCGGAGAACCAATCAGCTTCGCTTCGCAAAGCTCCGTAACGCGAAAAGTACGCGAAGCGGAGCGCTGCCCGGAGCGCTGTTACAGATATATATCTTTTTTTGAACGTTAATTTCTCAAAATCCACTGGAGCACATAAATTGAGACCTAGCAAAGGCACATCGGGCTACCAGTCCCTACAATTTTGCCAAGTTTCGTGCAAATCCATTCAGCCATTCGGGCTAAAAGTGAGGCCAACCGCCCTATGGAAATTAACATGGGAAAAATGCGTTTTGGGACCCCCCTTTTTTCTCGGCCCCCCCTTGACGAACCCCCCCCAAATTATCAGGGGCTGCTCAGAAACAAAATGTTCCATTTTCCTGAAAATTTCAGCCAATTCCGTCCACAAACGCCAAAGTTATTAGACATAGAATTTTCAAAAATCCCATAGAGAAAAAATCCTAACTATATATACCTACTGGCGACCGCCAGTAGGTAATATATATATATATATATATATATATATATATATATATATATATATATATATATATATATATATATATATATATATATATATATATATATATATATGTATGTATATATATATATATATATATATATATATATATATATATATATATATGTATATATATATATATATATACATATATATATATATATATATATATATATATATGTATATATGTATATATGTATATATGTTTGTGTGAACAAGGCCTCTGGGCATGCCGAAACATTATGATGCAAGCGGATAAAAACGAATAAATAATTTTTCTCACCTGCATATTGGGTCGGCTCTCGTGTCTTCACTCCGGTGGTGTCCCGAGGACTGTGGGACTGTGGGAGCTGTGGTTTGTGTTGTTTGAGGGTATATATATATATATATGTCGTGAGGGGTGATAAATAAAAGTATTTTTGCCTGAAAAACTTTGCTGCAGAGGCCTGAGTTTCCTTCCTCGCCGGAGGCTCCCTGGAAGTGGTTGGGTATTTCTTCGGATATATATATATATAAAGTTGCAAAAATATTTCACAAATATAAACAAACGTCCTGCAACAACTATGCAGATTGAAGGCAACAGCCAAACTCTGACAGTAGCTAATATGGAGGCTTTGCAAAACCTTATTGATTTGGAGCAAGAAATAAGTGGCGATGGGATAACACCAAGTGGGGCAGCTGCTGCATCGGAATTAAATATCTATGCAACGGTGAGAACAGACTTCAAGCCAAAATCAGTATTCATGCCCGTAATGCCCAAAGACAATCTGGATTTGTTCTCAGACAATGTCATCAAAGACTTAAAGGAACTATCCCTGCAAAGCACAAAGGAATTTTGGAAAGAAAATGAAGACCACAGAAGAAAATATAACAATTTAATGACAAGGATAAAATCAAGACCTGACATTGTGGTCAGATGGTCGGACAAGGGGGGCAATGTTGTGCTGTGGCCCCTACAAATGTATAAACTAGAAGCTTGAACTCAACTCCAAGACAAAGAATGCTACATGAGGATTAGTCCAACTCACATTGTGGGTATTCAAGAAAAATATCACAATGAGCTATATAAATGGAAAGGAATGGGCCTCATCAATAAAGACAAATTCAACTACCTGAAAAACGACTACCCAGTGACACCTCAACTATATTTGATACCAAAGGTCCACAAAAATGAAAAAACGCCACCAGGAAGACCAATAATTTCAGCAATCGGCAGCCTGTTTGAAAAAACAAGTATCTTCATTGACTCTTTTCTGCAACCTGAGGTAAAAAAACTTCCGGCCTACATCAAAGACACGGGGGATTTTCTGTCAAAGGTGTTCGACATTGAATGGCAAGATAACTATCTCTTTATGACATTAGATGTCCAATCTCTCTACACCAGCATCAGACACCAGGATGGGCTGAAAGCCATGGAATACTATCTGGGAAAAAGACCCATTTAACTATACAACCACACGAAAAGGTTGTTGGAAATGGCAGAATGGTGCCTGACAAACAATACTTTCATCTTTGACAGATTGCATTATAAACAGCTTCAGGGTTTGGCCATGGGAACTTGCTTCTCCCCCAGCTATGCGAATCTGCATATGGGCTGGTGGGAGGAGCAGGTACTTAAAGTTCAGCACTGTGACACTATGCAAAATAATATAGTGATGTATAAGAGGTACATCGATGACATTTTTATCCTATGGTGTGGCAGTGACAAAGATGCAGAAAGATTTGCACTAGCATTGAATGAAAATATGCTCAATTTGAAATTTACTTGTAACACCAGTAATGTCAATATCCAATTTCTCGATCTTGAATTATATGTGCAAAACAACAAGGTACAGACACGCACATACAGAAAACCCACTGCAGGGAACGCCCTTCTTCATGCACACAGTTTTCACCCCACACCATTGAAACAGTCAATCCCATATGCTGAGTGCCTCAGAATGACCCGGAACTGTAGCACCCCTGAAGGACTCACTAGTGCCAAACAAGAGCTATGCAATAGACTGAGGAAGAGGGGGTACACGGAGAATACATGCCAGAAGGCGGAGGCAAAATGTAGTGTCAAAAACAGGACAGATTTAATTTTCCCCAAAAATGAGGTGAAAGATTTGGACCACAAGAAGAGAACTCCCCCGAGATTAATAACAGGGTACAACAGATACCACATGAATCTCCGCAGAATTCTGAGAAGGCATTGGCCGTTAGTCCGGGGTGACACCAGCATAGGGGAAACAGTGGGCAAAAATCCTCTGATCACATTCAGAAAAGCCAAATCTATGAGAAACGAACTTGTCTGCAATGCGCCAATACTAAAAAAGACGAAAAATTGGCTCAACTCTCAAAAAGGCTTCAAGAAATGCAGCAAGTGTAAAGCGTGCACACATGGCGTTAACACAACCAAAGTACACGTTCCTTTCAGAAATAAACCATACTTGCTGAGAGATTCGTTCTCATGCAAAACAGACTTTGCCATATATGTATTGGTGTGTTCCTGTGGCAAGAGGTATGTGGGTTCTACAATCCATCCAGCACATGTGCGGATCCTACAGCACTTGCGAGCCATTTCAAACAATGACCCGGCATATCCGGTAGCCAGACACATTCACGAGGCGCACAATGGTAATGCGAACAATATCCAATACTTTGTGATTGACAGCATTTCAAGAAACATCAGAGGAGGAAACTTTTGAATTCCAAGATCCCATTTGGTTTAAATGCGGACGAAGCCTTAAGTGTCCACCTTTAATGTAATGTCTGCTTAAATTTGATCCTCCCCTAAGACCATTCGTAGAACATCTGCAGTTCACATACTACACTAATCACGGGATTCTACATGGGCACTTTAGAGCACACCACAGACATAATCCATGTCAGTATGACACACCACTTAATTTTCTTTAGCACATTCACCAACACATTAACACATGCCCACGATCTGTCCGTTAAGCCATGACCCTATTCAGAGCCTTTCACATTGTAATTTGTTCCGTAATTAGGTCCATCGGGTCACCGCCTGATATCCTATTTCAAGTAGCCCCACGAATCGGAGACCACTGGGTCATCCCGAACACAAAGCATTGAGTTTAGAAACCACATTTCTGTGGTGTCCCTCTTTTCTCGAATGCCGCTGAGTAATAACTGTCAGCCACACACTGTACCGCGGTAATCCGCGGCTGTCCGTGAGTTAAACCACATAGGAAACACTCACTGAGACAGGCTGATTTGTTAAATTAAAAACCGACAGCTATGCATGGCAAGCCGCGGATGCGCAAACCCGTGATTGCACGCGTTAAAAAACCCCGCCGGGAAAAGCACTGACTAAGACAGGCTGATTGTTATAATTAGTAAATATATCGACCAACCCCACTATGTTTGCCATTGCATAACGCCACACAGTTAGACACTCACTCTGATTCTGTCGAGCATTGTCCGATCATTTCAGTGCAAGCATCCTTTTCACCCGGGAGGCGGCTGGGGGAAATGTGTCCCTGTGTATGCCCCAGCGTCCACATGGCGCGACTGATGTTATTGCCGACAGGCAAACCAGATGGGCTACTAGCACAGGACCTATATAAAGGAACTTTCATGGCAGGTACTAGCAGAATGGGACGGCAAAGTGTGTTAATTTAAATGTTTTCACTCATGTTATAATTTTCTTTCATTTTCTTTTGGTTTCTGTAACCTGAATTCAGCTGTCATTGGTGCATAATGTTGAATGATAAAAAGGTTTAAGAAAAGCTAAAGACATTTTTATTTTGGTGATTTTGAGACATCTATAAAATTGTTTCCAATACAATGCTTGTAAATGTATAAACAAAAGTGTAAAAAGACTTTCAAAGACAGGTACTGCCACTATGTAACCATGGCAACATCTGGTTTAAGCCTGTCACACTAATTAAGAGACACACCCATGTTTCTGTGCATATATACATGCCCCCAACATAACATCAGATGTAGTGAACAAGGCGGTAATGCCGAAACGCGTCTAAGCAGCAACTGATCTTAAGAATAAACATTTGGATTCAGATTCACGGAGTCAGCGCCTTCTTTAATCGTGAAGTATGGCTTGTGAGAATATATATATATATATATATATATATATATATATATATATATATATATATATATATATATATATATATATATATATGTGTGTATATATATGTATATATATATGTATATATATATATATATATATATTCAAAACACAAAGAGCACCCATGTGAGAGAGGCCACAGGAACGCTGATAAAGCGAATTTAATGGCAGCAGCTAGGGCATACAGAAATGCAGGTAAGTTCAAGCATGAGTCCTTGACTTGGCCAGACGCGTTTCGAGAATCCAAGTTCCCTTTCTCAATGGCAACACAGTCCCGCAATCACCATCTTGCTTCACTTGCACTAATTATATCCTTAGGACTGCCTCAGTGGGCGGAGCCAATTTCCCATTGGCATTCTGGTCCCAGTAGTGCAAGTCGATAGCTACTCCAGTGAGCGCATTCCTGTGAAATGCAGTCTTTAAAGTTATTAAATCCCCAAGTGGGTTGAAGAACCACCAACTTACTTCTGCTGGCCGTTTTACAAGCTGCAGCCACGCTCGTTGCTCCCGATGTGAAGATGACGCTGCACTGGCTAACATCACGGGTCCGCTTGGCGGTGGGCCCCTCTCGCGACCGGGCACGGCCGCTATTTAATTCAAAACACAAAGAGCACCCATGTGAGAGAGGCCACAGGAACGCTGATAAAGCGAATTTAATGGCAGCAGCTAGGGCATACAGAAATGCAGGTAAGTTCAAGCATGAGTCCTTGACTTGGCCAGACGCGTTTCGAGAATCCAAGTTCCCTTTCTCAATGGCAACACAGTCCCGCAATCACCATCTTGCTTCACTTGCCTGGTCGCGGTAAAGCCCCGCCGCTGTTTCTGGCGGCTCTACACTGCTCGTCAATGAGAGTGGTGACTGGAACGAGGGCGGAAGGCACGCCCGAAACGCGTATGGTACAAGGAATGAGGCAAGGCGGGCTGCTGTACCACCGCCTGCGGCAAGCTGTGTGTCTAACCCCCTCGTGTGTGACCTTCCAAATGGGGCAACCTTGGTTTTGGAATTAATTGCGGCCAAGTCCTGGTCGCGGAAGGTCCCGCCGCTTCTTTACAGTGGATCTACATTGCTTCACAGCGAGCAGTGAACAGAACGGGGGGGGCCTGAGCCGCTGGTAAATATTGGTGCGACAGCAGGCTTCAAACCACCTTATTCTGCCCACTGGGGCTTGACATTTTGACAACAACAATGGCATCGGCTACCACTGGGGTTTTTTGCACTCAAGTCTAGCAAGGAACTGCAACAACCATAATGCTCCCTGGCGACGCCCACATGGGCGGGACTCTATTTTGAATAAATTACGTGCAATTACAACTGCCTGAATTGTTTGTTGTTTCCAACCAGTGATCAAGGGCGGAAGGCACGCCCGAAACGCGTATGGTACAAGGAATGAGGCAAGGCGGGCTGCTGTACCACCGCCTGCGGCAAGCTGTGTGTCTAACCCCCTCGTGTGTGACCTTCCAAATGGGGCAACCTTGGTTTTGGAATTAATTGCGGCCAAGTCCTGGTCGCGGAAGGTCCCGCCGCTTCTTTACAGTGGATCTACATTGCTTCACAGCGAGCAGTGAACAGAACGGGGGGGGCCTGAGCCGCTGGTAAATATTGGTGCGACAGCAGGCTTCAAACCACCTTATTCTGCCCACTGGGGCTTGACATTTTGACAACAACAATGGCATCGGCTACCACTGGGGTTTTTTGCACTCAAGTCTAGCAAGGAACTGCAACAACCATAATGCTCCCTGGCGACGCCCACATGGGCGGGACTCTATTTTGAATAAATTACGTGCAATTACAACTGCCTGAATTGTTTGTTGTTTCCAACCAGTGATCAAGGGCGGAAGGCACGCCCGAAACGCGTATGGTACAAGGAATGAGGCAAGGCGGGCTGCTGTACCACCGCCTGCGGCAAGCTGTGTGTCTAACCCCCTCGTGTGTGACCTTCCAAATGGGGCAACCTTGGTTTTGGAATTAATTGCGGCCAAGTCCTGGTCGCGGAAGGTCCCGCCGCTTCTTTCCAGTGGATCTACATTGCTTCACAGCGAGCAGTGAACAGAACGGGGGGGGCCTGAGCCGCTGGTAAATATTGGTGCGACAGCAGGCTTCAAACCACCTTATTCTGCCCACTGGCTTGACATTTTGACAACAACAATGGCATCGGCTACCACTGGGGTTTTTTGCACTCAAGTCTAGCAAGGAACTGCAACAACCATAATGCTCCCTGGCGACGCCCACATGGGCGGGACTCTATTTTGAATAAATTACGTGCAATTACAACTGCCTGAATTGTTTGTTGTTTCCAACCAGTGATCAAGGGCGGAAGGCACGCCCGAAACGCGTATGGTACAAGGAATGAGGCAAGGCGGGCTGCTGTACCACCGCCTGCGGCAAGCTGTGTGTCTAACCCCCTCGTGTGTGACCTTCCAAATGGGGCAACCTTGGTTTTGGAATTAATTGCGGCCAAGTCCTGGTCGCGGAAGGTCCCGCCGCTTCTTTACAGTGGATCTACATTGCTTCACAGCGAGCAGTGAACAGAACGGGGGGGGCCTGAGCCGCTGGTAAATATTGGTGCGACAGCAGGCTTCAAACCACCTTATTCTGCCCACTGGGGCTTGACATTTTGACAACAACAATGGCATCGGCTACCACTGGGGTTTTTTGCACTCAAGTCTAGCAAGGAACTGCAACAACCATAATGCTCCCTGGCGACGCCCACATGGGCGGGACTCTATTTTGAATAAATTACGTGCAATTACAACTGCCTGAATTGTTTGTTGTTTCCAACCAGTGATCAAGGGCGGAAGGCACGCCCGAAACGCGTATGGTACAAGGAATGAGGCAAGGCGGGCTGCTGTACCACCGCCTGCGGCAAGCTGTGTGTCTAACCCCCTCGTGTGTGACCTTCCAAATGGGGCAACCTTGGTTTTGGAATTAATTGCGGCCAAGTCCTGGTCGCGGAAGGTCCCGCCGCTTCTTTACAGTGGATCTACATTGCTTCACAGCGAGCAGTGAACAGAACGGGGGGGGCCTGAGCCGCTGGTAAATATTGGTGCGACAGCAGGCTTCAAACCACCTTATTCTGCCCACTGGGGCTTGACATTTTGACAACAACAATGGCATCGGCTACCACTGGGGTTTTTTGCACTCAAGTCTAGCAAGGAACTGCAACAACCATAATGCTCCCTGGCGACGCCCACATGGGCGGGACTCTATTTTGAATAAATTACATGCAATTACAACTGCCTGAATTGTTTGTTGTTTCCAACCAGTGATCAAGGGCGGAAGGCACGCCCGAAACGCGTATGGTACAAGGAATGAGGCAAGGCGGGCTGCTGTACCACCGCCTGCGGCAAGCTGTGTGTCTAACCCCCTCGTGTGTGACCTTCCAAATGGGGCAACCTTGGTTTTGGAATTAATTGCGGCCAAGTCCTGGTCGCGGAAGGTCCCGCCGCTTCTTTACAGTGGATCTACATTGCTTCACAGCGAGCAGTGAACAGAACGGGGGGGGCCTGAGCCGCTGGTAAATATTGGTGCGACAGCAGGCTTCAAACCACCTTATTCTGCCCACTGGGGCTTGACATTTTGACAACAACAATGGCATCGGCTACCACTGGGGTTTTTTGCACTCAAGTCTAGCAAGGAACTGCAACAACCATAATGCTCCCTGGCGACGCCCACATGGGCGGGACTCTATTTTGAATAAATTACGTGCAATTACAACTGCCTGAATTGTTTGTTGTTTCCAACCAGTGATCAAGGGCGGAAGGCACGCCCGAAACGCGTATGGTACAAGGAATGAGGCAAGGCGGGCTGCTGTACCACCGCCTGCGGCAAGCTGTGTGTCTAACCCCCTCGTGTGTGACCTTCCAAATGGGGCAACCTTGGTTTTGGAATTAATTGCGGCCAAGTCCTGGTCGCGGAAGGTCCCTCCGCTTCTTTACAGTGGATCTACATTGCTTCACAGCGAGCAGTGAACAGAACGGGGGGGGGCCTGAGCCGCTGGTAAATATTGGTGCGACAGCAGGCTTCAAACCACCTTATTCTGCCCACTGGGGCTTGACATTTTGACAACAACAATGGCATCGGCTACCACTGGGGTTTTTTGCACTCAAGTCTAGCAAGGAACTGCAACAACCATAATGCTCCCTGGCGACGCCCACATGGGCGGGACTCTATTTTGAATAAATTACGTGCAATTACAACTGCCTGAATTGTTTGTTGTTTCCAACCAGTGATCAAGGGCGGAAGGCACGCCCGAAACGCGTATGGTACAAGGAATGAGGCAAGGCGGGCTGCTGTACCACCGCCTGCGGCAAGCTGTGTGTCTAACCCCCTCGTGTGTGACCTTCCAAATGGGGCAACCTTGGTTTTGGAATTAATTGCGGCCAAGTCCTGGTCGCGGAAGGTCCCGCCGCTTCTTTACAGTGGATCTACATTGCTTCACAGCGAGCAGTGAACAGAACGGGGGGGGCCTGAGCCGCTGGTAAATATTGGTGCGACAGCAGGCTTCAAACCACCTTATTCTGCCCACTGGGGCTTGACATTTTGACAACAACAATGGCATCGGCTACCACTGGGGTTTTTTGCACTCAAGTCTAGCAAGGAACTGCAACAACCATAATGCTCCCTGGCGACGCCCACATGGGCGGGACTCTATTTTGAATAAATTACGTGCAATTACAACTGCCTGAATTGTTTGTTGTTTCCAACCAGTGATCAAGGGCGGAAGGCACGCCCGAAACGCGTATGGTACAAGGAATGAGGCAAGGCGGGCTGCTGTACCACCGCCTGCGGCAAGCTGTGTGTCTAACCCCCTCGTGTGTGACCTTCCAAATGGGGCAACCTTGGTTTTGGAATATATATATATATATATATATATATTTTACACAAGTAAACAAGTGAAGGCACTCCAGTCAGTAGTCCATTTCAAAGTTCTTTATTCAAAACTGTGTTCGCCAACGCGTTTCGCACCAGAGTTCTAGATCACGGCAGTTTCTTACAGTTTGTCCCTTGTCTCTTTCTGTATTTATAATGCTTCTGCATACAGTGCATTCTGGGATATGTGGTTTCTAGTGATTGTGTCACATTTTACAAAACGATATTTTCAAGTATTATTCATAGGTATTTTGAATTTAGAAGACTTGATCAATTGGACATATTGGTTCACCGTCCTATTTACAATTCACATCATATATTAATCCATATTGATTACGTGTTTTTACAACTGTATGGTTATATGTGTTGCGAGTATGTTTCTTCCTGTTTGATGAATATCCCCATGTACTTGATGCTTATTCGGCTACGCGGTGTGTGACCCGCTCACATTTTGGTTATCAGATTTGAAAATTGATATTAAGCAAATTTGATTGGCATGTGTAAAATTACATTTTATGCCATGTATTGTGTGTTGGGGATTTTTTCTTCATTTCCAGGGCTGAGTGCCCTTTGCACCGCTGACCAAGCAAGCATGTTTACATGAGGGTATTTTATGAATAACTCAATACGAATTTCTGGCAGTTAATCATTTTTCAACATTCTACACATCTTTTATCACCTTTGTTTCTTTTCATTCTATGTTAGTTCAGTTTTCAACTGAATTATTTTTACAAAGAATAATTTTTACAAAAAAGTGATGACTTTCTAATGAATTTTCACATCATGTTCATAAGTGAACATACAGTTCCTCGTCCCCATTCAGTCCCAGCGGTTGTTTTGTTTTGAATTTCATGATGAGTTTGGACTCCAACCTCCTCAATTTAAGTTTTCTGTCTCCCCCTCGTTCATGTTGGGGGGCAGCTGCCAGTCCCGAATATGTTATGTCGAGCCATGTTTTTCCTTCATGGCTTGCTATATGTTTGGCCATGGCATATGCTTGGTCTCTATTCGTTATAGCACGGATGTGTTCCAAAATTCGCTTCTTCAGGGGACAAGTGGTACTCCCTATGTACCTTTTTCTGCATTTGCATTGTAATAAATATACAACAAATGATGTCTCACATGTAATAGTTTCCCTAATGATGAAGTTCTTGCCAGCGGCATCTTGCAGGTTCTTTAGATTCCTTCCGATTTTACACGCTTTGCATGTTTGGCATTTTGTAAAGCCACTCCGCCTGTTATCTAGCCAAGAATTCGTTTTTTTGTTTTGGTTGTGGCTTTGAACCAAATGATCAGCAAGATTTGGTGCTCTTGTGTATGTTATTTTGGGGTATGCTCCTATGTTTTTTCCAATATCTGGGTCTTTTCTCAATACATGCCAGTACTTCATCATGATTTGTCTGATTTTTTTGCTTTCTTTGATGTATCTTATTATCATGTGTGGTTGTTCATCATTAGTTGTATTTTTTTTTTATGCTTATTCTTTTGTTTTTTGGTTTCTGTGATTGTTAATTCATTGTCACTTTTGTTGCTTGTTTTGTTCATTAGTAGATCCGTTCTACTTTTGTTTCTGGCTGCGGCTTCTCCTCTCACAATATCCGTTTTTTTGTATCCTCTTTGTATGAATCGTTTTTTTGTCTCTGAGAATTTTTTCTCCATTACATTTTCTTCCGAACAATTCCTCTTCATTTGCAAGAGTTCACCATATGGTATGCTTTTCTTCAAATTGACCGGATGAAAGCATTGGCCGTGTAATATACTGTTTGTGGCAGTTTTCTTACGGTGGGTAGTTGTCTGGATTTTGTTGTTTTTGACATATACTTTGGTATCCAAGAATTCCACTTCTTTTGCACTTAAGTTGTATGTGAATCTTAAGCCCACATTATTGTTGTTTAATGTGTCAAAGAATTTCTTGAATCCATTTTCAGTGCCCTTCCATAGGAGAAATAAGTCATCAATAAAGCGCAGCCACAGTGCTACGTCCGCCATGTAGTGGTCGTTCTCCTCTCCCCAAGCCACGCATCTCTCCCACCACCCCATCACGAGATTTGCGTAGCTCGGGGAAAAAGAGACGCCCATAGCGGTCCCACAGCACTGTGCATACACCTTCTTGTCAAATAAAATTTTTTTGTTGTAGAGACACATTGTGATCATTTGTATCAGCATTTTCGAGTGTTGGTATTCAGATATTGGACGTTGTTGGAGGAAGTATTGAATAGCCTTGATACCAATTACGTGGTCTATTGATGTGTATAGCGAGATGACATCTATTGTCACTAGGAGGTAGTTGGGTTGCCAATCTGTGTTTGACAAGATACGTAAAAAATCACCAGTGTCTTACAGATAGGAGCTTAGTGTTGGTACAATAGGGGCAATGAAATAATCCACATAAATTGATACGTGTTCATAGAGACTACCACAGCTTGATATTATGGGTCTCCTTAGAAGTTTCTTTAGAAGAAAGCAAATATCTCATGGTGGAAAATCCAATCACACCAACCATCTACTTTCTTCCGAAAGTTCATAAGACTCTCAATAAACCACGGGGAGTGGGCAGGAGGGAGACAGGGCAATCATACAGTGTGGAGGATTCATGGTTGGGGAGGGTGGAGTTGTTGTTGTGGACGGGAGGAGGGGAGGCATCGGGCTGGGAGATAAGGGAGTCGTAACATGTTATAATGTTGAGCGTGAGAGAGGTAAGTAGAGATTGGGTATGATCAGTGGGATTAGTTGTGGAGGGGGAGGGGGAGCTCAAGAGGGGGGTAAAGCGAGAGGGGTGTGAGGGGATTCCGTACTAGTACTAGTGATGTAGGCTAGGGAGGTCAATAGTGGGTTGGAGGGGTTAGAGTGGTTGGAGGGAGGAGAGGAGGAGGGTATATCTGGAAGAGGTGAAAGGAGGATAGTGGAAAAGAAGGGAGAAGAAGGTGATAAAATTTGGGGTGATTCAGAGGGACGAGAAGTGGGTGCAGGGGAAGTGTTGGGGGGTGATTGGCCGTGGGATTGAGGCAGTGAGTGGGCAGGGTTCAAGGATTGTGTGAGGGATTGGGAGGTAGTGCTAAAGTGTTGTTCAAAGATATCGAGGTTATTTCCTGATGAGTGTATGAGAATGGTTCCGAATTTGAAGATGGAGATATCTATTTCACCTGGAAAGGAGGGGGACGGCGTGGTGGAGAGTTTCAGGCCGTATGGGATTTTGCGTGAATTAGATATAGGGAGGTGTCTCAGAAATAGGCTTTTCCATTTAGATGGGCGTTTGGTGAAGAAGATGAAGTTGGTGATGAGTGAGGAGTTGGGGCTTTTGTGATGATCGGCAAATAGAGTTTCTGGGTGGAGCCAGAGAAGTTTGTGCTTGAAGTTTTTCTTGCCATGTTTGGAGAGGTGGGAGGGGTAGAGGATGGACCAGGAGTTAGGGCCGATTTTCGAGATGGGTGAGCTTGAGGTTGGGGGGGGGAGAGAGAGGGGTGGCATGATTCAGAGAATATGGAGAGAAAGAGTGCAGGTCAAAGTAGAGTGCGATACTCCTTGCGGTGAGGATTAAGGTAAAATACCTAGCATAAAATTAAGTGGACAACCAAGAGAAGTAGAGCATCAAATGAGGATGGGCAGGTAACTAATAAGAAAAAGTGTAAAGCAAAACAATAATATACGTCATAAGGGTTGAGTAAAAGGAAGGATATATCTTATTAAACAGTCCAGGAGTTAAGGAGTTAGAGATTGACGTGGGTGTAAAGCAAAGTTAGATAAGTACAACAATAAAATAAATATCTAAGCGATAAATTACTAATGAGCATATAATGGCAGTATAGGTTATAGAGGATAGGTCAAAAGTCAGTTGAGGAGGTGGTAGGGGTAAGGTGAGGAATATATTGTAGTAGTTTAATTAAAGAGGTTAGGTATAGTAGGGAGGTAGAGGAGAAAATTGGAAGGAAGAGTGAGGCAATATTTTTTTATTTTTTTTATTTTTTTTAGGCAAATAGGAAACAAATACAGCAATAAAATAATATAATATACCCAAACATAAATTAATTAAAGTGCATATAAAAGTATTATGAGTTGCAGGGGATAGGTCAGAGGTCAGTTAAGGAGGGTGTAAACATGAAATGAGGTAGTTGGGAAAGAAGGTGAGAATAGTTGGAGGGTATAGTGGAATAGAATAACATTAGGAAGAGTAATAAATTAAAAGGAAGCGATAGAAGAAAGATAAATGAGGAGAAATGCGGAGAAAGGTATTTAGGAGAGAGATAGAAAACAATGAGAGATATGGGAGAACGTGTACAGTGTAGAGATAGCGGGCATGAGATAACAGATGTAAAGTAGTGATCAGGGCTACCTTTTTTAAGATGGCCGCCGAATTAGCCGATGTGCAGTCAGTCCTTTATTAGTTTCATTGATTCAATTTGGGCAAGTGGATAGAGGATAATAGAGTGAACAAAATGGATGCCAGTTAGAGAGTGTGATAGATCCTGATGAGATAATGAGAAACAAAATGGGGAGGCAAACAGGGGGATCATCTGGCGATCTAGAGAAGAGACACAGAAAGCGTCCATGAGTGATGCACAAAAACACTGGGCAGATGTGCGCCCTCCGCCAAGTTCGATACACAACCTGCACTTCTTATGAAGTTAGTCCGATCAGGGCCCCAGAAACCAGGGAACGAGGCAGGCGAGGTGGCGGACGTCTCGGCCTCAGGTCCTCGGCTTAGATCCAGCAGAGCAAATGCTCGGAAGACGGGGCGGGGATCCTCCAGGCCGAGAGGAGCAGAGCGTGCCCCCCGGACGGGCATAAGACGGCAGAGCCCCGCAGCGTTTCCGGGGTAGCGGGGCCACTCCAGGCCAAAGGTCCAACCCGGCTGAGGGGGGGAGTTCCAATAGCAGGGCAAGCGGTGGCGGCACAAGTGGCGATGTCCCATCCGACGGGGAGGTAGCGGAGTTTCCGTACAGGTGCTGGAGCCACGACGCGACAAGCCCCAGGAGGCTCCAGGCAGGCGTCGCAGAGGGAAAAGAAGAAGATTCACCAGACCGGGCGAAAGTGTACCCCCCTCCAAAGCATCAGTCAGATGGGGGTGCCAATAGCGGACACAGTGGTATGCGGCCACAGGAACAGAGGCATCGGTAGCGTCATGGAGTCGCAAGCGGGACACAGCCACTCGGTCCGTGGGATCGAGCAGAGACCGTCCAGGGACAGTGGTATGCGGCCGCAGGAGCAGGGGCATCGGCAGCACCACGGAGTTATTAAACAGGGGACCCAGCCACTCGGTCCACGGGGCCAAGCAGAGACCGTCCAGGGACAGTGGTATGCGGCCACAGGGGCATCGGTAGTATCGGCAGCATCACGGAGTCACAAGCAGGGGGATCCGGCCACTCGGTCCGCGGTGTTGAGCAGAGACCGTCCCGGCAGATTGAAACATCTGGTCCATGAAACTCGGTAAGTGGCGGTCAGAAGTCTATATCAGAAGCCTGTGTCTTGAGGGGTTGTCTTCTGCTTAAAGGTGGTGTAGGTGGCAGCACTGCTTTAAGTGGTTTTTCCAGGGATTTTCAACCAAAAGGTGATCCCAAAACCAGGAGCTTTTCAGTCAGCTCCTCCTCAGGGGGCCATCTTCGACATCCATTTCACCAAGTAATGCCTCAGAGCTCTATCGCTCACAGTTTTTGTCTCAAAGTTTGATGTAATGCATAAAGGGAAAGGGAACTCCAGAATCTTTCTGCCTATGTGTCCTAGATTACGTGAATATTTTTGTATACTGCTTTGTTCCTTTTATTTTAATAGTATCTTTGTCAGGCCTATATTAAAATTGCTTGTATTATGTTCACAGAACAACTGAATATGTATAGAGAACTGGTTCTGCGCAGCTTGCTTCCAAAGGTGACTGGATACGCATCTTTAACTGGTATTCAAGCAGATGAGGAATTCCAAGGTCGATTTTGTAAATATAGACTGATCCTCAGTGGAATTATGACTGCTGTATAAATCTTGCTCCATACCAATTAACATCGCTTTTCCCAGACCACTGACTGAACCATACAGCTTAGTGCATATCATTCACTGATAGTAATATGTTGTTCTCTGGAATTGTAACATCCATACGACAATCTTGCATTTTGCGTTCAGTGAATATTAGATGTATTACAGACGTAATAATTATTTTTCCTTATGGCCATGGCTGCGTCAAAAGTGATTTTTTGTAAAACAATATGTGGAATTATCCTTTGCAAAGAATTCTGCAAAATGTACAGTTTTAAATGGACTAGAATATCTTCTCTTGCAGGTAGTAGTCCATGATCATCATCTAATAACACGGCAGTGCTGTAAAACATCTACATCTGAATTTTCCAAGCAGGGCAATTCTTTTCGATGTTAACGTATCTACCATCTTTGAAGAAATCTTTTTCTTTTCCATGACTGTAACTGGTTGAACGTAGTGCAATTTCTAATTAAAAGCGAAGTGATTTCTAAACATATATTCTTTGAAACATCCAAAGGTGATGGTTTGAAGGCTTGCAATGCGCCACTGGCTTTCGCATGGGCCACATTCCAGTCAATCAGTGGCGTAACGAAACTTGATGGAGCCCCCATGCAAAGTACATGGAGGGGCCCCACATGCTCTGGACCCAGTTAGGTGCTCTTGGGCGAGGGACCCGCCGCCTCTGGACAGCGCCAAAGGGGGCAACTGGAGCCCGGTGGCCCACCGGCACCAAGGGGCTATGTTACACCACTGCAGTTCATTGTTTTTTGCCCTTTGCACCACTCGAGTCAGTGTGAAGCCGTATGCAAATCAGTTTGGGTCAACCTTGTAGATCAATATTCTCTTTTGGGGAGGGTTAAACTCAGATTATTTTGGACAGTCTTGATTTCCTTCTGATTGTTTTTGATGTAACCGGTTCTGTTTAAAACGTTTCATCTCTACATCCAATTTTCTTCATTTATGTGAGTTAATACTGTTTAAATTTTTATCTTTTTAGCTAAGTAGGACATTATCTCTGCAGAAGCATTCTTCTTTGGGAATAGTACTAAGTAAAACAGAGATTCTTCAGGAACAAGTTTACCTTTTGGGTAAGATTGCTTTGGTTTTGTGGGAGCTCAGTCACAACTCAAATCTACATTTTGGCCTCTCTCCCACAACACATCACAATATTATTTAATGCAATGTTGTGTGATGCACAATGTAGAGGTCTGCATTGCTTAACTCTGTTTATTTTTTATTAGGGCTAATGCAACATAGTGGGAGATAATAAAGTGAATACTATCCTGTTTGGTACGTTTGATCCTTGAATATTTTTTGCGTGGTTTTCACTTGCATTTTGCAGTCTTTGCATATTGCTTGATTATCATAATTGCCTATTTAACATCTTAATGATGCCTTAACCGTTGCAAGCTTTTAACGGCTAATAGGCTTTTAATATTTAAAGCCAATGAGTTTGTGTTTATTGGTGTGTGTACTCTGCAGAAGAAGGTAAGCTATAATTCTTATTTTGAATGCAGATTTGGGTTTAAGGATGATTGACCCAGAAAATACCAAAAGCGTCATACTGTTTTATATGAGTTTTTCAAACATAGAGTAAAAAATAATATAACGTGTCACCAGAATTTGAGTTTGCAAACAACAGAACCCTGCTGGGTAAGTATATAACAGAGAATACCAGGGTAGCTCATCTATACGTATATAATACGAAAACATTTAAGAAGGCTGAGTAAGAATTTGCCTAGTACAGAGGTGTATCGCTATTTGTACTAAATTTTGCTTTCATTATAGAGAATCATTAATATATTTCTATATTTAAAATGTTAAATTATTGCACATGTCATAATGCAAGGCAGGTAGCATAATAGCCAAAAGGTTATCACAATGATTTATTTTCAAGAGGGTGAGCATTGTGTTTCTCCATGATCCATACAGAGCCTGATTACAGTTCAGGTGAAGCACTATTCCCAGATGGGATACCACTCTACTTGATCATGACTCACCCATTTCTACTCCCAGTTTTTCCAGGTGTGAGAACTTCGGGTTTGATTTAATTATCCAGTCATTCCAGCTACTAATCCTGTATGAGTCTTTTAATGCAACAGTTAAGCAGAACTAATCTTACGTTACCCTCCCCTCCTTTCCCTACTCCACTCCCTCCCACACAAAAACCTTGGCACACATTTAAAACATACACAGAGCCAGTGGTAAATGTTTGTATTAAACCTCTCAGAATAGTGAATAATATGTGGAATTGCATGCGGTAATTCTGTGTTTGGTCAGTTATCCCCATTTTGAGGAGTTCAACTTGTAATTGCATGGTACCGGCATGGTGGTGCAGTACAGTAATAGTAATTGTGTGTGTGGAGTTTGTACCCTGCTATTATGGTGAAACTCACAATTAGGCCACTGTTTCTTAGAAGGAGGTGCAGATTCACTTATTTTTAAGTCGAAACCTACCAGCCAGCACAGCTGTCTGGTTTGCTAACAACATCTTGGGGACATTCAGAAAGCTTTCCTGAGAATGCATTTCATCCATTGCTTACCATTGGCTTTGTGGTTTGTAGCTCACATTTGCTTTCTTTATCTACACTGGCTTTATTTGTTTTAGGCTTTCCAGCTTGAGTTCATCCCTTCTCATGCTCAAACCCTATTTACTGTATTCTTCCACCAGTAATGTATTTCTGTAATAAGCCTTTCAATCTTGTGTTTATCTTGTCACATATGCTTTCAAAGATGGCGGTCAAAGGTCAGGTTCTGTCTTCCAGGGAGCTTGGTGTTTACTTATACTCTAAGCCAATGCACCCTACCCCACACTATTCAAATAAGCACCGCTGCACTGTTCGCCACTGCTCTCTTTGCCAATCCACTCTAAGCCATTCTAATCTACTCTGCACCACTACACTCTACAACACTCTACTCTACACCACTCCACTCTACGCCACTTCACTCTACTCTGAAACAATCTACTCTACGTCACTGCCCTCTTCACCTCTCTTCTCCACTCTGTGCCACTCCACTCTACGCCATTGCACTCTATGCCCCTGCAATCTATTCTGCACCACTCTACGTCACTGCACTCTACATCAATGGACTCTACACCACTTTACTCAAAACCAATGAATTCTACACCAATTTACTCTGCACCACTGTACTTCACGCCACTTCACTCTAGTGCACTCTATGGCACCCCACTCCATGAAACTCCACTCTATGACTCTCTAACACCACTCTATGACACTCTACTCCACTCTATGCAACTCAACTTTACAAAACTCTACTCGCCTCTATGCCACTGTACGACACTACTCCACTCTGCGACACTCTATGCAACTCCCTCTACACTACTTCATACCCCTTTACTCCATTCTATTCTACAACACAATACTCCACCCCACTATATACTAGTCCACTCTGACACTTTATGCCACGCCACAGTACTCCACTCCACTCTACAACACTCTACTACACTCTATGCCATTCCACTCTCCTACACTACTCCAATATATGCTTCTCCACTCTATGACAATGTACTCTGCTCTACATCACTTTACTCTACAACACTCCATGCAACACCTTCTACTCCACTCTACTCTGCTCTACACTAATTCACGACAACACTCTTTGCTACTCCATTCTACAATACTCTACTCCACTCTGATACTCTCCGCCACTTAACTCTACTCTACCTTATGTCTTTCCACTTTGCAACTCTACTCCCTCCACAACACTCCACAACGCTCTACACCACTTCACTCTATGCCACTTCATGACACTCCACTTCACTCCTCGCAACTCATCTCGCAACTCATCTCTACTCTACAGCATTCTATGCCATTCCACTTCACTCTGACCCACTCCACGTCTCTCTATGCCACTTTATGACACCCCAATCCAGTCTCCTTCACCCCACTGACGTTTAGCCATGCTGAACAGCAGCCACGCTTGTGTACAGTATAGCTGAAAAACAGATTGCCATAGCCAATAGCTCCTGCATAAGCTAGGCCTTTTTTGGATTTCCAATGCTTGTTTTAAGGGGTACTCCCTGGAGCATCTGTTGTCATTTACAGGTGGTGACACTCTCTATTGAGATAATTACTTATACTTGCAAGATGTTGAGGTGCCGGGTTTTTAGGAACCCGGTGGTGCCAGGGGACAACACCCGAGGACCTCTGAGTTCTCCCTTGTTCCGGACCACAGAAACAATGAGTCTTCTAGTCGCAGTCAGAGATCAAGCTTTTATTGGTAGCTACCAAGTAACACGTGTCCTAGAAGCACGACAAACACGGGTCATGTATTCTCAGGAGACTGTACGTGTTCGTTTTTACAGAACCAGTCTTCTCCTTTTATACAGAAATAATGGCTTCAAGCAAGAATTCTTGAGTTTATGATATGGCTGTAAACATATTTCTGTAATAATACAAAGTGCGGCGTCACGTAAGCAAACCCACATTTTAGATGTCCAGTTCGTGACAGATTACCCAGCAAGATCCGGGGACTCCCATCAGATATCGATGAAACACCAATAAAGGCAGGTACCACCCAGTCATAAAACTGGCCATAAAGAAGAAGTATGGACAGGTGCATGTTTGTAGAAAGCATGTTCTGTATGGGGTGAATGGTTTGTGGAATGTTATGTGTCGATAGTATCGTATTCGGCCACTGGGCGGGGAGCCGCCCAAACAGGTTTGGCTTAAGGCAATGGAGTCAGTTTGGACAGGTCAGGGGGAAGTCAGGGAAGGTGGACGTGTCCTTTTGGATCAAGCTCGACCTTTAATTGACTTAACATGAGGGCAAGACGTAAGATGGATGCCGTTCACAAAATGGAGTCTAAGGGATTGGGACGGAAACTACGATTTAGGGGTGTTGGCTACCCTCGATTGTCACGCAAATACATAGGAATGATGTCCTAATCATTATCGGTTCACGGACACTAAATTCGTCATGGTACGTTGATATTTTGTGACACGGGTATTGGACCTCGATATTGGGATAACAATAGGGTCCAGATTTTCAGAACCACAGACCCTCCTTTTGCCCTTATGTAAGGCAATAACTCATGTTAATCCGAGTCCAACTCTGTATGAAGGAATTCGTGGAGATGCTGCTGTAACATCATCCTGTTGCTTAGTTCGTCCCTTGACGCAGGCTTCCGTACACATGAAGTAGCACAGAGGCCACAGAGTGCAGGAGCGCACTGGACACATAGGCAGAACATAAACAGAAGTGTTAAGATCATCCCAATGAAGATTAGCGTTTTCCATCCCCAGGCAGCGATCAGTCCCCAGAACCACCCTAGCAAGGACCAATCCTCTTTCTCAACGTGAAGGGAACCAGATATTTCATGTAGTTTAGAGATGGCCTGGTATACTGTCGGTGCATTATCAGGGATGAATATGCAACAACTGGATTGGATGACCCTACACACACCACCACGATCGGCGAGTATGATATCAAGGGCAATTCGGTTCTGAAGGGTCATAAGTCGATCCGACTGAAGCTCGGTTGTCAAATTGCCAAGTGCTCCGGCCGTTGTAGTCACGGCGGATTCAACTATCCTTGCTAACTGGCGAATATTCCTGCTGTTCACCATAGGCCCCCACAATGGCAGAAAACCTTTTGCGAAGTCAGCGAATTCCTGACCCGCGGTGTCGTCTTTACTCACGACACCTCTAGCTGTCCTTGTCCGATGGTAATCTGCTCGGGCCGTGTAGGTAGGAGGCAGCAGAAATGAGATGAAGCACGTGCCTGAGAAGTCAGGGGGTAACCATGTATAGGCTTGGTCGTGGCAGACGAAATACGTGCCTTTGGCTGCTAAGAGTATAGGGGAAGTTCGGGAGGCGAGCACATATGTTTCTGTGCAAATGCTCTTTCCTAACTGTGCAGTGGGATCTCTACCAATACCTTGTAAACATAGGTGACCTCGGTGGGGCACTATCCAAACTGGGCGGGATTTCTTTGCTGCCTGGCTCTTGATCAGGTAAACGCCATGTTTGGTTACGTTCCAACGAGTGTATGGAGTCAGTTCATCTTTGGGGATAGTCAGATATGTGTCGAACTCTCTACTCATATTTCTTATCCCTGCTATTAGTGCCTTGTTACTGGAATCACTTTCAGTGGAACGGGTCGGGTATGGTTCTAGGGCGAATAGGAACATGGTCTGAAAAGCCCACAGAGAACCATAATAACTAAATGGCAGGATGAAGTATGGGATACCCTTATCCGTCGTGTGCGGCATGAGTCCGCATATTCAACAGTTTGATGTGTTCATTATAGACTGGTGTTGGTGTAGGAGTTGGATGAAAGAGTTATTCACAAATTCGAGCCTTCTGGCGGACTCGTGTTCAGGTAGAGGGTGAAAAGAATGTGGGGAGAGAGTGGGAGAAGGCGTCGGCAGAGTGTCATTTAAGAGTAGGGAGACTTGAAATACGAATAGAGCATAACCAATCAAAAGCATCACAGTGCTACACTGCATTAGAACACATATTATTAAAAATCTTTTCTTGGACAGTATAGTACACAATTGTTTTTCAAAGTTCGTAAGCTTGACAGGTCTCTCTACCCTTGGAAACTCCATCCTCTACTTGCTGCCCGCGGTGGTAGGTCGATTCTGCCAGGGAGCGCGCTCCGTTCGGTCCGGGGTGACTCCCTCGGACCAACCAGAACCGTGGACCTAAAACTTCCTTGGTTGCACTCCCGACACTTCAACCGCGACCCTAGCAGCGGAACCGGATGGCGGTTCGAAAATCAAAAATGAGCTAGTTCCCTGGGACGAGAGAGCTGGAAGATAAAAAATAGTTCTTGGGGGAAAAGAGAAATTACATTAGATCAAGGTTTTATTAGTCTCTGGGGCTGGATCTCAGGTCATATCGTCGCTTCTCAGGTATGGTGTGGTCTTTAAACAATGTCTTAGGTTCGGTAGTGTCCAATTGCATAGATGGTGACACACGTCCTTGCAAAATACGATCACTCTCCTTTTCGGTACCAGTCTCTTTTAAACGTGCATCACTGAAAGGGATGAAATGAGGTACGGATTCAGTCTTAGAGTCGGCAAGTCCTTTATCGACCCACCGGTCGTATGGAAGGGGCAGAGGGACCCGTTTGCAATGGGTCCCATGCACCCAGTTCTTTTTGCCGTCCACCCGAACCGCTGATCTCGTGGAAAGAAGTACCAGGTATGGTCCGGTCCACCTCGGCTGTCCGTTGTTGGTGCGCTGGAAGTTCCGCACCAGGACCCACAAGCCGGGTTCGATGGTATGACCTGGATCGTCAGAGGCTGGCGGAGAGGAACTGTGAACATGTTGGTGTAAAACACGCAATTTAGCTGTCAATTCGCACAAATAATCAAGCAGTACGGGGTGTTCTATTTCACGGAGTTTCTTTGGTCTTGGCACGCCCCAGACGTTGGCTGGGCGGCCAAACACTATCTCGTGGGGGCTAAGACCTAATCTGGAATGGACGGTCATCCTAGTTGACAAGAGTGCTAGGGGCAAGGCGTCAGGCCATTTAAGACCTGTACTGGCTTGGATCTTGGCTAGCTTGAGTTTCAAAGTGCCATTGTAGCACTCTACTAATCCAGCTGATTGGGGGTGATTTGCAGCGTGGAATTTCTGGTGTATGCCTAGACACTCACACACTCTCTTCATCACTCGTCCTATGAATTCACTTCCATTATCACTCCAGACAATTCTAGGCATACCGAATCTCGGGAAGAACTCTTTGACAAGGGCTTTGGCAGTTGTCATAGCAGTATTGTCTTTAAGGGGGTACGCTTCCACCCACCTTGAAAAAGCGCAAACAACAACGAGCACATACTTTAGATTGTTGCACCTTTCCATGTGAATGAAATCGAGCTGCAAAACCTCGAACGGATACGTAGGAGGCGCAAAGTGACCAGCTGGAGTTGGAGTTCCTTTACCGGGATTGTGTTTTAGGCATATCATACAGTTTCTGACCACATTTTCTGCATATTTTGGGATATTGCTATTCTGCCATACTGGGGCCAATAGCTTACATATTCCTTTCGAACTGATGTGTGCCATGCCGTGAGCCATTGTTACTACTGCAAGTACGTATGCATTAGGTAGTAGCCATCGCTGGTGTTCCGATAATTCAACCCAACAACCATTCGCATCCAATCTACCCTTACTTTCTCTCCATTCATTCAACTCATTCTCAGTTGCCTCAGCTTGTATGCATTTTATGCTTTCAATGGTGTCCTCACACATTCCCACATCAGCAGTACATCTAGCGGGACCCGCAACATACATTCGACTCACCGTGTCCCTTGCGGTCTCTTTCGCAACCTCGTCTGCAAATGCATTCCCGCGGCCAATATCGTCTTGAATTTTCTTGTGTGCACTGCATTTCATAATGGCAACTTGTAGTGGCATGGTCAGTGACTCAAGGAGCTCATTAACTAGCTGACCATGTTGTATCTTTGCACCATGTGAGGTAAGGAAACCACGTTCACGCCATAATCTCCCAAAACTGTGAGCCACGCCAAAGGCGTATTGGCTGTCCGTGTACACATTCACTGGCTTTCCTTTTGCTAACACGCATGCTCTGGTAAGTGCAATAATTTCCGCAGCTTGTGCAGAGTTGTGGGAAATACGTGCGGTCTCTATAATGGTGTGTAATGTTGTTACAGCATATGCGGCAGTCGTATCACCATTCGGTAACTTGAAACATGAACCGTCAACCCATAAAGTATCATTGCATTCAGGAAGGGGAGTGTCCTGTAAGTCTACTCTCCCTTTTGTCTCTTCTTCTGTCCTAAAGCAGCAGTCATGTTTATCACTCTTGTCTGTTCCTGTCGGAATGGGTAATAACGTTGCGGGATTCAGTGTATCACACCTCTTTATGTGGATGTGGCTTGCTAGCAACGTCAGTTCGTAACTGGATAGTCGAGCGCTAGTAAGGTGTTGTGTCTTCGTCCTGTTTAGTAAAATGTCTACTGTGTGCGGAACCATAACGATCAGAGTATTATTCATGACTAATCCAGCGGATTGTCGAATGCAGACAGCTGCTGCGGCGGTAGCCCTCAGACAACTTGGTAGTGCCTTAGCCACAGGATCCAGAGTTGCCGAAAAATACGTGCATGGGCGCTGTCTGTTCCCAAAATGTTGTGTTAAGACTGATAATGCACAGCCTTCCTTCTCATGGACATATAATGTGAAAGGCTTACTGTAGTTGGGGTTTCCCAACACAGGGGCTGAACACAATGCATCACGCAACTTGTGAAAACTCGTCTGACAATCTTCAGACCAGGGCATAGGATTGGGCGTATTTTTACGGAGTAGTGCCAGCAAGGGTTTAGCTAGCAGTGAGAAATTCGGTATCCATTGTCTACAGTACGATGTAATGCCCAAAAAAGCTCGAACTTCTCTCTGTGTCCTTGGGGCACTTAGTTCTGCAATTGCCTGTATTCTTTCTGGTGTCAGTCTCCTTCCCTCCTTCGACAAGACGTGACCTAAGTAGGTTACTTCTTGTCGGCAAAATTGTAGTTTGGAAAGGGAGACTTTGTGCTTCATGTCACATAAGTGATGCAATAATGATAACGTAGCTTTCTTGCAAATTTCTTCAGTGTCCGCAGCGATCAGCAGATCGTCTACGTACTGAATCAGAGTTGAACCACTTTGTAGAACAATCATGTCTAGTTGTGTTTTCAGGGCCTGACTGAATATGGATGGGCTTTCGCAGTAGCCTTGAGGAGCGCACTTGAAGCGGATGCTTCGTCCTCCTAAATTAAATCCGAAAATATCTCTACTCTCCTCGGCAATCGGGATACTGAAGAAAGCGTTCTTCCGGTCAATCACCGAGAACCAATTTGCTGAAGCTGGAACCATTGTCAATAAAGCAGTAATGTCGGGGACGACTGGAAACTGTGGGATAACTATCTTGTTTACTTCTCTGAGGTCGATCACGAACCTATACACAGGGGGTTGTGAAGGATCAGTACGTTTTAAGACGGGCAAAACCGGACTGTTACAGACATTTCCTGTCGTTTCTTCGATGACGTCTTTATCAATTAAATCATGAACAATTTTCAACAACGCTTTTTCGCATTCGCTAGATATTTTGTATTGGGGAATACGTGGCAACCTAACGTCGGCTTTCAACGTTATGACATATGGTGTTATCTCCAAATGACCTACATCATTAGAACCATTAGCCCAGAGTATATCAGGCAGTGACAATAATTCAGTTGGAATATTTTCCTTTGATAAATACATCGAAGAAATGACCTTCTTGCCTAAAGTAAGTTGTACTCCCGGGGGAGAACAGTACAAAGTCGCATATAACCTTTTTAGTAAATCCAAACCTAACAAATTTTCACCACAACCTGTTGTCAAAATGAGGGGTGCTTCTAATTCGCATGGGCCAACAGAAAGGGATATAGGACTAGAGATCGGGTTTCTAACAGGGGCGCCAGAGAAACCTACTGAGACATTCATTTCGCCAGACAAAGGTGCGCCAGGAAGTTTCGAGTGCATGATAGAACTTTTTGTGGCACCAGTATCCAGCAGAAATGGCTCTGACACTCCTGAGGCTATTACCTCGACATAAGGTCCATTCTGATCTACCGGAACTGAGACAACTCCCTCTCTTTGTCCATGGCTGTCCTAGCAATCGTTACCCTCATTTTCGTGGTCAGCGTAATAGTCGTCAGCATAGTACTGAGCTGATTTAGACGATGAATTATTCTGTTGGTCAAAGCTATTCATGGACTTCTGAGGCGGAAAAGAAGTTGTATTCTGAGTGAAATTTCCACGGCCTCTACCTCTAGGGGCATGTTGAACACCTCTCCCCCTTACACCTTGACCACCGTTTAAACGTCGCGCAAGAGCCGGACAATTATCCTTAAAATGACCCTCTTCTTTGCAATACGCACATTGATTCGGGCCATATGTAGGACGCTGGTGGGAAAACTCGTTACCTTGCGCGTTCCTCGAATACTGCTGTCGCGGTTGATAGTCGGGCTGACTAGCCGTGTGAGGCGGATAGGCCTGCTGGAGGAGAACCTTAGTTTTCAAATCTTTCGTCTTTTTATCTGCCTTGTCTAGCTCGTCTTTACGCCTATTCTCATAGTACTGGGCTGTAGCTAAAATCTGTGCTGACGTAGAGACAGCCCAAGCACTCTCAGAGTCTTTTAGTTTATTACATAGTTCAGGGAGCAAATTATGTACGAACTTGTCCACAAACAATCTTTGGCCAACCTCGGTAGCCATATCTTGGCCACTGTGGTCGGTGAATGTTTCCTCAAATCTCGTGAAAAAGTCAGACACATTCTCATCTTTCTTTTGTTTACATGCTGATAGCTTGTCCCAATTTACGCGTACTTCAGGCATTATTGTCTTCATGTACGCTATAATTCTACCGGGAAGTTCAGTTATTAACGGCTCAGGTTTAAAACCACCGACTTGTCTAGCATCTGTAGTCGCAATGTTCGCCCATGAGTCACCTAGTTCCTGATCGTGATCCGTATGACGTATCTTGCTCCATAAAGGATGTGGAACAACGTTCCCAAATAACATGTCTACATCTGCTAAATTCATTATACATGAGCTTGCAGTTTGCGATAACTCCTTATAATACCCAGTTGGGTTCTTACGAGGGTCAGGTAGTGACTGTTTGAGTGCTAATACTTCCGATCTTTTCCATGGGACATGTACCCATACACGCTGGAAATGGGGCAGAATTGGTGGATTAGCATTCGCATCACCTTCCCTCCAAACAGGAGGAACCTCTCTCATGGGGTACTGTCTCGCTCTTTTCCTACTAGACGTACCACATTCAGACGATGACCCAGAATTACCACCTGTGCTTCGATATGATAATAATACCTCAACTGCTTTGTCGACATCGGGACCTACAATCATGCCTTCCCCGAATTTAAATCGTATACTACACAACTCTCGAGAGTTGTTCTCTTGACCATCATCTTCCAAATCCTCACACAGAAAAACACACATCTGTTCAAAAACATATCTTTGCGTCGGTTCATCCCATTGACGGAAAACGTTCATGACGGACTCTACATCATATCTGGCTGTATCCAGAGCCCAATTCCGTGCTAACTTATTCAGGCATTGCCTCTCTCGATAATCAGGCATTTGGCTTCGTAACTGTCTTAGTCCCGTATTAGGGGTCGTTTTAGGCGACCGAAAAAGTGGTGAAGGAATGTTAGTAATAATGCTGGCCGTTTTATGCCAGACGGAAGGTGAGAGTGGAGGAATAACTGGTGTCAGAACAGAGTCACGCAAAGCAGAAACAGAAGCGTTCGCAGAACTAGTATCGGAAGAAATAGAAGGTGCGCTAGGCGAAGTTGTAGAAGGAACAGTAGGAGAAGTAGATGTGACTGGTGAGCCTTGAGGAGGCTGCACTAGAGAAATAGAAGCCAGCTGAAGAGTAGCTGGTGAGTGCTGTAGAGGAGCTGGTATAACAGCTACCAGAGGTGCAACTAAAGGTTGCGGAGGTGCTGTGGCATTTTGCGCATAGGGTGGTGGCGAACTCAGCAAATGCGCCATTAATGGATCTTTCTCACGCTCTTTTACTGTCTCTTGCTGAAGAGATGGTAAAACAGGATAGCATTTATCTATTGCCATTTTACGTTGCCTGTGCAACTGCTCACTTATTCGATCCTCTTCGTTGTCTTTAAATTTTATCGCGGCTTGTATTACTGAAATACCCCTTTCCCTCTTATTCTTCTTTTCTAGTTTAATTGCCTTTTGTTTGGCCTCTTTACGCCATAAGCGGAAAGAGTCAAACATCGCCGGTCGGGCTTTCTTTTTGAACAGTTTGACCTCTAGGTTATCTAGAATTTCTGAGTCGAAACTACCATATTGGGGCCATTTTAAAACACCATCCTTACGGGTGTATTTTATCCACACTTCATTATATGTGATAGGACCTACGCCATGTTTTACATAGAGCTCATACGTTGGAGTTCCAATTGGAGGAACCGGACACGAATCCTCTAATCGGGAGTCCCTATTATAACCAAGACAAAACAAGTTTCCAAGTCTGCTAAAACCAGGCATCTTCGCTCACTAGTCTAGCTTCAAACTTCAAAGGTTTATCTATTATGATATTTCTCGTGAAAACACGAGTCCTTCGGCTTTGGGGCTTGCAAGTGCCAAATCAAGTCGTATCTCCAGGATACCAAAAACTAAGGACAAACTAAGGACTGGGAGACGCTCCACTTATACTTAACTGAAGTATTTGAAGATCGGTGATGTCGCTAGAAGACTCGTCTATCGTTTCGCTCTACCAAGGATCACTGGGTCCAAAACAAGGCGATAGTCAGGGCAGCAGTCCTTCGTAGCCGTCGGGACGCGGGGAACCTCGCAGCAAAGACCTTCGGAACCACGTCGACATACAGGGGTCGCTGAAGTGGCTGGCCGTCCTCCGGAATTTTCACACGAAGCTCCTCACGAACATCTGGCTTGGACCGTCGCCGCTTGATATCGCCCCGAGTTGGGCGCCAATTGAGGTGCCGGGTTTTTAGGAACCTGGTGGTGCCAGGGGACAACACCCGAGGACCTCTGAGTTCTCCCTTGTTCCGGACCACAGAAACAATGAGTCTTCTAGTCGCAGTCAGAGATCAAGTTTTTATTGGTAGCTACCAAGTAACACGTGTCCTAGAAGCACGACAAACACGGGTCATGTATTCTCAGGAGACTGTACGTGTTCGTTTTTACAGAATCAGTCTTCTCCTTTTATACAGAAATAATGGCTTCAAGCAAGAATTCTTGAGTTTATGATATGGCTGTAAACATATTTCTGTAATAATACAAAGTGCGGCGTCACGTAAGCAAACCCACATTTTAGATGTCCAGTTCGTGACAGATTACCCAGCAAGATCCGGGGACTCCCATCAGATATCCATGTCAGGATTAGCTACCACTATTCAGGCATTTCATGATGGTAACCCTATATCTCAGCTATGTCAGTGTTATCATGTGGAGGTCGCTCTGTGGTTCCCGTAGGGGGGCCCCTGTTCATCAATTTGGTAAGGTGCAATGATTATCATAACAATTGCAATAGGAATCAGTGCATGTTCTTGTTCGTTGAAAGCTGCCGATTAGTAGGAACCACTTGCCATTTGTACTCAAGCATTTATTTCTGACTTTTTCGATTACCTTTATAGAATTTTGCTAATTCATTCTCGTAAATAGGGCCAGATGTATCAAAGGGTTTTGCCCATTCTGTGTCTATGGGGAAATGTGTTGATACATATGGCCCATAGTCTTTACAGGCATACGCAAAAATCAGGGTTCTCCAAAGTTGGTCCTGACAGCCGGATCCATGCAGGATTTTTAAGATAACTACATTTATCTAATGAGTATATGTTAAAAATCTGGCATGGATCCGGCCCTGCAGGATCGACTTTGGAGAACCATGCGCTACATCATTGGATTTGTTTAGTAAATTAGATTGACGAGTTCTTTTTTTAATCAATCACTGCACCAAAACATTTTGGCTTCTAAAAAAGAATGGAGCTTATTTACTAGCCCCTTGCGCCGCCAGTGTGTCATGTTGCGTGACGCACCGGCAGCGTAACCTGCTGCGTGATATTTACAAGCTTTACGTGTGCTTGTAAATATCGCCCCTTTCCACGCAACACTTTGCGTGTTAGGGGTGTGACATGGGTGTTGCTGTGGGTGTTTCCAAGCAACACCCATGTCCACTGATGCATTTCCAGATTTACAAGCAATCGTAGACCTGGAAATGCGTCAGAATGCTACTCCACCCCAGGGGTGGCATAGCGAGGAGCAACGAGGAGAAATGTTTTAATTTATCCTCATTTTTTCCCTCTTTCAATGCGTGCTGCATTCTACATCACACATTGGATGAGGAAATCACCTCCATTGATTGTTTTTGTGCAGAAAGGTGCACCTACCTGCACAAAAACAATCTCTCCACGGCGCAGGCATCCTTGCACCATGGTGCAAGGGTGCCTGTACTGGCGCATGGCAGCAGTTTGTGCGCCAGCGCAGGGAATAGCACAGAGATGCGACACATTGTTGTAAATATGTCGCATCCCTGTGCTTTGAAACTAACGCAACGCAGCAAAATAACTTGCTGCACGACGCTGCATTAGTTTTTGTAAATAGGGCCCAATTTTCATAACAAAGGCATGTACCCAAACTGGTGATTAAGCGCATAATTTACAGAGATGAAGCTTCAACTGTGCAAGCAAATGTGTGCAAACCAATAAGTGCACAGGCACACATTGTCTATAACTGCCCAGATCATGAGTAAATGATTTTGAACTGTGTAAGTGATTGAGGTGGGTCTTTTAGTTAAGCCTGTGAGCTAACTCTGAATTTTATTTTATATTAATTTCAGCAGATGTATCCAACAGGGATATGCCCAGGATGCTCCACCATATGAACACATACAAAGTACATAAACAAACATAATAAGAGCATGGGCTAACAGAAACAACAGACAGAAATACAGACCGGCGACTCAAACAAACTACATGCATAAAGACACGATAGGGGAGGTTTTTAGCTGGCTGCTGAACTGTGGGCCCTGGGGGCGGCGGTTTGGGGGCGGGGGGGGGGGGGGGGGTGCACAATGAAAACCGTAGGTGAATCCAGATTGAGGTCACTGTAGCAGTAAAGGGCTGTGCATCTGTCTCTGTAGATGACACATGGTCAATTCCAGTTAGAAGACGGACTGGCTACGGGAAGACGGCAATATCTTTTAATCATCAGCTTATTGGACAGGTGCTGGGAAGTATTTTTTCCTAAAATAAACGGCTGATGCTCTACAAATCCATTTCTCCGCTTCCAATATGCTTCTGAGCTGCCGTGGTCCAAAATGTCCTCTTCCTCTAAACAAGCTCTAGTCTCTTCCCTTCATTCTCGCTCTTTGCCAAATGATCCTACTCAGGGCTTTAAGTGGGATGAGAAAACTGGGGGGGGGGTGTCTCTCAAAAGGGGCGTGGCCTCTGTAATTATGGGCGTGTCTTACACATGTAAGCTAAAAACCTGTGCTTAGCATGGTGTGCCACCCTACTGATATTTTGCTGCCTCTCTCTGGTATAAGTACAATACAACCACTAACATACACCTAACTTTTATAGGAAAATGCAGAAATAAAGTATTTTTGATTGACATACACCATAAACAAGCCATGACTAATGACGTTGTCTATGGTTGTTAGTTGCATAAGTCAAACAACGATGGCTTTGTTGTATATAATATCAGAAAATCTTCAGTTCTGAAATGATGAGACTGTAAAATAACTATAACCAGTCTTGTTGAAGTTACATCAAAGGCCGGTGAATGGTGGTAATCAGCCGAGTTAAAACACCTTTTTTCGCTCAAATCATTCTTTTTCCCAACATGACACCTCAGTTTGGTCCCAGCCATATGCAAATCTGCCTTGACCCTGCACTAACAGGAACAGTCCAGCCTGAACTGCCATCCCAGTTCCCTCCTGAACTGGAACACAAGGGCCCTAAGTTGGGTATCGCCCTGAATAGAGCTCGTCAATCTGGTATAAATTGATTCCACTGGGACAGTGAGCATAGGACCCATGTCTGGGCATATCCTTGCCACTTAGGACGTTACATCAAACACACAAAAGGTGATGGACGGAATGCTTGCAAAAAGTTTAACCACTGGCAGTCACGATGAGTAGCATTCCTTCCCATCGTTTTTTTTTACTACCATGCCACCTCAGTTTGGGCCCAGCCAAATACAAATTAGGCTTGACCCTGTCCTTAAGGGAACAGTCCAGCCTGACCTACCAGGCCAGGTCCTCCCGGTACCAGAACATATGTAACCCATGACAGGATTCACCCTGTTTGCGGCTCATCAATTGGATGTAACTTGATTCCACTGGCACAATTCGGGGTGCATTCTTGCCACTTAGTTCATTACATCAAACACACACAAAATGCTTGCAATAAGTCTAACCACTGGCAGTCACTCTAGGTATCATTCTAACTTATCGTGCTTTTGCCCACTGTGCCACCTAGGTTTGTATCCAGGCAAAGCAAATCAGGCTTGTCCCTGCTTCTGCTCTAGCTAGTGGCTGAGAATAATTAGAGCATTCAATCCGTCACCTTGTTGTTGTTGTGGGTGATGCCATAAATGTGACAGGCATGCCCAGAGATGAGTCCTGTGCTCACTGTGAAAGGGTAAAAGTACCTTCAAGGGATTTTGTTGATACTGTTTATAACATTTAGTTATAAATGCTGATTTAAGACCCAAATGAATGTTGGTCTACTGTGCAATTAAGCAACAATGGTTATTAATTAAGTTTATAGTACTCACACAGTGATCAAAATATAAAGAGCGGAGCAAATGGGTGTATATACAAGAAGTTTGTATTTAATACAGCTTAAGAATCAGAAATAGGATACAGAAAGTATATGTCAACAATGTTACAAGAAGCTTATATTGTCAAAAAAATAAAGCCTCTTCATTGAAACAATTGTATGCGCTTTTCTTCCTTGATGCAATTGATGTAATAAATTTAGTGAAGAAAAAGCGTAGGTCGACGTTTCGGTCTCTTATAAACTGTTTGTTGAGACCATCTTCAGGGCAATAACGATATATCTGAAGACCCCTTAGTTAACATTGATCAGCTTGCCACAGAGGTTCTGGCTATTGTCAAAAATAGGCACCTTGGATTCTGTGAAAAAGGTCCCCCGTTATGATTAGTTAGAAACAGCTCCTCGCAAACGTCCTGGCTGTTCATATAGGTGAATCACCTCAATTTAGTAAGCTCAAAGTCGTCACATGTATCGAAGAAAATCGGGGGTCTTTGCGCCTTGTATAATGAAGGTAGCGTGATCACTAGCATTCACAAGCTCGTTTGCCATAAGTTGGCAGGGTATGCTCAGACGTGAGTTCCTTGCTCACTTTGCCACTGGATTCAAGCATGCCTGGCTGAAGACGGCTTAAATGCCAGAAACCGGTCCTAGGAAGCTTGTTTCCGGTCCAGGGAAGGCATGGCTTGGCAGTTCGGGCTGGACTGTTCCCATGAGGCACAGGGTCAGACTGATTTGCATATGGCCATGTCTGAACTGGGGTGGCAGAGTGGGCTAAAGAACGGTGATGGATTAAACCCAGATCTGTTGACTGGGTGTGAGTGTTTGATTGGTTCAGATGCTCCGTCCATCACCACCTTCTTTTGTACCGCACTATGACATAGGCCTGGAGCCACACCATATTGATGAGCGCCAAGAAGGGTGAAACTTGCCTGGGGTTGCTTGTGGTTCCTTTAGGAGGGGGACATGACTAGCAGTTTGGGATGAACTGTTCCCGTAAGGGGCAGATGCGATACTGATTTGTATGAGGCATACCTTTGTCTAGAGTGGCATGATGGGCAAACAATTATGGACTGGAATGCGGCCCAGGAGATTGCCAGTGGCTGAGATGAATTCTGTAGCCAAAAATACAATGTCTCAACCGGTAATCCATTTAGAGGACAGATACAGGGAGAGTAGTAATCACTGGGAGAAGAGAAGAAAGTATGACCACAGGAAGTTTGTAGGTAGAAAGTAAATTCTTATTTGTAAGCAGTTGTATCAGCACTACAATACAATATATGCAAAAGTAACCAAACGCATGAGTGTGCACTTAACGTGCTTGTGAGAGTGAATGGCGCAGTGACAAAATGGGGTGAAAAACAGCGTGAGCGGCACAAGGGAATATACAACAGAATAAGTAGTCAATGATACAATGGATAATATATACAAGATAAGTATTTTCGTTTAGGCTTCTTGGGTTGACCATAGTGACACCAGAGGTTACGCTGGGTGGTCGACGGCTTAATTCCGGGTCATCATCAGGACCCGGTTACTAAATTCAATATAGTGCTGTTGTGGTAGTTAGGAATCAATCGAGACGCAGTGTGAAGAATTAGGGAGTCCAACTTGCTGGCAATGGCAGTATGAAGGATCAGAAAGGAACTCTGCAACAGAGATGTGGGAACTACGTCGGGACATGGAGTCTGTGTGGAATAATTTGTGCTGGGAGCAGTAGTTGAATGCCGAGGTCGTGTGCATACAGACCTCAAATGTCAAGGCGAGGCCGAGGGCTGAAGACGCGGTCATCGTGAAGTGTGGGACGAAATCCATCTGGAGCATGCAGTGGAGGGAATCCAGCAAGGACATGTGGCGAGGACCGGCGAGTGAAACGCCACGTACAACCAGCTAGGAGTGCTGTGATTATGAGATTAATTCAAGCATTCCTTCTGTCAGCTTGTTGTTGTTACAGTTGATACCCTAAGTGAGATGGATATGCTTTGACATGTTTCCCATGCTCACTGTTCCACAGGACTCAAACTACATCCTACTAACAAGCCCCAAGCACAGTGAATCTATTGTTGAGGGACCCTTCTGGAAAGGTGCCTAGTCTGGCAGTTTGGGGTGGACTGTTTCCATGTGGATCATTGTCAGAACTGATTTGCATAATGGGGTCCTTGGCAAAATTGGCATGGTGGGTGAAAAATTATAGACTGGAATGCCGCCCCAAGTGATTACCCGTGGCTGAGATTCATTTGGGCATTCCATCCATCATTCTGTTGTTGTTGAAGTTGATGCCTTAAGTGTGATGCGCAATCCCAGACATGGGCTTCATACTCACTGTGTCATAGGACTGAAGACACACCCTACTAATGAGCCCCAAGTAGGGCAAATATGGCTTGTGGTTGCTTGTCGTTCCATCTAGAGGAGGGCACGCCTGCCCTTCTGGAGGGGACCCCGCCTGAAAGGTCAAACGGATTGTTCCTATGAGGAACAGGGTCTGTACTGATTTGCAAAAGGTAGACTTTTGTATAGATTGGCATGGTGAGAGAAAAAAACAGTAGACTGGAATGCATCCCTGAGTGATTGCTAGTGGCTAAAATTCATTTGGAGCATTCCATCCATCACCTTGTTGTTGTTGCAGTTGATGACCTAAGTGCAACTCCCAAGTAGTGTGAAACCAGTAAGGGGTTGCTTGAGTCCCTCTTGGAGGGGGGCACGCCTGATAGTTTGGGATGGACTGTTCTCATGAAGAACAGGGCCAGTACTGATTTGCATAAGGCAGGTCTTTGTCTGAAGTGGTATGGTGGGCATAAGCGATGGACTTGAATGCAGCCTGAGTGACTGACAGTGGCTGAGATTAATTTGAGCATTCAATCAATCAGCTTGAGGTTGTTGAAGTCCACATAAGGTTCACAGGAGTTTTTGAATCATGCCCTCTACAAGCGGCTGCACTAATAAAGTTACATGACACAAACAAATCAGCATTGCAGAAATTGTGTTGCATAAACTAGGCTACTCTAAAGACCATCCAAAATATGAATAACAAGTTGTCCCCTTTACCATACAATCAAGGGGAAATGACATTACGTAATTTAACAATGAACCATTAACATGTGAATAGACAATACAATTGTGATTGCAGGCAGCAACAGCCTTGAATTCTGCAACATGTAGAACACTGCTGGCAGGCTTCCACCAAAGCTAATTATTGCAGGAAGAACAGATCACATTTTCCTCTATTTTATGAAAAAGAAAAAACACATAACGAGAGCAAAATAATGCAAGCAGTACTATTTCTAAAAGCCAAGTTTTCTGTCAGTGCAACTAGACAAGAGACCCAGTAAATTAGCTTTGCGGCCTAGTTGTGCTAACTTAAGCACATGAAAATGAACATTAATCTTTATTAATAAATCTGCTCAATCATTTTTTCGGCTTTCAGCTAGTCTACAGTTCACTCCCAGCTTTGCAGTTGCTTACCCTTATTTTGTTTTTCCTTTTTGGTACCCTCAAAGTTAGAGCTTTTCTTATGCTGTAGAGGTTGGCTTAATTTTCTTCCTTAATAATTAATTTCCTCTCCAGAAGCTCTGATTCTTAGCCAGTACTCAATTGATTACTCGTCTAGGCATGAAGGGGCTTTGAACTGGATTTCATTACAAGAAAATCTTGGGCTCTGACGTCATCTTTCCGCCAAGACTGATAAGCCAAGGTCTGAATACACCTGAGCACAACTTGAAAGACTAAAGACTGTTCTAAGACTTATTGATGCAATCTTCATACCTTACCTCAGTTGATATGTGTGCCCATTAAAAATATATCCACGAATGCGCTCAGGCTAAGGAGAGGAAAACTCCATTCCATTGCACAGGGGAGTCCAGTCCAGTGTTGTCTCCCACCCTTTTCTAAAAACCTTTTCCCACCATTGTGGATACAATACACACCCACAATGCATGTGGATGTGCATTGTACCCCTTCAGCCCACATGATATTTAGAGATTATTGGGGTATCAGCATATCCAGCTATCAAAACCTGATATTGTGTTATGTTTTATGTTGATTGGCATTAAATATTATATGTAAGCATATACCCTTTAGAAATATTAGTAGAATTTTAATTAGAAAAACTCAAATATTTATGGATTTGTCATTCCCCAGATATTTGTTAGATGTATTTACTCTAGGTCATGTTTATAAACATCTTTATGCAGAAGCTGCATTCTGATGACATAACCAGAGTTTGCTAGAGGAATACATTGAAGTCACCATAAATAAAGATCTCTCCTTTCTAGCCTAAAGTGCCCATGCACCAATATCATCACTAATTCGATGCTCGTAGTCCCATTTTGAACAATGTCTGTCGAGTCACGTCACCCTTATTCTTAAAGGGAAGTTCTTATGTTTTAAAAGAAGGATAGCACTTGCGTTGGCTCTGCGTGCAACCAATCCCTTTCAATTACATTGGTAAAATTTCTGCAAGTATGCCACTATATCCTTCAATGTCTTGAAGTGTTTGAAGGTTAGGACATATATTTGAGGAGAATCCAAAAATCAGGCACTCATGTGAGATATTATATTTGGCATTTTGAGTAGGTTTCAAAATCTATCAACTAACTTCCCATGTGCAGCCATAGACATGGATTATTCTGAGTGAGTGTCCGGAGCAGGAACTGACCTATCTTTGAGAACAGGATGACAACAGTCTGGTTTTAACTGTATACCATGCTTCCTTCTATGCTGTGAGGATGAATCCTACACACCAGCGTTGCTTGTGTGTGCAGCCATGTTGCTTCTAAATTAAATATGAACTGCACAGGTATGTTGCACTGTGAATTGAAAACTCCTGATATAATCTGATTCGTTTGAGGTAATTAACTTCAATTGGTGAAATAAGCTGCAAGATTTCCCTTCCTTGTCAGTGGGAGATGGGATTTGCAAATCTCTGTCTTTATTGAAATTATAAAGTCTAACACTAACTGGTGTTTGTGTTCTAATGTGACATTCCAAAGTTAGGTGGTAATTTCGCTCCAACCTGAGTTTTTTTGCCTATACAAGTTCATCCAGGCTTTGCCTCGGGAAATGGATACTCATTCGGAGTTTTGCATGTCAGAAATAGGGATAATACGACATTTGGCCATGTTATAACCGATTTCTACCTGTAGAACTTGTAGCTGTGAGGAAGATCCACACCAGGGGAAAAACCAAAGTAGGGCTATGTTACGATATTCAGGGGGATATGTACAATGAAGTGGCGAAGCGTGTCGTTAGCCTCCTGGGCTTAACGACACGCTCCACCACTTCGGAAATGCAAGGCTGCACCATATTTACAAGAATGTGGTACAGCCACCAGAGTGCAAGGGTGTCTGTGTGCAGGGGAGGATTGGTTATGTGTAGGAAGGTGACCCTTCCTGCACTTAAACAAACCTAAGATGTTATTTTGTAACTTTCATGAGTGCTGCTTCATGTTAAGTGGCTTAATGCTGCCTTGTACATAAGGCAAGGCCCCTATCGCCACGAGAACATCACAAAAAGTGACGTTCCCGTGGCGATAGGGGCTTGTACATATGCCCCTCACTCTCTTCATTGAAGAGGTATACACACATTATGTTTTGTATGCTATGTGTATTTCCATAATGCACACCTCACCCAGGGGGATATCCTGGTGCTGAAGCAGGAGCTATATGCACTGAGCCACGGTGAAGAGCCAGGGCTTCAGTTTCTTGCTGAACACAAGGTCTGAGGAGGAGGCTCAGAAGTGCAGGAGCAGGTCGTTCCAGGCACTAGAAGTGAGGGAGGAGAAGACACAACTACCTGATCTAATTCTGCCTATGTGAAGTATGTGTGTGAATAGCAGTTTGGCTGAGTGGAGGTGTCTGGTAGGTTTGTGAAAGTGTATGTGATTGTTGAGGTACTTTGGGGCCAATGTTGCGTAAGGCTTTGAACAGCGCTCGTTTGTGCACTGTGAGCCTGTGGCACACTATGAGGTGAAGGTTGATGTGAGCGTGGGGTGGGAGGATTACACATTGACTTTTTTATTGTTTGGCATATTAAGCCCCGCCTGGGCATTTTATGTACTTCACCTTACTTCACCTGTATTTCTCTAGTGTCAGTGGTTCGTACTATAGGCTCAATCATAGTATCAGTGTGAATGCCTACATCGAGGGTCTCTTTCATTGGAAAAGTTTTATTTTGCTCCCCCCTTTTACTCTCTCGAGATTGACACAACATGCAAGCAGTGCATCACATTTGCAAACACTAAGCCCGATTTCCGTGCCTATTTCACACAACTGCAGGCAAGCCGCATCTTGTGAAACTGTTTGCCTTGGGGGGGGGTAAACCATCAGGTAAAGAGGTACACGTCTAGCAAGAAAGAGACATGCCTGTCTTCTCTGCTTTTGCTTTTGTCAGACAAAAAAAATGTTTTGCACGGTAGAAGCAGCCCTGTTTTTTTCGTTCTCTAAAGCGCCAACGGATTAGTGCTCCTAAGTGTGTGTTTTTGTTGAGGACAGACTGCCATTTCCAAGGAGAGGAGTGATTAGGCTGCCGGAGCGCCGTTGTCATCCTGCATTCCATATGGGGTGATTGAGTGGGCATCAGGGAAAGAGTAGGAGGTGGGAGGCGGTGAGAATTTGGAAGGCAGAAGGAGGCTGGTGACGTGAATGGACATCTGCCCACCAACAGATCCTCCACATATGTGATGCATGTAATGTGTTAATTGGATTCCTTTAAACATGTCACACAATTATTGCAGCATTACTGGGGGTTAAAGGGTCGAGAAGTATTCCCATGCCGTATTTTGTACAGTTTTATTATTCGGCTCAAAACAAACATATCATTTTGTAACCCTACAGGGACAAAACAAACAGAAATATTTATTAAAATAGTCAGGGACGAGCGTTCTCAAATACAACATTGTATGTGTGCGCGCCGTTTGCCAATGTCTGGATAGGAAATAGCCCACCCACGGAATGTGTTCATAAATAGCTCCCATATGATTTCTGAAATAGAGCTACATTCCAGACGCTGTATGTGGCCATAATTTATTTTTTATGGACTGGCTGCACAAAGCCATGTTGCACGGTTATGTACCATAGAACAGAATGAACGCCAGCCTGCCTGATACACTATGCTTTTTTTGCATGCTGGATACGCCTTGGACTCTTCATTTTGCTTCTCTGCCATCATTGGTGTGGGCAGCCTTTAATAACCGCACAACCCTTCCATTCCATTCTAAGATGCCCGTAGGGCAGAACAGGACCTGTGAATCAATGTTATGCCTTCAATCATACTGCTATCTACTGTGCCCTCATTGTGAGACACATGTTTTTATGTTATGGGGCCTATTCGCAAACTCGGTACGTAAAAATGCACTCATATACTACTCTTTTAGGTACCCTTACGTGCCATTTCAAATTAGTCCCAAAACATCTAAAATAGGGAATGAATTAAATATTCAAGCAGTATTCGTGTACAACCAGTACAAATAAAAAGAACTGTGGGGCATATTATCAAGGGGGTTTATCTACGCTTTTTTGGCATTAAAAGCCAAGAAAGCGGAGATAAAATTATCTCCCTATTACCTAGCTGTCGCTAACACCAGTAAGCGACAGCTAGTAGGAGATAGCGACCATCTTGGGCCCCACTTTGCATGTCAGTGATATTTATCACTAATGACATGCAAAGTGGGCGTGCCAAGATGTTAGCGACTGGAAACAGTCGCTAACATCGCTATCTCCTATTACCAACTTTTGGAGATATTCGCGCTAAGCGCGAATATCTTCAAAAGCTAACACCTGCCCTGAGCAGTTCTTAGCCATGTTATCCAATGGGAGGTGGATAACATGGCTAAGAGCATTAGCTCGGTAATGCATGAATATCGCTGACTTTGCAGCGATATTCATGCGACCTACTTGTTTCCACAGTAGTGAGTAATCAAGTCTTTCCTTCTTCTTGGTCTGTCGCGCCGGGATGCCCCCGGGTAAGCTGAGCGCGTTACAAGTTTCATATAATAATAATAATAATAATTGCGGCCGTTTTTTATCGCATTTGTGATAAACCTTGGTAATACCAAGGTTTATCTGCGATAAAAATCGCCGCAGCTCAGCGGTAAAATTTTGTCTCTAACCAAGCAATAGCGATAATTATCGCTATTGCTTGGTAATATGCCCCTGTGTCCTCTTTCACTTTTACTAATAGAGAGCTGTGCGTTTCAGGGGATGGCTTACAAATACATACAAGAGTACACACAAGAGTATTACAGGAGTACATTTTTGCATACTCCTGCACTGTGAAGCGAAAAGAGGAAAAGACAGGCGAAATAATTGTGAAAAAGCCTTATCACCGGGATGCCCTGCTATCTGAAAGAAATGTAAAGTGTGGAATTGGTTAATCAGCCAACCTAAAGGCTTTAATTGCTAGAATCATTTGATGCTTTACTGTGACAAGGAATTATTACTTTTGAGAGGAGCTGTAAGGATGTTACCTATTCTAGAATGGATCTATTTAATGGAAATGTATAAAAAAAGGTTTGCACTAGGTGCAGTCTGATTGGGTATTGCTAAAAAGTATACTTTTTGAAAGCCCTTGAGCGTTGAAGGGCTGATTTGGAGTTCGGCAGACAGGTTACTCTGTCACAACGAGGCAAATGTCCCATCCACCTTATTACAAGTGAAATAGGATATGCATGAACCGAATATCCAGTACACTGTGGTGGAGTAACCCATAGGCCAGACTCTTAGTCAGGCCCAAAATCTTTTTGCACATTTTGCAGCAGCCTTTCTTGTGCTGGGTGTCTATCTTATACTGTGAGTAATACATTTTTGTAAGCGGCAGCATCCTGCCCCATATTGAATGCAATTATTATTTTGATCTAATGTCTTAAATATCCATGGTGTTTTCTATCATATACTGAAACCTCATAGCACTGCAAATACAGGTCCCTGTCTCCTGTGTACCAACCATGATTCACTATGCACTTCAGCTGCTGTTGCAAAGAATGATGCATCAATGGTGGCGGTTCCTGTACTATCTTCCTCACTTCTACCTTAATCATGTCATGCTACGGGGACTGATGACTGATTTTCTTCAACAGCTGATTCTAAACTTTGTTGTTTTTCATTCGGGTGATTTTCTTTGCAGACGAGCTGGTAATCAACATTACTCTTTGTCTTCCTCAAGACTGCTTGTTGCTGCCTCCAATCAGGCTCAGCAGGAGAAAACATGCCCTGAATTTCAGTCTCACCAAGTCTGTCATCACACAGCATCTGGTATGACTACTGTATCTTCTTATACATCACCACCATCTTGAAATTCCTTTTGTGCTCTATTGCAGTCTGAGGCAGTGGCGTAACAAAACTTGAGGGGGCCCCTGCAAAGTACAGAGAGGGGCCCCCTCCGGGCGCACTCAGGAGCTCTCGTACCAGGGTGCTGTGCTGATGAGTTCCCCTGGAGTTTGGGCCCCCCTTGCACTGCAGGGGCTGTGAGGGCCTTTGTTACGCCACTGGTCTGAGACTGTTGTACACTAGGTTCCACTGCCACCATTTCCCATGTTTGATGTTCTTGTGAATCTTTCAACACTTTCCACTTATGCAGCCCCACAAAGCATTTCCCACATGGCCAAGATGCAGCTGCTTCCAGGCTCTGTCAACTGATTTGGGCAGTGACGATTGTGGATAAAGTGGCATGGCTGGCAACTTCAACATAACTCATAACAGATCGTTGACTCTGAGTAGCATTAAAGCACTCTCCACATTCAGATAATGGTCTCCAGCCTTGAGCATTGTCTGGTAACCTGCCCTTGTTGCAGTATCTCCCTTACTCATCAGTGTTGCCAACACATTTAGTCATCTGAACATCTGGGCCCATAGTACCTAACGAGCACTGTCACTGTTTAAGCCATTTTTATAAAGCTACAATGGACTCTGTTGGGAAGCACAATTTCTTTGCGTAATTGAGGTGGTTCTCGCGTCCTACACCTACATAAAGACCAACAAAAGGTGAATACAATATGCACAAGACAGGATTTGTGTCAAATGACATTAAAGAAAACCAAATAATCATTAAATACAACACACAACAGTCTGTGATAACTTAGTATATTATTAGTCATATATCCAAGTTTCAAACAAAATTGAGAATGAAAGTCTCATAAGGTTGGTATACAGAAATAAATATATGTACAGGTGCGTCTGTGAAAAGGGGACACTACGTGAGTAAATAAATAAATCTTAGCAAAAACAATCAACATCTGACATAAACATAGTGCAAGCCAAGAGTATTCTAGAAGATAGTCCATTATATAGATCTAGTCAGCTCAACACTATAAAGCCTGCTGCATGAGTAGCATATTCTTCAGGCTTGTTGGCCGAGGGTACAGATTCTTAACATTAATGTTGTTGAAGTTTCAACCTTGTAAGTACGTGTTACTGTAAAAACATCACAGTGGGTCTTCCTCAGGACTAGAAAGTGTGTGAACAGCCTGAATAAAAATGGCCAACTAGAGAACAATTGAGAAGGGGCACTTTTACTGGATGGAGTCCTATGGGTAGATTATTAGTATCCACAAACCTATCTTATACTACTTGAGTCAAAGTCCTAGGAAAAAGTTCCAAAAATGGTCCAAAAGGGACTTTCTTGGGAGCAAATGATCACTAATTGGCTGTTACAAAAAATCAAAGAAATTAATGTTAAGGATCCGTCTCCTCAGCCAACAAGCCTGAAGAATATTCTACTCTTGCTTTATGGTGTTGAGCTGACTAGATTTATATACCGGACTATCTTCTAGAATACTCTTGTCTTGCATAGACTTTTTGTTACTAAAAACAACTGTTCCAGAACAATGGATTCCTCAGGCAACTAAGAGGTGGCATCAAATGTTCTGGAACAGTTTTTTTCTGTAACAAAGATTTTGTTGTGTCAGAGCCATCAGGTGTGCCTTTATTCAGCGTGCATATTATTCCCAGGCCACTTCATGTTCTGGTAAAATTGGAAAATCTTCAATCATGGTTCTCAAGAGATCCCACACAGTTTGGCATCTGGTTGGCAAAGCCAAATTAGTGATCCAATGAAGATGTAGTCCTTTGAAAAAAATGTGAATTAGACAAAGAAACATCCAAAGGTGCACAGGACGAATGCAAGCATTATAGACATAGGCATTATGCTGTTAGTGCAAGCTATTGTTTACTCCTTGTAGAAAGGTAGGATCTGCTTTCCTGGTTACCCCCACTTTTTGCTTGGTTTTATATTTTTGACTAGTCTGACTGTAATCCTGCTAATCAGGACAAAGTTCTGTGCTTTCTCCCTAAATTGACCATGGTAAGTACTGTTTTACCTCCTCAATTGACTACTGTTGTATTCTCGTAAGTCCCTATTATATAGTACTAAGGTACCCAGGGCATAGGTACACCAGGGATCTCCCATTGGCTGCAGCATGTATTGTTCCTCCCATGGGAGCCCACTCCGACTGTGACTACAGACCTGCCATTGCAGCCTGTGTGAGTTGGTGCCTGCACCTCTTACAACAGAAGTTCCCTTATATCTGAGTTCACTACACTTAAAACCTAAAAGTCACCACTATGACAAGCTCTTCAGTCCTGAGGGCAGGGTGCTTGATTATAGGCACAAGGGTGGCCTTGCATTAACAGGACAGTCCTACAAACCCCTGAGTCGATTCTTCAGGCTTTGTAAGTGTGGTCAGCCATTTTGATACATATAGTGGGCATCTGTCATTACGAGATGTCTAACTATATAGTGGCTGCACCAAACTGGGTCATGCTTGCTAACAAACATGTTGGAATCATACCCCAAAATTGATTCCAGTGTTGGAAGTATGATCCCATGAACTGGGGGTGTGGGCACCCTTGGGGTACCCCCGTACTCCCAGTTACAGTCTTTTAGGGTCTGATAGCAAGCTAGTGCTGCTGCCAACCACAGACAAAATTCTGCTTTCCTGCTGCTGAGACAAGCTCGAGCAGGCAGACAGGACTTAGTGTATTGGGTTGGAGTGGGGTGCTTGCCAGCGCCACCAGACTGCTTTGAAGGGCACATTTGGTGCCTTCGTTGCATACTTGAGATTGAATCAGTTCAGGGGAGCCCTTGGCTCCCTCCCAGACGTGAAACTGGACATAGGAAATGGGAGTATTCTACCATCGGTCCAGTCCCTCCTCTTGGCGGGACCCTTGAGTTGTTCCAACCCTTCCCTTAGGGTGTTTAGGGATTTATCTGTGGGTGAGTCATCAGATTCATCGTGGTCAAGACTCAAGAATGAACCCACATCACTTTTTGACCGTCTGGACATTTGACCTTCGCTGGACTTTGCCTGGAACTGAGACTGCTACAAGGAAGACTCCTGCTGCTTCTGGTCTCGCTGTTCTGTAAGTCTTCTTCATTGTCTGTCTCTGTGCTTCTTTCCAGATCTACACCTGACCTGTGGGCATTAAGGACACCCAAAGTAATCTCCCTTGGAGTTAAGGAGTCACTTCCCTGCTTTTGCAGGCACCGCAACAAAGCTGACTGGTCTGCTGCTCCTGACGTCCCAAGGACTTCAAAAGGCTCAGCAACACAGGTCATGGTCCTGAAAGTACCTCGAGGACTGACCTGTCCTCTCTGCGATTTTTAGGCCAGTCTCTCTTGTCGGAACCGCTGGGACTGAACCCCTGTGCACCTTGTTTACTTGCGATTACCAAGGCTTCTTGGCTCTGCACTCCAGAGATCTTCAGGCTACAAGAAGTTCCAGCCTCCAGCATCTCTTCCTGCCAAGTACAGCATCCTCACCACATCCTCTCCACCTTGGGCCTTCCTTCTTGGTGAGCGGCTCTAGGTTGTCTTGCAACTCCTATGCCTTTGGCTTTTAGGTCCTCTTTAGAATCTTCTTCTGCTCCAAAGGGCTCCCCTGCTTGCTCAAAGCCTGTTCTAACTTTCCTGCTTGTGGTGAGTCCCTTGGACCTTGCTGCTTCCAACATTGCTCCTTCTTCATTCTCCACACCAGTTGCAGCTGCCAAGGCTTGTTGGTGCTCCTGCCAGACACCAAACCCCTGGTCCTTGACTTCCAATGTGGGACAGCTCATGCATGGCTCCTGGTCTTCCTCAGCATTGCCTGGCCCTCACAGCTACATCAACAAGGCCACCATCAACACTGAACCATCCATCAGTGGACATTGCTCTTCAGTGCCTCCTGCTCACTCTGTCCCCTCTGCTTACAGGTTCTTCATATCAAGAATCCACCCATGGATTCCACCAGATGCTTGCACAGTCTTCTCCACCAGCATCTTCTTTGAAGTCCTCCATTGTGGTCTACAGCGGTTTCCTACGTCACTTTGCACCTATGCACCCAACTTCCCTGGTGTAGGTAACCTGGTTCCTGGGGTATCCACAGGTCAGGTGACTCTCCAACTTCTGTTTTTGATGGGGTTTCTTCAGGGTCCCCTGGGAAGGGCTCTTCTTCTTAAAAACTGCGACCGCGACTTCCCCGTTGACTTCTATTGGGCACACAGCTCTGTATCCACTCTGCACACAGCCTCCCTGGCATTCCTGGGTACTTACCTTGGGAGGTTCCTTGTTTTCCCACCTCCTCTGAGTCTCCTGATCCAAGTCCAGACTTTGGTTTGAGTTCGCATTCCACCTTTTTTGTATATGGTTTGTTCTTTCCCTGGAGACCATTGTCTTTTGTGCTTACTTACCTATTGAAGTATTGTTGTGTATTTGTGTTGATATCTCCAGGTAGGAGACATACCAATGGGTTAGTGAGTGTTGTGTAATAAATAGACATATTTGTGTATATATACACTAAGTGGTTCTTTTTCATTTAACCTACACTACATGATGAAACTGGTAAAGCAAGCTGCTCAATACTCCTTTCAGATAAGACTGAAGTGTGATTTCCACAGCTACCACTTTGAGAGCTTTCTTTGGTTATCAAAGGCCACTAAAATCACCATATAGGTTGCCTGGAATAGTGAAAGGTGCATCACTTAAATAAGTGTGCACCATATGCTAAGCCAGCGACCTACACTCCTGAAATATAATTTTTTTGTAGTGAGGAATGATAAGTAGTGTTAACCATGGGCCCAGGGCTCTAGATGAGGAAGAGGCACACCTGCGTGTCATCTGTATTTTGGGCATCTTTGGTGGTCTACTTGTACAGAATGTACATGCATTCCATTGTGGTCACACTAGACTGTGCATTTATGCAGTAATAGGCTGTGGTGCACAGAGGTCCAATAAGGCTCCCTTGCTCAGCCCTGCATAATGTGACCATGTGCTATAGAGATGTGCCTGTAAGGTGCCACCATTTATGTACATGATAACTGGGAGCAAGGAGAATCCATATAGAAAGTGTCCTTCACAAAAAAGATTTCCAGACATGTTTTAACCTTAAAGATGTTAATCGAGAGGAGCGTGAAAACCTACAGGAAACCGGAGACCAAACTAAACAATGGTCATTCCTCTCCCACATGTATGGCTATTTTCAGATGCAAGAGGGTTTACAATTTAGAAGTGTTCATCACCACAGAGAAACTATTGTATTTTTTTAAACCTTAATATGAAGACCATCTTGAAGATGAATGATCATGTAATTTTACTAAAATTAGTTTTTTCACAGTTTCACACTCTACAGTTACTGTTTAAACTTCTGGTGAATATCAAAGAATGGACACGTTGATCCTACGAAAGAAAGAGAGGAAGACAAACGTCCTCTTCAAACAGTAACACCATTAAAAGTTGTTGGCGATGGTACTGGTGCTTTTGGTGTTGTGGCGGGGCAGTGTGTTAAATACCATTAGTGTTTCAACCATTCACTTTCTCTTTTAATCTTTTGAGAATAGGCTTTCTTTAGAAATCTCAGTAATGTGTGACATCATACGTGCTCCCGTTAAATTAAAAAATAACCAAGGCCATTCTTGTAGTCAAGTTAAGGTTGGTTTTACATACGTTTGAAGGAAGCTATGTTGGGGTGAGGTAGGACTACAGTTATTTTTGTATTGGTTTACTATCCTTGCAATGATTATCCATTAATTGTGCGCATAGTCTTTCCTTCTTTAGTGTCAACATGTTTCATCCAATGAGGCTCCTCAGGAATGGGATGTGAATAAAGCCTTTCACATATTCTTCTTATACAGAGCTTCTCATAAAGAGTTTAGGCTAAGACAATCATTTTGTTCTGGTCCATTGCTGTGGTCCAAGTTGAAGTATCACAGCTTGAGGTTCCATATAGCACACAGTGCTCTGCTTATAAATCAACATCCACTGGCTGCATCATTGAGGCAATATGGGAGGATCGCTTCAAGACTCATCTCAGTGCAAAATAGCTCTTTTGGACTTGCGACTTCTCCTCAGTAAGGCACTGTATTGCTTTAGCATCATAGCTGGGCTGCACGCATGCTGATTGTTGATAATTCGTAGGACACAAATCTCTCAAATCCATGGGGTACAAGACACTAGAAATGAAAGGGCCTACAAAGTAAAAAACAGATTTCTAAGGGGTGCAGTGCATCGGTCGCTCAGATGTCTAGCAGTACAGTCTTCAGATTATAGATCTCCAAGGTGCTTGACACCATTTCACCATATTACGTGGGATTCAAAATAGAGAGGACAGATTAAAGTTCACAGGAGTGAAGATTGCTAAGAACACAAATGTAAAGGGACAGAGAATGGAAATCGCCATTCATATGGGTGCCTGGCCCCAATTACTCAGATGTACAGACAAAAACCACAAGGATGCAATCAGATCTGCAAAGGCTTAAGCACACAAGAGAAATTATTTATAAATTATATTTATTTAAGTTTAAAATATACAACAAATGTAAGGGATCCAGCTTCTAGCCTCAATACAAATTGCTAATTGAAAATAAACAACCTCCTATGGATGCCAGACAAAACATTCTCATTTGTGTGAATTATTAGTGTGAATATCTGCTAAGGGGAAGAGAGAATATAATGTTAATAAATAGGTAGAGGAGTGAGATTCTGGGGGCATTGAGGCATGCAGATGGGGAGGTGATAGCAACTGAGAATTACTCCTATTCAGATTGCAAATCATTTACCTGCTGAAGCGTGGAGAGATAATGAGGTCAGAGGATAGAGATCCATTAAGCGAAAGGTGGTATGAACGATGGAATAGGTTTTGTGGGAAGACTTGATTAGCTATTCCTTGGGTTTTGCTGAAGGCAGATCTCTTGAACTACCTTTTCCCAAGAGTAGCAGATGTTTCAGGGAGTTTTTGAAGGATATGAAGTTGTTCAATGTCCTGTGCTCTTCAGGTTGGCTCCCTCCTGTCACTATAAGCATTTTGCATGTGAATCTTGTTAGTCTCCATTTTGGGATGGCCAGTTTGCGTTTAGAGGTGGAACGTAGCACAGTTGGTGTTTGTTGAAACTTGAAGAGTTCTGATAGGTGTCTGGGTGCATTCCAGATAGCACAAAAGGTCCTGAGTTTTATTTGGTGCTCAATGGTTAATCAGGACAATTAAGACCTGAAAGTGGAAATTTGGTGTTTTTTCTTTCAGTCGAGGATGATCCATGTGACTCGATTTTGTACGTCTTGTAGTTTTCCAATGTCTTCTTTGGGAAGATGCAGGTATATTCAATGCAACAATGTGGCTTGGATAGGATGGCTGGATACTGCAACTGCTTGGATCAGTACCCTTCTGTGGTGGACAGTTAGTTATGAGAGGGCTGATTTTAGATATGACGAAGGTGGTTATTTGTTGATTTGATGGTTGCTTGGATTTGGGTATCGCAAGATAGTGGAGGGTAGAAAAAGACTTGACAGTCACGCACCATGTCTTCTGGGGGAGCTTGATCTAGCGAAGGGGGCCAGAAATTTGATTGAGGAGGGGCTTTGACATTATTTAGCATTAAGATGTCTGTATTATCACTGTTTAGGTGGAGGTCATTTATGTTCATCCAATGTTTGGCAGGCAGAAAGGAGTTAGTAAGCAGTTCTTTCGAGTTGTTGCTGAAGTGTACAAGTACTTGTGAATCATCAGCATATAACTGATATTTGAGACTTTTCCTGTTGATCAGGTGGGATAGTGGGCACATGAATAAGCTGAAAAGGGGGAGTGTGGAACCTTGGGGGATGCCACATACTAAGTTAGTTGGTTCTGAGACTTGCAGGTCCAGTTTTGTTTTCTGTTATCATTCTTGAAGGAAAGATCTGATCCAGTCCCATCTTTTCAGGTAATTCTAAACCAAAGTTTCAACTTGTTTGGGAGTGTTTTGTGATATTAAAATATTAGTAATGCCGCTTAGATGTCTAGTAAGATGCGTCTTACAGGGTGATTTTGGTTTGCACTTGTTCTCTGATGTCCATCGTGGTTCTTTCAGTATCCCAATGCAGGTGGAATCCAGATTGTATGTCAGCAGGCAGATTGTTAAAATGTGTGTGGAATGGAGTTGGTTGATAACCTCTGTTTCAGATCAGTATTAAGGGATGATAGGATACCAAACATTTTTAGGCTTACAAGCACTCAGAATTGGAGTTCGCAACTGCAAAAAAAGGGTTTTCCTACACCCCGTTTTAGTAGTCTGTAAACTTTTACTGACTCCTAAAATGAGATGGATACCAATTCGATATTTGGAAGGGGGCATGTTTTGGGTGTCTCATCCAAATACTGAATCTGTACCCTTTGGATCAATGGACCAAACCATTGAAAAGTTACAGACTTCCAGCTTGGGTGTAATTCATTTGCAGTTTCCGGGGTAGCCATGCACCACTCCATCCCTTAGACAGGGTTTAAAAAAAGAAACCTTGTTTATTTTTTTAATGGTGACCCTTTTCTGATAGGGACATCGAGCTACTTAAAAGAAAAAGCTTTTTTATTTAAATGCTGTCACAGACATGGTGGACAGACATACTGGTTTGCTGGCCCTTACAGGCCACCATTCCTGTTAAGTTGTTCAATAGAAGTAAGTTGCTATTTGCAACAAACGTAAAAATATATTAATTTGGTAGGTCATACTGTGATTCAATCTGATCTGAAATTTTATGAAACCCTCTACTAGTATGTAGATAGCTCACAAAATCTAATATTGGTAGCAAAAACACTGGTTGCAAATTGTGGCCACTTTTTGTGACAAATATATTGATCCATCAATCCCATAGTTCTTCATGGGAATGTTCTGATTGGGAATGTGTTGCAGAGGCGATCTGGTCATCCCAGAAGTATTTCTTGGCAGTGTAGATTTCTCTTTTAAGTTTGGTGCGATTTGCATGATTGTTTATCACATTCTCTGTAAGTTTTCAGCCAATGTCAATCAAGCTTCCTGCCTTCTTGTTTCAGCTGGAAGAGGTGAAACTAAGTCAAGCTCTGGGTGTTGTGTTTCTGGCAAATACTTTTTTAGATATAGTGGTACTAGTTGATTGAAAAGCAGGGTTTGAAGCTGAACCCCAACAAGACAGAAATTTTGACCTTCAGGAAGAATACCTCTCTGTGGAACTCCACCTGATGACTTACAGAGCTAGGACTGACACCCACCCAATCACCCGTGCCTAGAAGCTCAGGACAGCAAACTCAATATGACCACACAAGTCAATGCCATCTCTACATCATGCTTTCATACCTGAAAATGCTGAGAAAGATTTTTAATGGCAATTCTAAATAAATGTTCCCGTTTAACCTATCTACATCTATAAATGGGACTAATTCTACAGTCACTGATCCACAAAATTCCTTCAAATGTCTACATTAATAATTGGGATTAATCTCACAGTGACTGACTCACAAAGTTCCTTGAAATGTCTTATTCTAATTTACTTTGTGGGTCAGTAACTATGTGGGATTAATCCCATTTGAAAATGTAGACAGTTGAAGGGGGAATGTTTATTTATAAATGATGTTCTATTTCCTCCATTCACGAACCTTAAATAGTGTGGGGCAGATTGACAAGGACTGGCGCATCCCTACATATTAAAAGGGATGTGCCAGTAAAGATGTGACATGCAGGAATACCCTGGTGCCACCACGGATGCGTCATGTTTACAATGCGACTCACCGTGGCGCAATGATAGTCAGATGTGTGTCGCATCTTCTGGCAAAAGGGCAGCGCATTGCTGGAGTCGTGTCGCAAGCGCGACACAACTCCAGCAATGCTCAGGGGCGCCCTATGCCTAACATGCTACATCACCCCTTATGCCTGCTTCAAGCAGGTGTAAGGTTTTGACGCAGCATGGACGTAAAAGTGACTCTGTGAAATCTTGTAGATTTCACTGCGTAATTTTTTGGGGCTTCCTTGTGACGGAACTCCCACCCTGCATACATTATACCTGACACAGGTATAATGTAGCACAGGGCTTTACAACGTGACGCATCTCACTAGATGCGTCACGTTGTAAATCTGTCGCATGGTGGCGCATTGTTTACGACGCCGCTGCGTCACAGAAGTGGCGCAAAGGTGTCATAAACATGTCGCAAGGGGCTTGTAAATCTGCCCCTATATTTGCTGGTGCCCTTCCTGTTAGAACAATTTTAAATGGCTCCCAATCAGCTCTTGGAAAACCATCATGCACACCCTTGTCACAAGCAAGCTGGAATACTGAGGAACATTCTATGCCAGGATCAACAAGAAGGCTGCTGACTATTCAGAACGTGCCAGCCAGAATCACTCTCAACCGCCCATGCCACAGACAGTAATATTACACCATACCTGACTCCCAATAGACAAATGAGCACATTTCAAACTCCTCACTCAAACTTTCAAGGCACTACATAACACTGGCACAGCATACCTAAACAATCACATCTGCTTTTACAAACCTTCCAGACACTTCCGCTCATCTGGACTCCTACTTGCACACATTCAACACAGACACAAAAACACATCTAGCAGTTCAGTCTTCTACATTGCACCTAAAGCGGGCAACGACCACCCACTATACATAAGAGCTTTCTTATGACTTCTTGAATTCTGCAAGAAGTGGAAGACCTGGCTTTTCAAGTAGTCCCAATAGGCCATAGGTTTGGGAAGACTCACACCTGCTCATTGTCAGGCTACCTTCCTGGGTGATAGTGCACTCTACAAATTTGGATAGCATAACATAGAATAACACTTAGCATTGGGGGGATAGAACTGAAACACTGATAGGGAGATGTGTAGTAAGCTACGGATAAGGCATTTTGAGGGATGTTCTTCTAGGTTCCAGTTGAGATGTAGCGTTTGTTTGGAGAATGCTATTCCACCTCGTGTCTGGGTGTGGGAAGGGAGACTCTTATAAATGTTTGGTTGGTCAAAGAAGGCAGACTGATGGCGATCTTTGACGGGGGTAAGTATAGTGTTCTAGAATGAAAATGGTGAGATGACAGACTTTGTGGTATTGCTGGGTTGGACATTTGCAGTGGCGTCACTAGGTGGTGCGGGGGGTGCGGCCTGCACCGGGTGACACCATCACATGGGGTGACACCGTCGATTCTATGTCTCTGACTCTGCTTGCTATATTGTCCAATAAAATTTTTTATTTGGGGGAAAGGGGGAATTTGCACAAAGGTTGAAGCCCGTATATAATTATGTAAAACCTCCTGGAAGGTATAGCGTGTAAAATGGCACCCACCCCACGTCGAGCAGCAGAACACGAAGACCCTAGGACTGGCTGCAGAAAGAGCCAGAGGGCCGTGCCAGCCCCTCCCGTGCCCCGCCGGTGCGTGTCTGTCTGCGCCGTAACCGGATACTATTGTGAGCAGTTTCACAATGAAGAGTGTGGATGTTATTAAGCTCCAACCCGGGCTGCAGACAGATTTCCCGAATCCCGCTGAGAACCCCCTGACCCCTTTCCCCCAACTACTAACCCACTTTCTGCCCTCAGTCCCCGGCCCTGGAGGGGGTCTCTGGGAGGGGGGTGTCCGCCTGCTCTGGTCACACCTGAGCTGCGTTCAGTGCACAGCTCCACCAGGCACAGCTGTCCGTAAGTGGCGCCCATAGGACATTGGGGTGCGCTGCCAGGGCAGCCCACGGATCTGGGGGCAGTTGGCTCCCTCTCACACCTCTGCCTATTTTCCCCCCATATTTTGCTATTGTGTGAAAACGTTTTCCAAATCGAAGAGAAAATAAAATAGCCAATCACATCGGGGCACAAAAAACAAAGGATGAAAAAAACACCTTCAGGATTGGCTGCTGTGGAAGTGTTTAGGGATAAACACGTTAGATTGGAAGCCCCACCCCGTCGTCATAGTGGATTTTAGGTGTCTCTCTCGCTCTCTGCATTTAGGAGTTGGATGTCTCAGATTCGGCTGGTGCAGAGGCCCGGACTGTGTTTTTATTTATTTATTTTTTATTTATTTATTTATGCGACTTTTATATAGCGCAAACTTTACCCGAAGGTGTCAGAGCGCTTTACATAAGAACCAGTTGAAAAACATAAGGACTTAGGATTACATGCGTTACATAAAGGATACAAACAGAAAAATTGCAAATGTACAAGATGTAAAGTCACACAAGGAGGAGATACACATGGATATACTCTAAGAGTCACATAGGAATGGTAGATAGTACAAAGGTCTACTGCATATACTAGTGATTAGACTTATCTCTATTTACATAGGGAAGGGATACGAATGGATATACTCTAAGAGTCACATAGGAATGGTAGAGAGCACAGCGGACTACTGCATATACTAGTGATTAGAGTTATCTCTATATACATGGAGAAGGGATAGGACTGGCTATACTCTAAGAGTCACATAGGAATGGTAAAGAGCACAGCGGACTACTGCATATACTAGTGATTAGAGTTATCTCTATATACATAGGGAGGGGATATGACTGGATATACTCTAAGAGTCACATAGGAATGGTAGATAGTACAAAGGTCTACTGCATATACTAGTGATTAGAGTTATCTCTATATACATAGGGAAGGGATACACATGGATATACTCTAAGAGTCACATAGGAATGGTGGAGAGCACAACGGTCTACAGCATATACTAGTGATTAGAGTTATCTCTATATACATAGGGAAGGGATACACATGGATATACTTTAAGAGTCACATAGGAATGGTAGAGAGCACAGCGAACTACTGCATATACTAGCGGTTAGAGTTATCTCTATATACATAGGGAAGGGATACACATGGATATACTCTAAGAGTCACATAGGAATGGTAGAGAGCACAGCGGACTACTGCATATACTAGTGGTTAGAGTTATCTCTATATACATAGGGAAGGGATATGACTGGATATACTCTAAGAGTCACATAGGAATGGTAGAGAGCACAGCGGACTACTGCATATACTAGTGATTAGAGTTATCTCTATAGACATAGGGAGGGGATATGACTGGATACACTCTAAGAGTCACATAGGAATGGTAGATAGTACAAAGGTCTACTGCATATACTAGTGATTAGAGTTATCTCTAAATACATAGGGAAGGGATACACATGGATATACTCTAATAGTCACATAGGAATGGTGGAGGGCACAACGGTCTACATCATATACTAGTGATTAGAGTTATCTCTATATACATAGGGAAGGGATACACATGGATATACTCTAAGAGTCACATAGGAATGGTAGAGAGCACAGCGGACTACTGCATATACTAGTGGTTAGAGTTATCTTTATATACATAGGGAAGGGATACACATGGATATACTCTAAGAGTCACATAGGAATGGTAGAGAGCACAGCGGAATACTGCATATACTAGTGGTTAGAGTTATCTCTATATACATAGGGAAGGGATACACATGGATATACTCTAAGAGTCACATAGGAATGGTAGAGAGCACAGCGGACTACTGCATATACTAGTGGTTAGAGTTATCTCTATATACATAGGGAAGGGATACACATGGATATACTCTAAGAGTCACATAGGAATGGCAGAGAGCACAGCGGACTACTGTATATACTAGTGGTTAGAGTTATCTCTATATACATAGGGAAGGGATACAAATGGATATACTCTAAGAGTCACATAGGAATGGTAGAGAGCACAGCAGACTACTGCATATACTAGTGGTTAGAGTTATCTCTATATACATAGGGAAGGGATACACATGGATATACTCTAAGAGTCACATAGGAATGGTAGAGAGCACAGTGGACTACTGCATATACTAGTGGTTAGAGTTATCTCTATATACATAGGGAAGGGATACACATGGATATACTCTAAGAGTCACATAGGAATGGTAGAGAGCACAACGGACTACTGCATATAATAGTGATTAGAGTTATCTCTATATACATAGGGAAGGGATATGACTGGATATACTCTAAGAGTCACATAGGAATGGTAGAGAGCACAACGGTCTACTGCATATACTAGTGATTAAGTGGGGTTGGAGGGGGAATGCAGTCAGAGGGGGGATGTAGTCACAGCACCAGGGGAGGGACAGAGAAGGGCAGGAAAGTGAGACAAACGAGAGAGGGAAGCAGATAGTAACGATTAAGACAGCGAGGAGTGTGTCAGAGGCAACAGGAGAGACAATAGAAAGGTCTCTAGGACAGAGAGGGGAGAGGTCAGAGAACGCTAAAATGGCGGAGGAGAGAGGTAGCAGAAGAAGCGAGTCATAAAAAGAAAAGAAAATGGCGGGGAGTGCAAAGGTTCAAGTCCGAAAGTCCAGGAAGAGGGCTGCCATAGCCAGGAAGTCCGGGGGAAGAAAGGCAGTCCGCAGCAAAGTCACAGCCTCATCGTCCATGAGGAGCTGGGGCTGAGGAGTTCGATCTGGAGACCAGGGATCAGGGAGGGAAGCTGTGTCCAGCCGAGCCGAAGCCGCCCCGCCCGTCGCTGCACCAAAACAAGTAATGCACATGTGTGAAAACTTTGCGGATGTTCATAAAAGGAGTACCATCGTAATAGGCGATCCTAGCACCTTGCGCTTAAAATACCTATGACTATTTATGGTGTGTCCTTTATAGATTGACAGTGACGCCACGCGGGTTAAGGCATTAAAGAAACATATCACCCTGGATTTCAACCCCTTAGTTCCAGACGCCGGTCAGCTCAGGCACGCGGTCGCTGCTTTCAAACGCGCTCCTTACAGAGTACAGAGGTGTGCCTGCTAACCTGAAATGCAGAAACACCCCCGATGTTGCATAACAAAAAACAGGGCCCCCGGGGGCACGTGCCATTTTCCTCCGTCGCTCCTTGCACCCAAGAGGCAATTGATCCACTTGGGAGGGTGATCAGACATACTGACCATCCATTGGACCGATCACCCCCCGCCCCGCAGCTTCCACATGCATTAATATGTTTGTTTAGTGTCTCGCCCCCTTTATACCTCAACTTACTGCCCCCCGATTGCCCCCGCCACAGTGCTTGAGGGTCTTAATGTTTAGGCATTCATCAGGGCCCCTGAGAGGAAACTGGGGAATCAGGTGGCACTTGGGGCCCCAAACCTTGAACGGATAAAAAAAAAAAACAGGGATCATTCTGCCTAGCGCACACTGGTGTCCCAAAGGATCGTGCATTGTCCGAAGTAATATGTGTGCGATTCTAAATATATGTAAATTAAATGTGCGCCCACCCCCCCTACTTTACAGCAGGCGGAAGAGAACTGTGCCAAGTACATGTTCCCTTTAGTTTGGTTTTAACTGCACGCCCCTCCCCCTCCCCGCCCCAGACACCACACCGTTGAGCTATTCTTACTTTGCAGCAAAATGTACCCCCAAAATAACTCCAGTCTGATCGGTGTCATAATAAAAATGGGAGTATTTTATGCAGTGACACCACATGCCCAATTGCCCGCACATTCTTCACTAGTGCATGTTGTTAATAGCAACTGAATGTCAATAGTTATTCAAGCACTGGAAGTGTGGCCGGCTCAGTCAGTGCCATGGGGGGCAGACAGTAGATTTGTGCAGCAAGCGCACCACCCACCGTGCTATCTGTGTGGCGAGTATTCTAATAGGGAACCCCAGCCTGCAGGACATCATTTACAAGGGACAAATTGCTTTATCGTGTTTTCTTATGGTAGCGCTTCGCTTAATGGTGTGACAATTTAAGCGCTTCTACAAACGATCTTTGATTATTAACGTTTACAATCATTATCACAAGTTTGCAGGGGCCAAAGTACAGCGACTCCGGAACCGAAATGTACCTCTATTTTGGGGTTAATTTTACTCCCAATGTGGGATTTCTTTTAATTTAGGTTTATTCAGGGGGGGAGTTCTGTGGAGCAGGTGGGCGCACATACAGACCACAGAGTGCAGACAGGGTGTGGGGGGCACAAGGGGGAGTGCTTCATATTGCACTGCAGAGAGGGGTGGGGAGCATAGACGAGGGAAACAAGACTGCTGAGAGGGGGTGGGCAGAAGGCGATAATGGGACTGCTGAAAGGGGATTTGTGGGCATAAACAAAGGACAAACTGTGAGTGCAGAGGACAAACTGGGACTGATGGAGGGGTGTGGGGCTGAGGTAAGAGGAGGGGCACACAGACTGCTGAGAAAGAGTCTGGCCATGGGAACTGGGAATGGGGTGCGGGTAATATGGGAAGATGGGTGTGTTGAGAAAGGAAGTGCCATGGGGAAAGTCGTGAGGGGTGACACCATGAGTTACCCGCACCCGGTGTCACCAACCCTAGTGACGCCACTGGACATTTGGTATGGTTGGTGACGGTAAAAGAGTCAATAAACTAAAGGAAGTTTTTTGCGAATGAATCATAATTGTCAAGTTGAATGCTAAAGCCATGCATTATTAGTCTTTTGATACCGGTGTCTTGTAGTTGTTCAAACAAGTTGTACAATTTTAAAAGGAAAGTAGAATGGTGCTTTTGGGAACGATGTAATACTGTTAAAAGTGCTGAGAAGTCCGATTCTGTAGTGCATTTCACTGGAAAGTATTCAAAGTAGGAGAAACATGGTTCTGGGATTTAATGCATTTGAACTAGGGCTTTTTAATGATTGCTACTCCACCTCATTTTCCCTTTTGTCTATTATGGTATGAAGAAAGGCAATAGGGTGGGAATACTTTGTTTAGAGTCTCTTCAGTACTGATTCAAAAACAAGTGTCAGTGACTGCTAGATTGTGGATTCTATGTACCCCAATGAGATGTGAGATATGAAGTGAGTGTTTGACACCTGGTCCTGCATTTATACGGGCACACTTGGAGAAGTCCTTAGCCGTGGGAGAGGTTTAGCTGAACTAGAAAACACTAAGGAATGTTGTATTGTGAAATGGGGGCAAAATATAACCAGATATTTTGAGAGGAAAACGTGATGAGGTAGATAAGGAGGCCAGATTAATATAATGCATCAACTAGGTGCATATAGTATGTGAGGGCAGCCCTATGAGGAGGAAGCGGAAGAGAGATACCAATTATGAATTAAAGGTCTGAGAGTGAAGGTAAAAACTAAGATGGGGAAAAACACCAAAAGGCTTTCAGGTGTGAGAATCAGCTAGAAGGGGGATATCTAGCTGAGTGCGCGTGATGTACCAGGTGAGGTACAGTAGGGGGACAGTGCTTAATTTGTTAAAGAAAGAGTGCCAGTGCCCAAAGTTCTTGTCAGAAGCTGGCAGTCAGTGCAATGAAGTGTCAGCATGCTAAATGCCAAGGCTGGTAGGCTTAAACCCACCCCATGCTTCTTTTATCCATTGCAAGACATTCTCTGCCCATTTATCTCCCTCTTGCAGGTGTCTGTTTCTTTGTGATGGATTTCTGTGTTTCTCTTCCTCCTTCTTTTGTATTTCCAGTGCTTGCTCTGATATGGACAAATAAGTGCTGGTCCCCAAAATTAAATGCTGGTGGTCCAACCCGCAACTACGGGTTCAAATTAACCATTAGTGGGGGTGTAGGATATTAAGACAGGTGTAAGGTAGGAGAGGGAAAGTCAATGGATAGTTTACAAATGGTTTGAGAGTGAAGGACAAGTGAGTCGGATGTAAGCAACTAGAAGTCTTAAGGAGGTAGGGAGATCAGCTACAAGAGAATTTCTAGTTCAGCATACGTGATGTCCTCGGTGAGGTATACGTGGGAGTGCAGGGTGGTAGGCAGGTGGGAGGTGAAGGGAAAAGCAAGACCAGAAGAGAAAAAGAGAATACAGAGTTGGGTGAGGAGCTGTGGAGAACATTGGTGCATAGTACTGAGGGAGAAGAAAAGGTAGTTTGATGCATGCATGGAAATTAGATATCATGAATAGTATACAAATAACTAGCGGAAAGGGATGGATAAGAGAATGCTAACAGGGAAAAAGAAACGGAAGACTCCAGAAAGCTTGATGATAGCTAATATGTGAACTGGAGGCCCTAAATAAAGTATTATGAACTGGGGAGGGTGATAAGTAGATGAATATAAGGGAGCTAAGAGGAAAAACTAAGAGGCTTAGTCGTAAGTCGCTGCTTTGCCTTACACTGCATCAGGGAGGTGTTCCAAGGGTTTTGGATTTCATGGTGGGCGAGCTGTAAACTCTCTAGTTGGGTAAGTTGAGTGGCGGTCTACCAGGTGGCCCCCACAAGTAACTCCAAGGTGGTTACACCAGATTTTGAAGAACATTTTAGACAACAGTTGTTTCACTGTCCATAGATTTCAGTTGTAGGAGCCTCACTACTGGTGCTGGTCAATTGCATTGTCTGGCTAGAGAGTTCTAGGACCATGGCATCACTTGCGGTGGCTCGCACTTGCAACAACTTCATTATCTCTGTAAATATGTACTTTTTGTTACCTACCATTTGTGGGTGGAACTAGGGCACCGTGGAACTGCAACTGCAATCCTAAATGGCCCATTAATGGCTGACTGTGTACACCCACTGCACCACATTGTGGTTCTGAAAATCTGGACCCTATTGTTATCCCAATATCGAGGTCCAATACCCGTGTCACAAAATATCAACGTACCATGACGAATTTAGTGTCCGTGAACCGATAATGATTAGGACATCATTCCTATGTATTTGCGTGACAATCGAGGGTAGCCAACACCCCTAAATCGTAGTTTCCGTCCCAATCCCTTAGACTCCATTTTGTGAACGGTATCCATCTTACGTCTTGCCCTCATGTTAAGTCAATTAAAGGTCGAGCTTGATCCAAAAGGACACGTCCACCTTCCCTGACTTCCCCCTGACCTGTCCAAACTGACTCCATTGCCTTAAGCCAAACCTGTTTGGGCGGCTCCCCGCCCAGTGGCCGAATACGATACTATCGACACATAACATTCCACAAACCATTCACCCCATACAGAACATGCTTTCTACAAACATGCACCTGTCCATACTTCTTCTTTATGGCCAGTTTTATGACTGGGTGGTACCTGCCTTTATTGGTGTTAGGCTAGAACAGGAAAAATAACACCCCAACCTATCTATTTGGAGCAAATCATTACCTGCCCTTCCCACTTTGTTGGTAACACTGAAGTAAGCTTGCAACAAATGTATACCGAAATAACACTGGGGCATCAACATAAGTGCCCCGCTATCGGCCCCTGTACCTAAAGTGAGCCGTGTTTGCCAAGGGGGGGGGATCGGCCCAAGTAGTCCCACTTAGAATTGCTAATACTAGATGCAGAACTAATTTGAGGTGGGATTATGAGCTATACCCCGAAGGTACACTCAAGAATATAGAATTACAAGGTAAATTGGAGATAAAATACCCACTTCCGCCCAAAACTTCGTATTTGACTCTGAAGTTTCACACTGATGAAATACATCAGATCTGGGGAGTTGCCGCAAATCCAGTAACTCCCATTATCAGCCCCATTGAAATTAAAACATGACTTGCAATGAGGTCCATACGTAGTTTGTGCCCTTTCATGGTAAGACAATCAGTGGCCAAACTGCCATATGAGTTCACTTGGATAAATTCAAAGACCAGTAGCCCCTGCCCCAAACATCTCTAACAAAATCTCCATAGTCTTGGTAGCTCTGTTCCCACAGTGCTACTGGTAACTACCACATCACAGCTGAAGGCCAGAACTCATATCATCTACGCAGCCGTTGACAAAAATGGATTCTTCCCTTCTGGAAAATATTATTATTAATTCTTAGATTCAAACAATCAGACATTTGCCTTAAAGATCTGATACTACCTTTGGTAGTGCAGCTCAGATGGCACAACAGTTTAAAGCCAACAAACAAACCAACAGAGGCAAGACTTTACAGAGTTATTATAAAAAGAGAAAGACAAAGTATGAAGGTTGCCGTGCTCGTACGCTCTTTCTTTCTTTTCTGACTTTATCTATGGCTGGAAACTGTCCAGGCCCCAAAATCCCCCTCCTTGGATACTCATTCCAAAGACTGGTGTATGGCTAATAAAGTGGAAAAGGGTGGGTGTATGCTCATCAACGTAGGGGCACTATTGTGTTATGAGAAAAAAAATAGCCATCCTGCATCTGTGAAGAGAGTGGGGGTCATCTTTTGAAAGTTCTGAAAATGTGTTATTCCACAGAATGTTACTTCTTCACCCCCTATTCTTCTCTCCTGGGCATTTTATTGTTTCTTTCCTTTATGCTAGAGAGTCTGCCTCCCAAATATGAGCCTGCCCTTCACTTTTCCAGAGAAAGATCTCAGCCTCCACATTCCCAATGTGAAAGAAAAAACCAAAAATGGTCACCTGTTGATTCTTGGAAAGAGTCAGTACTATGATATCTTTAATCCTGCTAAAAACATCAGCCCAAAACGACTGTACCCACTGGTATATCTATAACACATAGTGGTACAATCATCTCTCTCCAAGCTTCCTATTGTATAAATCTGAGTGAGATTAGTACATCCATTGGGCAGCCTGTGAAAGTCAAAACCCCAGCAGTGAATAATCTGAAAACTAATTGTCTTCCTCTAGGCAGTAACCCTACTTTGGAAAGTACTATTCTATATTTTGCTACAAAGCCTGCACGATAAATCACCCCATGTATCTCTGCCATTCCTTTTCAAATCTTAACTCATGTGACAGATCCCTAAATACTATTTGTAGCGCCCTCCTCAGCCTGGGTACCCACTAATGACTATGGCACAAACAGAGCTTAGTATAATACATCTTTATTCTTCTGCACGAAACAGCGAACTGAGCAATCTAAACCTGCATTCACTTCACTACGCTCTAACACTTATATCACTGTTCTATGGAGTCCAACAGGAGCCAAAAGGGTTCCGTCATTCCTAACTCACACAACACTACATCTCCCCTCTGCTGAATAGAAAGTTACAATTACATTTACAAATATATATATATATTATATATATATATTTATATATATATATATATATATATATTTTTCACTTTATGCTCATTTCGCGGCCCAGGCGCTTCTTTCAGCCGTGCGCAGCCCCGCAGGTCGAGCAGACCGACATAAATCTTCACCCCCTTTCCTATCACAAGAAAGAATTGGGTCGCACTCCAGAAATAGATTCCAAAAGTTTATTGTTCAATTAACAGGGAAATCCAAACTTCCAAGTCTTTTATATGGGTTCTTTCCTCATTACTTGATTGTCTGTTGGTCAATTGAGGTAACTTGGCCTTCATGGCTCTCCTGAACATCAAGGGTGCAGGGCTTTCACCTGGGGTCGAGTGAGGGGTCGAACAATAAGCTTGGAGAGAAGAATTTGAGACAGTTTTACGGTGGAGTTTTTTCAATACATCATACTGAACAGCTTTCTTAAGAGTGCTCATGAAAAGTTCGAAACATCCATTGGCCTGTGACCAAAGAGGTGTGCTCTTCTGATGCTTCACATTAAAATGACAGAGAAAGTCTCTGAATTCTCGAATATTGGAAGGTTGGCCTTTATGAGATTTTATGATCTCAGGAACACCCCATGTGGCGAAGATGCCATATAATCTCTTGATGACTCTTTTTTGAGTCATGCATGAGAGATCATCTATAAATGAAAAATGGGAGTATTCATCAACAGTCACCATCAGGTGATGTCCATTGCCAAGATGACTGAAGACATCAATGGCAATTCTTTCCCATACATGCTTTGGCAACTCTCACATGCTTAAGGTGTGTTGAGTGGTTTTTGACGAAAAGCAGTTGCATAGATGACAGGCTTTCAATTGTTTTTCAACCCTCTTATTGAGATGAGGAAACCAGACTGGGTCTATGAGAGCTCGTTTTTTGGCAACGATTCTATGATGTCCTTTAAAGACCACTTCAATTATCTGTTGTTGCAGACTCTCCGGAAAAATAATTCTCAAACCTTCTCAGGATAATGCCTTATTGAGTAAAGGACAGTTCATCTTTGACATTTTTAAACTTCTGTAGTCACTGTCACTAGTAAGAGGTCAAGTGCGCTGATTTCAAGACTGATGTGCAATTATGTCTTTTAGTTTTAGCATGACACTATCCTGACTTGTGGCATAGACAATTTGTCCCAACATAATGGCAGCTGGTGTGCTTGATTTCACAATTACATTTATGTATGCTTCAGCCATCTTGCAAGGCGTACCATGGCACTGTAGAGGCACTTGTGAGTAGTAGTCAGCTGGGTTTTGATCTTTCCCTGGATGTTGCACACTTGTGTAGTTATATACTTGTAATTGTAGACCCCAAATTTCACAATGCGGAGACATAATGTCCTTTAGCTTGCCAAAGATGTTCAATAATGCTTGACGATCAGTTACAAACGTGAAAGTCTTTCCATATAAGACTACATGGAAATGTTCACAAGCCCACACACTGCTAAACTTTCTATCTCAGGTTGTAAATAAGCATGTTCAGTTTGTGACAAACGTCTGCTTGCATATGCCACAATATGTCTTTAAGCATTTAGGTGTCCACACTGTTGTGCAAGGCCTGCGCCTAACCCGACTGGCTACCATCAACAACAACTTCCGTCTGAAGCTTTGGATCAAAGCATGCCATTTCAGTAGCGTTCTCAATAGCTTGTTTGATTCTCTTGAAACTATGCTCGTATTCACGGTACCAATGAAATGAAACCTTTTTTGTATAATCTCTCAATGGAGCACTTACAGTGGCAAAGTCTTGTATGTATCTAGAACAGTAGCTGTCCATGCCAAGGAAGTAACGTAACATGAAAATCTTGTGGGGGACTGGCAGTTGACATCGCTAGCACTTTCCAGGATTGGGTGCCATACTCCCATCAGAAAAGATATGGCCAAAGAATTTTTGCTTTGTATGATGGAACTCACATTTATTGGATAATCAAGGTTAAACCTGCATCCACACATAAACAACACCCTTGTGTGAAAGCTTTATTGTGCTCCTTCTGTATAGCTCCAAAAATAAATACATCATCACTATAATTGAAAGAATTCATGACAGGCTGTATGATACGTTGAATGACATCTTGAAAAAGCTGCAGCTGATTACACACCGAAACGTAGTCTTTTATAACAAAACACAACCAATATGTGTAGAAAAGTTCGTTAATGCGCCTGTAATTCTGCTTGATTTCCAACTGATTATAGCCTTTATTCAAATCAAGGTGAGAGAAGACCTTCGCACCATTCAATTGGGTTATCATGTCGGTAATGTGCGGATCTGGATGTCATTCTCGTTCAATTGCCTTGTTCACTTGACGCATAGCAATACAGATGCATACATCTCCTTCATTGAACTTTTTGGGTAATACTACTATGGTCTCAACCTTTGACATTGGACCAGTGGAAAGCTAAATGATATCATGCTTGAGTAATGATTCAAGTCCCTTTTCAACTGCTTCATGTAAACTAAATGCAATTTTTTTGTCTTTGAGCAATAGGATAGACGTCCTCATTAATGTGTACTTGTACTTTCATAATCTTGAGTTTTCCTAACCCATGAAACAGCAAAGGGAACTGACTTACTATTTTGTGATGGGCATTCATGTTATAGCTGAGTTTACTTTGGAATGGTGCACCAACAAACTTCTGATTCACAATGGAAGAGAGTAGCTGTAAGGACAGATATTCCCTTTTCTTTTTTCTTTTTTCAATTCCGATCTTTTGAGTCCATACCAAACATCCAGCCAATGTGTTTCATGCAGTTAAAACTGGAACTTCATCAGTGCTGTAAGCAATACATATATATTTACATACAAATTCACACATGATACCAAATAGACATACATGTACAAAAAAGCTCTCATTGGACATACTGTGACAAAACTGGAAAGATTTTCTTAAACAACAAACTTGATAAACATATAACTGGCACAGACTATTGCAATTATGACAATGACACCAATATATTTACCAAGGTAGTATAATGAGCAGCCATTCTAAAGTAAACACGCTAATACCAACTCTGAACCCCTTGGACAAATAAAAACTACTAAGCCATACCACACTGACTAAAGGTCGTGTGGAATGAATCTAAATACTTTTTTTTTTTAAACGGAGCCGAGGATCATAATGAAAGATTAACACATTAACGAGAGTTCCTACAGACAGTTGGAAAAGGGGCCAAAACATGTTTCTAATAAACGAACACATGGTGCAATACTAATGACAAAATCAAGTAGAGGCCATGGTGGTGCAAGCTGCAATAAAAACACTTAGTGCCACAAATATTGACAAGTATAAGAAGTAGGAGAGCATACCTTTGAAATAGTATATCACCGGACTGTCCATATAACCACAATATGCTTCATATAATTGTTTTTCAAGAGATTCCTCCTTTGCGCCGAGAAAGGTCAAACTTCAAAGGGACCTTACTGCTATTATGGCCCAATCATAAGGCCGCGGATGTGATAGCCTGTCGAATATACCTTAGGGAATAAAGTAAACATTAAAGATAAACCAAATCCATTGCAGCCGGAACAAAAACAAAACTTTTCATGTTGTGAAATATCAATAGACTTTACTGAGAGGGTATTGCGACGGGACAGGAAACGATGACACTAAAAATGTCACACAGCCCAAAATACGACAAGCTAAAGAGCCCGGATCGTGAATCTTATGTCAACTCACAATATCACAAACTAATTCAGCATTTCTTGACTCTTATGCTGACAGAAATCCTATAGCAAAAGCAAGCAGAATGGTCTAGTCAGGTAAACCAAGGGTAAACATGGTCACAAAACCCATAAGCTAGAAATGTGGACCGGATAACATGTTATAATGAGTCAACAAGGAAACCCAATGCTTCAGAGACATGTGATTATCTATCACCAAATGACATTCGTTAACACTTATTCTAATACCGAATTTCACATCCGCCAATGTGCAATTGAAACTGATAAGTAGCAGTCTGTCACCCTTGCAAATGGCAGCCCCAATCGATTGCGTTAAAGTGTGCACATGCCTAAGGTTATGAATACCGTATAACTGTGTAGAGCATAAATATAAATTGAACTAAACAAAGAAGGGTTAAAGCCGTAACCCGAAGGAAAGACTCGGCCCTGGCATCTACATAGATCATAGAGCTTGTATATTGTAATGCGTCACCCCTGCGAATAGGCTCCATAAAATGAGGCAATAAAGAAAACCTGCCAAAGCAGATTTGAAATGGCAGATAAATTAATGTCATCAACATGAAAATCGCACCCTATATTCCATTATTGGCTACACAAGAGGTATCTTACCGTAAGTCCGGGGTAAACCGTCAAAACGCCAACCAGGTAGAAATCAACTGACCCGTTGGCTCCCAACAGCTATAAGGCCATGCGTGAGCTGAATAAGACAAAAGCCGATAAGTAAGCGCTGTTGTTAATAGTAACCAGACCCGGAACGCAGAGGTCCGCGCATGAGCTGCAAAGTGAAATTAAATATTACAGAGGCAATTGTGTGAAAATGAAAACAACATAGAGGTGAGACAGTGATTGAACAAATTAGAAATGACAAAAAGTGAGAATAAGAAAAGGGGACATGAAAAAAAGGCGAAAAATGGTCCACAGCCTCAAGACCAATAACCTCGTTAACGAAAGAAAAGGTAGAATCGACCGCCATGTCAGTGTGGTCTAAGCAGAGGGGGAGAATAGTTGGAAAATAGGACAAATCCTGAAATACTGTACGCTATCATGATGTGCGTCTCAAGTCGTCACTGGGATATTAAAAATAAAAAATAAAAATAAGCGAAGTAAAAAAAAAGATGAGGGTAAGAGTATAAGAGTAAATATAAAATTGAAGAACCTAATAAGCAATGGCTGCAGAATTGGAACGGACATGGAAGTAACCAAATAAAAGGTCTTAGTTTATGGAGGTAGAAAGCAATGCGTAGATGCTCTTAAGTCTGTTCCGTAACCTATGTAAATACTATTATCATAGTAGAATACAGTCAGCAGGGGAAGCCTCATTCATTCTGCCTGTGTTGCAAAGGTAGATTATTGCTAACAATAACTGGCATTCATTAACTACCAACCCAAAACTGTCAGATGGAATGGCACAGATGCAGAATGTGAACTAACCTTCAACTATGTGACAATGGCATCACACATTCAGGAGCCCCAGAAATGCAACTCGTTATGACTATGTGTATAAGAACCTGTTTAGTGCGTGGCCAAGGAGATAATAGGCAGTCACATAACATGTTGCGGTATTACCCAAAAAACCTACTCTTGAACCAAAACCAGACTGTGCAAACTAACGCCAATCAAACATCGATCTCATCTCAGGAAGTAATGGGACTCATTATCTGTGTTGTGACCCCGAGAGACAGACTGCAATCTGCAAATCCATTTAGCTTCAGTCTGTCTCAGAATGAGATCTCTGTTTCCACCTCGTGTATTGGCAGTAATGTGGTCAATCCCAAAAAAACAAAAAGAGGAGTCTCCTGCATGCGCTACTCTATAGGGATGAGTCATAGGATATCTAGAGTCCAAATTGAGCAGGGCTCTGCAGTGTTCCTGAATCCGTGTCATGAATTACAAGCACAGGCAATGATGTAAACCACAAATGATGTGTTACAATTGATAAAATGCCTGATCTTTTGGATATAACCTATGTTATAGCTAAACTCCTTCCGCTTGTTCTGGCCATATTGACAGATGTTGGGTTGCAATTGCTACAAGTGTAGAACCCTACAGGTCCCGATGGTAACCAAGTGTTTTTTGCTGACCTTTTCGTGGTAACATAACTGGGACAGAGTGAATCCCGGAGTGTGAGCCCTCTCCTGTACACTATTGTAGGATTATTGTTAATAAATGGACGTAATGTAGGGATGTACCATAACAGATGTCAGTGTTTTCTGAATGTTTTCAAAGTCTTCTCACTGTGTAGGGTATATTTGGTATACAATGCCAGTTTACTTGTAGAGTATGCCTGGCCAGTCCTCTTGTGTGTGGCGCCACATTTATTGTCCCTAAGTGTGCTAGATATCGGTAAATATACTGATCTCTGTTCTGCCTGTTCCAATAATTTTGTGCCATACCCACGGTGATGGGAACAGTGTTTAATATCCCTTATATTCTCTCTGAATTTTGTGTCCTCACTCAAAATATCCCTAGTTCGTACCATTCCACTGTAGGGAATATTTCTGATAACAGATTTTACATGTGCACTTGACGGACTAAGCCAATGCCCTCTTTTCTGGCATCCCAAGCTATCTAATGAAGAACCTACAGGTGGTCCAGAATACCGCAGCCAGATTGCTGTTGGGGCTGTCAGCGAGGGACAGTGAACAGAATCAGCTGCTTCTTTACCACTGGCTGCCGTTAGCAGCCAGAGTGAAATTTAAATTACTGATTATGGCCCATCGTGCGCTACACGGATGCAGGCCTCTTTATCTACAGAGGCGGGGTTCTTTCTATGCCCCTACACGCTTCTTGCGTTCCGCATCCCTATTCCTGGCCCATGTCCCTCGCTTTAAACAGCAGAGGATTGGTGGTGGCTCCTTCTCATTGAAGGCAACTATTGCCTGGAATGCTCTCCCGCTGGATCTGCACACTATTCAGGATCTAGTGGTTTTTAAAAGAAAACTAAAAACCCATCTTTTTATCTGAAGTTCCCTATGATACCCCTTTAGACTTGCGCTGGGACACTCCTGAGTAGCCGTGCACGTAATAAATTCATGTAACATAACATAACATAACATAACATGCGTGCAGGACGCTGTTACATGCAGTTTGCCTAAGGTACATTGTACTGTGAACCACCCCATCTTTAATGTAAAAGTGAATATCCCAAAAATCAAGATTGTCTCTGTGGTGGTGCATAGTGAGTTTCACGTTGTAGGGATTATCATTCAAATACACAAGGTAGTCAAAAACTGAATGGCCTGGGCCTGCCCAAAGGCAAATTTTATCATCTATGTACCTCCCCCAGAATATGATGTATTTACTTCAGGGGGAGGCACCTTTGCCATAGGCATGCCCCCTCTCATACCAGCCCATAAAGAGTCCAGCATAAGAGGGAGCAAAGCGGTAGCCCATGGCAGTTCCCTGCAATTGATGGTACCATTTCTCATCATGCTTAAAGTAATTCTTAGACAGGAATAGGTCTATGATATCCAATATCATAGCATTGTATGCATAATGATCCACCCCATCCTTAACCAGGTAATGACGTATGGCCATCAAGCCAAAGTCCTTCTGGATTCACATGTACAAACTCACTACGTTAAACGTCACGAATGGAAACTCTTCTGACTATATGAAATCATGAAACTTGACCAATATCCTTGCTATCCCTAAGATAGGATGGGAGCTTGGTTAAATGTTTCTGCAAGGTAATATCTACAAATTCCGGGAATTATAGCATTGTGAATACAGTGATTGAAGATCACCGGCTATATCTCAGGGACAAAAAGATCCGTAAAATTAAACGAGCTGACCGTGATTATAGGGATGGTCGTATCTATACTTTTGTGAAAAAATACGACAACCTTAACACATTGGAAGATAGAAAGAGGGGTAGGGAGGAAAGTCTTGAGACAAGATCAACCAGTAGTAACTCATTAGCCTCTAGTGAGAGTGCTGCTGCTAATACAACACAGTTAGACACCCCTTAAGGGGAAGAAGCCTCCAGTTTTCAGAAGGAATTGAAGCGACTCCGCATAGGCAACAGACAGCACAAAAAGGGACAAAAAAGACAAGGAGAGGTAGGAGGAGAAGGAGAAGGGAAACCAGACAGTCATGCTATGCTAAACACCTCAAAGAGAAACTAGAACTGGTGGGTTTTGAAAATTCCAACTCTACATGGTCAGGAATTGATGGAAGATTTGATGTCCAGAATCACGTTACACATTTGGCAGAACCAATACCCACCCAGATGAATCTCCAGACCGTCAATCTCCCTAGCAGAATATTAGATGAACATGAGATTAGCTTTTTGAAAAGGGCTCTTGGATTTTGTGCTTCACAATGGGGGGATTTGTTTAATGTTTACATTGACTTGTTCAAATTTCTGCGTGCACTTACTTCAAAAGAGAATTTTTCACAGCAAGTATATAAATCTGTTTCTAATGTGTGTGAAACTTTAACTGAATTACAAACTATTGGTGATGTATGTGATGTACAAAATCTATTTTCAGTTGAAAATGATGATGAAATAGAGGTGCAGAAAATCTTAGATGATCAGAATGCCAGAGAGAGTCTCAACATCAACACTGGGCTCAGGCCTAAATCTAGATTTGTCCCGCATAGTGGTTACCATTCAAACATCGATGAATTTGGGGGAAAGGTTACACAAGAATTGCGATTACTGGAGATCCCCAACAAATTTGGCCCCCAACCTAAATTTAATTTTCAGGTAGGGAGGGGGAGGCTTTACGCAGACAGCAAAATGATGCAGACATTGCAATAAGGGAGGCGAACAAAGGTGGGAATGTTGTAATCATGGACAGGATTGATTGTGTGTGTGAGATTTTTCGCCAATTGACCGATCAGCAGTGTTACAAACAGATCATGACAAATACAACACCTATATTAACTGTAGATTATGTGAATGGAGGGACAAATGCTTGCTCATGGATGATGAATACAGATTTTTACGAGTTGAGAATGCTAGATTCTCGTGTATACATATTTTACCAAAAGTGCACAAAGGTGGGACCTTCCCACCTGGAAGACCCATCATTTCCGGGGTGGCCTCACCGATGGAAGAGTTATCGGAGTTTGTGGATATTACCTTGCAGAAACATGTAACCAACCTCCCATCCTATCTTAGGGATAGCAAGGATATTTTGATCAAGATTAATGATTTCATATGGTCAGAAGAGTTGCAATTCATGACGTTTGACACAGTGAGTTTGTACACATGTAACCAGAAGGACTTTGGCTTGATGGCCATATGTCATTACCTGAATAAGGATGAGTCGGATCATTATGCATAAAAATGCTGTGATATTGGATATGATAGACCTAATCACGTCTAAGATCTACTTTATGCATGATGAGGAATGGTACCATCAATTGCAGGGAACTGCCATTGGCTCTCGCTGTTTTGACAGGGAGCATGCCTGGGGCAAATTTGCCTCCCCCTGAAGTAAATACATCATATTCTGGAAGAGGTATATAGATAATATCATTTGCCTCTGGGCAGGCCCCAATGATCCTCTATTTGTCCACTTGGTGTATTTGAATGATAATCCCTACAACGTCCAACTCATTATGCCCCACCACAGGGACAATATCGATTTTTTGGGATATTCATTTCTACGTTAAAGATGGGGTGGCTCATAGTACAATGTGCCGTAAGCGAACTGCATGTACACCGTACTGCATGCATCAAATGTACATGTAAATTCTGTCATCAGAAATATTCACTACGGTGAAATGGTGCGAACTAGGCGTATTTGAAGTGAGGACACCAAATTCAGAGAGAATATAAAGGATATTAAACACCAGTTCCATCACAGTGGGTATGACCAAAATTCATTGGAGCAAGCAGAACAGAGAGCAGTATGTTTACTGAGATCTAACACACCTAGGGACAATAAACGTGGCACCACACACAAGAGGACTGGCCAGGCATACTCTACAAGTAAACTAGCATTCAACACTAAATATACCCTACACAGTGACAAGATTTTCAAAACATTCAGAAAACACTGGCATCTTTTATGGAACATCCCTACATTACGTCCATTTATTAACAATAATCCTACAATAGGTACAGGAGAGGACACACACTCCGAGATTCACTCTGTCCCAGTTATGTTACCACGAAAAGGTCTACAAAAAAAACTTGGTTACCATCGGGACCTGTAGGGTTCTACACTTGTAGCAATTGCAACCCAACATATGTTAATATGGCCAGAACAAGCGGAAGGAGTTTAGCTATAACATAGGTTATGTCCAAAAGATAAGGCATTTTATCAATTGTAACACATCATTTGTGGTTTACATCATTGGCTGTGCTTGTATTTCATGACACAGATTCAGGAACACCGCGAGCCCTGCTCAATTTGGACTCTAGATATCTATGACTCATCCCCATAGAGTAGCACATGCAGGAGACTCCTCTTTTTGTTATTTTGGGATTGACCACATTACCGGCAATACACGAGGTGGTAACAGAGATCTCATTCTGAGTCAGACTGAAGCTAAATGGATTTTCAGATTACAGTCTGTCTCTTGAGGTCACAACACAGATAATGAGTCCCATTACTTCCTGAGATGAGATTGATGTTTGATTGGCATTAGTTTGCACAGTCTGGTTTTGGTTCAAGAGTAGGTTTTTTCGGTGATACCGCAACATGTTCAGTGACTGCCTATTAACTCCTTGGCCACGCACTAAACAGGATCTTATACACATATTCATAATGAGTTGCATTTCTGTGGCTCCTGATGTGTGGTGCCATTGTCACATAGCTGGAGTTTAGTACACATTCAGCATCTGTGCCATTACATCTGACAGTTTTGGGTTGAAAGTTAATGAATGCCAGTTATTGTTAGCAATTATCCACCTTTGCAACATAGGCAGAATGAATGATGATTCCCCTGCTGACTATATTCTACTATGATAATAGTATTTACGTAGTTTACGGCACAGACTTAAGAGCATCTACGCATCGCTTTCTGCCTCCATAAACTAAGACCTTTTATGTGGTTACTTCCATGTCCGTTCCGATGCTGCAGCCATTGGTTATTAGGTTCTTCAATTTTATATTTACTCTTACACTCATCTTTTTTTTTCCTTCACTTATTTTTTATTTTTAATATCCCAGTGACGACTTGAGACGCGCGTCATGATAGCGTACAGTATTTCAGGAATTGTCTTTTTTTCTAACTATTCTCCCCCTTTGCTTAGACCAGACTGACATGGCGGACACTTCTACCTTTTCTTTTGTTTACGAGGTTATTGGTCTTGAGGCTGTGGACCATTTGTCGTCTTTTTTTCATGACCCCTTTTCTTATTCTCACTTTTTGTCATTTCTAATTTGTTCGATCACTGTCTCGTCTCTATGTTGCTTTCATTTTTACACAATTGCCTCTGTAATATTTTTTAATTTCACTTTGCGGCGGACTCCCACACTCCGCGTCTGGTTTCGATTGACAACACTGCTGACCTATCAGTGCACAGCTTCTTCAGCTCATATGCGGACCTCTGCGTTCTGCGTCTGGTTAATATTAACAACAGCGCTGACTTATCGGCTTACGTTTTATTCAGCTCACGCATGGCCTTATAGCTGTTCGGCAACAACGGGTCAGATGATTTCTACCTGGTTGGCGTTGTGACAGTTTACCACGGACTTGCGGTAAGAGACATCTTGTTTAGCCAATAGGGGAAAATAGGGCGCGATTTTCATGTCGATGACATATATTTATCTTGCCATTTCGAATCTACTTTGGCAGGTTTTCTTTATTGCCTCATTTTATTTAGCCTATTCGCAAGGGAGACTCATTACAATATACAAGCTCTATGATCTGTGTAAGATGCCTGGGTGATTCTTTCCTTCGGGTTTTGGCTTTAACCCTTCTTTGCTCAGTTCAATTAATATTTATGCTCTACACAGTTATACGGTATTCATGACCTTAGGCATTAGCGCACTTTAACATAATCGATTGGGGCTGCCATCTGCAAGGGTGACAAACTGCTACTTTTCAGTTTCAATTGCACATTGGCGGATGTGAAATTCGGTTTTAGAATAAATGTTTACTAATGTCATCCGGTGATAATCACTTGTCTCTGAATCATTAGGTTTCCTTGTTGACTCATAATAACATGTTATCCGGTCCATATTTCGAGCTTATGGGCTTCGTGGACATGTTTACCCTTGGCTGACTAGGCCATTCTGCTTGTTTTTTCTATAGGATTTTTGTCAGCATAAGAGTCGAGAAATGCTGAATTAGTTTGTGATATTGTGAGTTGACATAAGATTCACGACCAGGACTCTTTAGCTTGTCATATTTTGGCCTGTGTGACATTTTCAGTGTCATCGTTCCCTGTCTCGACGCAATACCCTCTCAGTATAGTCTGATAATATTGCAGCTACATGAAAAGTTTTGTTTATATTCTGGCTGCCACGGACTTGGTTTATCTCTAATGTTTACTTTATTCACTTAGGTATATTTAACAGGCTATCAAACCTGCAGCCTTATTATTCGCCCATGATAGCAGTATGGTCCCTTTAACGTTTGACCTTTCTGGGCGTGAAGGAGGAATCTCTGGAAATTATTTTTCATATAAAGCCTATTGTGGTTACCTGGACAATCCTGTGATATACTATTTCAAAGGTATGCTCTCCTACTGCTTATACTTGTCCATATTTGTGGCACTAAGTGTTTTTATTGCACCTTGAACCACCATGGCCTCCACTTGATTTTGTCATTAGTTTTACACCATTTGTACGTATATTAGAAACATGTCCTGGCCCCTTTTCCAACTGTCTGTAGGAACACTTGTTAAGGTGTTAATCTTTCATTATAATCCTCCGCTCTGTTTTTTTAAAAAACTCTTTAGGTTCATTCCACACGAAATTTAGTCAGTGTGGAATGTCTTAGTATTTTATATTTGTCCAAGGGGTTCAGAGTTGCTGTTATTAGTGTGTTTAATGTACAATGGCTGCTCATTATACTACCTTGTTAAAGATTTGTGTCTTGTCAATATATGGGTGTCATTGTCATAAATTCAATAGTCTGTGCCAGTTATATGTTTATCAAGTTTTTTGCTAAGAAATTCTTTTCGGTTTTGTCACAGTATGTCCATTGAGAGCTTTTTGTGTACATGTTGTATGTCTATTTGGTATCATGTGTGTATATTTATGTATATATATATGCATTGCTTACAGCTCTGATCAAGTTAAAATGTTAACTGCATGAAACGCGTTGGCTGGATGTTTTGTATGGACTCAGAAGATTGGAATTTTAAAAAAGAAAAAGGAATTCCTGTCCTTACGTCTGCTCTCTTCTTTTGTGTATAAGAAGTTTGTTGGTGCACCATTCCAAAGTAAAGTCAAGTTTCTATTCTGCATTGCAGTTGTACCGAACAACGGGAGGTACAGGAATTGTTGTGCACAAATGCATTGAAGATAAGGAAACAGAGAGTGAAGTGCAGCTTCTATAGTCAGCTGTTATGGTTGCTCTATTATTCATGCTATTTTTAACTGATATCAGTCCCATATCAGCAGCTGTGGTGAAGCTGAGTAAACAGGCATTTGATGCCGTACCTTGAAGTACATGAATGAGTGCTTGTACTTTTGCTTTCTTGTGTTTCATTGTTGATACAAATGAACATTGACATTTTAATGACAATGATGCAGCCTATGTATGCATTTTAGTTTTCTGTGGCGATAGTTCATTGTATTTCTCCTCAGGCATTATGTTTATCAATGCACCGCTGTCGATAATAAAAGGTATTGAGCATCCGTTTATTTCTTGTGTAATCTTCAGAGAATTTTCGAATGACTGGTACTTTTTCATGTGGTTTTTCTTTCACTTGCAGTTTTCTTCACAAGCGGCCAGTCCAAAATGTGCACGTTTTTCTGAGGTAAACATCAACATTGGACAACCATCATCTTCTCTTTCACTTGATGTTGAGACTGAAGCACTTTTTGAAGATGATGTAAATGATGATATACTTCCTTTGGTGTCAATTTTCCTCAAGTGGTTTGGTCACTTAGCCTTGTAGGCGTGTGTTGAACAATGCTTTGAAGCTTTCGGGAAGCCTTTTTGTCTTTGCGCTGTGACACACTTACTTTTTCCTTTGCCTTGCAAACTGTTACAAACTAGTTCTCCTACCCCCAGCCTTTGCACTAGTGGGACATTCACTTTCATGTGGAAATGAACATCCACACTTGAAGCACAATTTCTTTTTCCGTGGAGACATCACTCTGTGTCCTTCTACCTTCTGCTTTGGCTTACTTTTCATGTTCACGACTGACATTCTGGGCACCGGCCACCTCCTTGTCAGCAGCTTGCCGATCAGCATGCTCTTCAGGTCTGGCAGCCATGAGTACTCGCTCCAGACTAAGGGGCTGAATACGATCTCGTCCGGAAAGCATTCCGATCGATTCTGTTCCTGAATGCTTTACGAATGACTCGGAACAGGGGAGTCCGACCAAGTGAATTTGATGCATTCGGATGCTTCCGGATATGATTCAGTCGGACTCCCATTGACTTCAATGAGAGCCTGGGTTTAGAATGAGAACACAGGCTCCCATTGAAGAAAGGGGGCTGGGGAAAATCGTGCATTCTGTGGCAGGAACCCCATGGTGCCTGCTACATTATGCATGGTCTGAAAGGGGGCACTTTGGGTACCCCCACGGGCCAGATTCAGAAGGCCCCGTGTGAAGGGGAGCCTGCTATGGGCCCCCAAAGACATATTCTGACAGTCGTTTCGTTTCAGGCAAAACGAATCAGAACGGCTGTCCAAATCAGTCATCATAATCACTCGCTCGAAAACCGTGTCCATGGAGTTGTACAATTCGACTTTCCAATTCAGACAGCCCTAATGGTTTCCGGGAATCGTAATCAGTCGTTGGGAACTGTGTACAATCCGGTCGAAAAAAAGGGTTCGGATTCGGCAAACCCAAATCCGATTCAGAGCCCTTCCGAACAGCATCGTAATCGACCGCTAAAAGTTTCTCTGAGCATTCATCATCTGAATGAATCTGACAGGCATCTGTCAATAACTCTGACACGTATAGCTTCCTAAATATTAAATTCATTGAGCCTACAGTGTTTGATGAGCGTATCCAATCTTCAAACAAAAATTTTACTGGTTTCACCAACTTTTTGTCATTCCTGACTGAAAATGTACTTTTCATAATCTAAATTTGGCATTGGATTGAACTTGAACTCAAGATTTCTTTTTTTTTACGCTCTGTAATTTTGTCAGCTTGTAGCATTTACCTTATGACTTCTTTCACACTTTCATCAGCAAGATCCTTAATTTCTCTGTTTCTTGTAATGCATCAATGAAATCATCAAATGTCTCTATCGAAGCAGTCTATCTGTTGCCAATATTTAGTTTTTTTGTGGTATTGAATCCTGATGGTCATTTCAGGAAGGCGACACCATTATAACCATTGGTGGAACGTACTGATGTGGAAAGTAGTGTTCTTTCTCACGCTGCTTGGTGATCTTGTTTATGCAAATCATCTCTGAGGTCTTGGGATGTGCTGGCTTCTGGGTCATTTCTGATCATTAAAGGAAACATGGCTTTTTTCTTGGTCTCTAATGGGAAAACAACCTTTCACTATTCTGATCGCTGCTCTCGGCTTTCTGATCTTCAAGGATCTCTGCAGTTGTTCTGAGCCCCATTCGACAACTTTGGTGGTGTGCTGCTTCACGTATGGATGGCTCTGTAAACAAATGCCCGGTCACTTTTTCTGGGGCCACTTCCGCCAACGCTATGGCATGATGTTTCTCGTTACTCAGTTCTAGTAAGCAGATGACCGTTTCTTCTATCTGAAACACTTTGCTTTTAGGCGTCTCTTTGTACTGTCTGACACCGGTTTGATCTCTGCCTCACGTCGCTTCTGATCGCAGCATTATCTTGCAAGTGTTGATGCTATTTGCTGCTCTTTCAAAACCTGCTTGTATCTGCTTTTAACGTTATCACTCCATATGATATATAACTTTTGGTTGCTTAGTAGCGCCTTACCTCTCTTTACGGCCAAATGAGTAGCCTGTGAGGCTGGGACTTTTTCAAGTTTTAAGGTTTCAATCCAAAGGGCCAATAGTCACTGCGGTCCCGTTTGTGGTTTCTACTGTTCACGGTTGTGTACAACCTTAAAAAGGCTCCAGCCTCACAGGCTACACATGAGGTGAAACACGTATTGGCTAACAAAAGGAAACGTTTTTCAGTTATGTACTTTTGGAAATAAAAATCTGCAAAGATGTCATTTGTGGAGGACTTTACAAAATAAACATACAAAGATAAAAAATAATGAAGGTTGCCCCACCGATAAACCAATACAAATAACATCAGATTGTGGCTGCCCCGCTAATAAACCATCTCCAGATTGTGTGAAGATGGTGTCTTGGAATATAGCCGGCCTTTCAAAAAGCCTTCAAGAACCTGACTGGCAGGATTATATTGATAATTTGATCTCTGCCTTTTCCAAGAGACCTGGGCAAGGGAACCACTATTTAAAATAGGCTACATAACATTTAGTATAGAGGCCCATCAATCAACTAGAGGAAGACATCAGGAGGCCTCTTAATTTGGATAAAACATCAAGTAAATGCGTCCATAGAAATGTTACCTACTGTCACAGATGACATACTGGGCTTAAGCTTAAAATTTCCAAATAATTCCTGGCTGTATTTATTCAATATATATAAAAGACCAAGAGAGCGTTCAAAAGAATCACCATTAATCCAGCATTTAGAAGAAGTCCTTGACTCTATTAAATCCAATGGGCCCATTATAATTGGAGGTGATTTTAACTGCTGCTACGAACCTTTGTCGGGATTAGATACAATTTTTGAGGAAGAAGACCTTGCAATGGATATCGCACTACTGAGGACAGAAAAGACTTTGGGATGTTCTGTCTCTGCAATGCAATTACTTACTTTCACCATAGAGTAAGGACTAAGGTCTTGCAATGGCAGATACCCCTCAGATCTTGAATGCTCTAATACCTTTTTGAGAGGTCTTTCTTCATCCCGGATAGATTACATTATGATAAGCGTTGCTTATTGGGCTTACGTGCAGGATTTTAAAGTTGATGACAGAAGAGAAAGTGATAATTTCCCTTTGTGTTTAGATTTCACAGGGAAATATTTCCTGCTACACTCTTTGATTCACCCTGGAACAGGCACAGAGGTTATCCAGCCTATAGTGAGCAATAATAGGAGGGCAGTAAAATGGCCCTCTATACTGGAAAATGTAGAACCCCTCATTTGTATTTATAATATATTTAGTGACCTCGTATCGCTTTTTTTAAAAGTGTGTCCTGAAGCCATACCTATAACACAGATCCATCAGAAGTTAGTAGAAAATATAAAACCCTACCTAGCCAAATCTGAGACTGGGAAGGCCAAACATAGTAACAAGATGCTGTTGTCTAACCCATGGTTCAACAAAGAATGTGTAGCGGCCAAACAATGCCTCATTAGGGCTTTGCAAACTAAGGAGACAGTTATGATTAGGCAAGAAAGAAACACATATAATAAAGTTCTGAAACTGGGAGGATGCTAGTTGGGAAACCTTGATAACTGCCTCAAAGGCAGGTGACCTATCCTTGACTTGGCGGATCATTGCTAATGGTAGTAAACTAAGTATTCCGGTCCAAGATTATAATTTGGACCCTTGCACCTGGCATAGACATTTTGCCCATCTATATGCCCATCCGGCTGTAATAGTCAGAGATACCACAAGTAGTATTGAGGAGCTCATGACGTCAAATGAGATTGCACCGTTGCAATTTAGCATAGACGATACCACACTGGCCATAGCTGCTATTAAGTCATCGAAAGCTCCTGGCCCCGATAAGATACCTGGGGACCTTTTTAAACATGTGCCTGAGGCCATACATTAATCTTTTATGCAACGCAATTGCTAGAGGGCATCCCATTCCAGAATCTTGAAAGGGCGCGGAGATCGTCCCGATATACAAGAAGGGCAGGAGGGACGATCCCACTAATTACAGACCTATCAGTTTGATAGACATAATGCAAAAGGTTTATGCCAAACAGATCTTAGATAAGTTAAATGACTGGATGATAGAAAACTATGTACTTTCCCCATGTCAAGTGGGTTTTAAAAGGAGAACTAGTACAATAGTTCAAGTGTTCAGGCTCGTAACTGTAGCCTGGAAATACACAAGGCTGAGATCTGGCCACTTATATGTGGCCTTTATTGATTTAAAGGCTCCATTCGATTCAATCCCCAGAGATCTGTTATGGATACATTTATTGCAGCAGGGGGTACCAAAAAATATTTTAGTCCAGTTGACTAGTCTTCACGAGGACAATTTTGCAAGAGTCCGTTGGGGCAAAGGGGAGGAACTCAAAGATGAGATACCAGTTAAGAGAGGTGTGTGCCAGGGCTGCGTCCTGGCGTCAACTTTGTTTCTCTTATATGTTAATGATATGGTTGAGTTCCTGCAAAAATCTAAGCATGATTCCCTGAAACTGGGAGGGAACCATATTTGTGCATTAACATTTGCAGACAACACAATCTTGTTGTCGCAAATGCCAAAGGGCCTACAAAATCTTTTAACTACTCTTGATGAATATTTCAAATTAAAAGGCTTGGAAATAAACCCAGTAAAAACTAAATATATGTCAATAAGGCCCCATAAGAGATTTAAAAATGATATAATGTTGAATGGTGCGATTTTGGAGCTCGTTTCCAGTTTTGTTTATCTCGAGGTAACCATTGATTCAAAACTTTCATGGAACCCCCCGATAAAGAAATCGGGATCTATTTTAATGCAAAACTAAGCACCAGTTATAAAAAAACTTTTTGCAACTATGACAAAGGCTATTACACCACCCCTAGACGTCTACAAGTCTAGGATTCAAACTGCTGCCTTGAATAGCTCAGAGCTGTGGGGGGGGGGGGACTACTCTCCCCTCTAACTTTGGGGGAAAATAAGGTTCTAAGAAGGTTAATCGCCCTTCCTCAAAATACACCTGTGATCCCCCTAATGTATGATCTGGGCATAAAACGAATTGACCAAAGGGCGGTTTGGATGACCTTTTCATATTGGATTAGAATATGGACCACCGAGGAATAGACAAGCATTGAGTGAATTATTGGTTCTTGACATTCATATCACCTTCCTGTGGTTGGCCCATATTCACAAATGACTTTTGGATCTGGGCTTGAGTAGATTCTGGGAACAACCGAGTACTCTGACCCCGCACTCAAAGCCGAAAAATAAAACCATTTATTGGAATTTTATCAGGCACAGTGTCACTTTAAATTGTAGATCTGGTACACTCACAACTCAATTCTTGATGTTCAAAATAACCCCCTGTTTTGACCATTTTTAGATGAAATTGAACCTCAACTTGCTATGGTATTTACCTGAAGTTCAGATATGGTACTCTCCAGATAAAGGCTTTTACATCCAAGTGGTGAAGGATACAGGAAGGGGGAAAAGACTGTAAGTGTACCCAGTGCCATTCAGGAAGCAAGGAGGACATTGCACATGTCCTATTTTTCTGCCCTACTTACGCAAATCCTAGAAGAAAATGGATAAAACATTTGGGCAGGAATTTGAGTATTAGAAAATACACTGAAATGCTGCGTATATTAAAAACAGATAGCTCTAAGCTTTTTGTATTTGGTGTCAGTAGATTTTTATTGGCTATATATTTCATAAGGAGGAAGAAAGGGCTTACATTTAAAATTTTAAAATTTCAAAATCTTTAGGATTTCATTTCTTATGGGAGTCATATGAATTTTAAATGTCCATGATGTATATATATATAGCCAATGATAGTGTAAAACTACTTTTAACTTCTGAATTATGTACTGCTAAAGAAGCCTTGATGACATTGCACTCAGCACTTGCACTTTATGGAACTCATCATATTGGTGCTAACTGTAAATAATAGGTTTTATGTACTGTGTAGTAACCAACATGAGGATCAATGTACTGTATACGCTTTGTTAACAATGTTCTTAGTATTTTTTGAAGCTTTGATGATTCTGTGAATCGAATAAAAATGCTTTAATTAAATAAAAAATACCAAAGTGTTCCGCTATTAGTTTTTCTGAATGAAAGAAAAAACAAGGCATCAGTAACATCCAACTGGCTCAGACAAAAAGAAAAGGATATTTGGGAACCCAATGCTCAACACCCAAAGATATATGAAAATGGCAACTAGCTATTTTAGTTGGGTTTCTCAATTCTCAATCAAACGGGGATTGAGAGTTTTCTTCTGGCACATGCGCACAACCTCTTTAGCTACTGCACATGTTATAATTAAGAACCACTATTTAGGCTGGTGGTGCTCTGAGGAATATACATCGCAATGGTGGCTTCCAACAGTTCCAGAGGCTCTTGTGGATAACTTAGTTGCTTGTGCTGTTTCATTTGCTAGCTAAGTCGAGTATCCTACTTTGTTGGATTGAACTCCCACTCTTAAGGAACTTGAGTGGTACTTGTCTTGTTTCATTTGCTTGCTAAGTCGAGTATCCTACTTTGTTGGATTGAACTGCCACTCTCCAGGATTTTGAGGGCAACTTGTAGCGTTTCCTGATTCCTGTTTCTCTGCTTTGGAGACTTCGCTGCTAGGTTTTGACATTTAGGGGCATATTAACAAAGAATTGGCGGAGCGTGTCGTTAACCTCCTTGACTTAACGACATGCTCCGCCACATCTGAAATGCAGGGCTGCACCTTATTTACAAGAGTATGGTGCAGCCCTGCGTTTCCCCCTACGCTAGTGCTAAGTTTAACAACCTAGTGCCAATGCAGGCTCACTTGCACCATAGTTCAAGGGTGTCTGTGTTCAGGGGAAGATTGTTTATGTACAGGAAGGTCCCCCTTTCTGCACATAAACAATCTTTAAATGCCGATTTGTAACTTCTATGTATGCTGCTTAATGCAACACACACAGAAGTTGCGAAGCAGCATTTAAAAAATATATTATTTATGTGCAGGAAGGGGGATCTTCCTGTACATAAACAGTCATTGGCCTTTTGCTGTTGTCATGTGTGCTGCACAGCGCAGCACACACGAAAACAGCAAAAACGAGGAGAAATGAAACATTTCTCCTCGTTGTGCCAGGGTAACAACAGGTTTTCTCTGGTCTTAATTCTGGCGCTGCCTCCTATTTACGCTTCCCTTGTAAATAGGAGGCAGCGTAGGAATCAATGGGTGTTGCGATGGAACGCCCACAGCAACACCCATTGCCCTCCCCTTTCACGATAAGCATAGCGTGAAAGGGGGCCTTATTTACAAGGTAGTGTTAAGCCACATTAAGTCATTGTAAATAAGGTGGTACTCTCTCTATCACAACGTCACTGAAACACTTCATTTATGGGATGAAATCCCCTGTAAAGTGCCTATGCATTGTGTTTTAGTCCAAATTTGAAGGAGCCGTTTGATGAGTAGTATTTGTTGGAGGACTCCAGTCTCAGATCATTCCTCCTTGGTTATACTGAGTGCTCCGACTTTTGTCGTATCTTTGGGAAGGTAAGTAAGAGTGTCCCTTTGAAAAGGCCAAGGATGGTGAGCCTTCATACAGTGGCAGCTGGCAGGGAATGAGGGTGGACGGGCGGGGAGGACAAAATAATTTTTTTTTTTAAAAACACTTACCTCTTTACCGACCGCGTCTCTCCTCCGTTTCGAAGGCGAGTCCAGAACACGGAAGCAATGCAGCATTGTGATTAGCCTGAGTGCCGTGGATCTACTCTCAGATGGGGACTGGGGGCCTGGGCTTGTTCCCCACCCGGCTGTGTAATGCTGCCTGGTGGCAAACATACAAAGAGTGCATGACTGTTTGGCCGGCCCGAGATGGTAGGCCAAGCAGCCATGCACACTTAGAGTGCGCAAACCACTCTTCCCCCTGTGCCTCCAGCCCGCCCTAACCTAGCCCCTAACAAGTGAAAAATAAAATGATAATAACTAATTTATTATCATTTTATTTTTCCTGCTCAAAGAGCAGTGGGGTGACGCTACTCCACCTTAGCGGAGGAGTTGCCTCTGCCTTCCTGTAAGTATTGTAATAGGGGCTTCCAAAATGTATTGAATATACACCCTGCTCCCTCAGATTTCACCTCAGTCTTTCCAAGGCAATCAATTGCCACATTTTGATTACCCACTCGCTGTGAAGTTTTAGTCTTCAATTTCAGAGCAATTAATTGTTTTGTACTAGTGGCATGTTCATTCTCACAGTCTATTCTAGGGAAGAGAGGTCACCCAGCATTGCTAGTGTTATCCACAGAATCAGAGATTCTAGGTCCCCTTTATATGAACCCAATTGTTTCTTCGAAAAGAGACCTAGCACTGGGCAGTACCACTATAAGTGCAGGTAGCACCCATCCTGGCCGCATTCTCATCAACCTCGCCCATCCTTTACTGTGTACATAGCCTTTGCTTTTGTTGGTGTTGCATATCCTAGAGTCATGTGTTTGTACAAAATGTCTCTGTTTTGGCATACTGCTTTTCCTGATTTAGGTATACTTACTCAAACCTCTTGCCATTGGCACATAGGAATCTTCTTCCCCAAGATCTGACCCCATTTTTCACTTTGGCCATTTTTTTTGTAGGTCTGCCCTGAATAAGGCAAAGTACATTTTGGAAATCAGCCCTCCTGTAGAGATGTAAGTAGTGAAAAGTGTTTCTAACTTGGTAGGTTCATTTGTTCCTACTCCTTATTGTGTGGTGATAAAACCCAATGTCAAATCTGAAATTTAACGCAACCATTCCGATTCATCCACTCGGAATTCCTTTTTGTTTTCTTCAAAGGACTTCATTTTACCCTTGTGTCCCTAAAACTCCTCTGGTGCCATTTGCTATTTTGTCCCCAGTGTAGCGTTGGGGAAAAGTAAGAGTTTAAGAAGATATGGGTAAATGGGGAGGGGAAGGGAAGGGAATAATATAAGAGCTTGTGTCTCACTACTTTGTCCCAGATATCTAGGGTTGGGTGGAGGACATCCAAAACATAACCACCCTGTATCCTGAGGGCCGTAGGGAGCAGTGCCACATCACAGGGTGCCCAGACTAGAAGTGCTTCTTCTGTATGTATCCAGTTCTTGGTCTCTCTGAGGAACCATTCAAAAAAGTTACAGAGCTGGGGTGCTTGTTCATATTGCATAATATTTGTTAGTGCCAGGCACCCAAGCCCCTGCCCACAAATAATACAGATTTAGAAATTCTCACCTAGTTACCAGCCAATATAAGGGAGTCAAATACATCTTAGAGATTTGGCATATCTTTCTTAGAAACCAGAGCAATAGGAGCTTGAAATAAGTATGGGAGTCCGGGAAGGACATTAGTTTTAACTGTGGCTATCATGCCTAACACGCAGATGAATAAGGGTTGTCAACAGCACAAGAAAGCTACAATGGCGCAGAAGTATTTGGGGCAATTAGCCTTATATAATGCCACTGTGGATAGGGCAATTTAAATTCGAAGATACAACCGTTTCCTTTGCCCATTGAAACTGGAAGAACATTGGCCACTCGTTTCATTCCTTGAATTAGCCCCACACTTAATAGTTTTGATGTGTCAAGGTTCAATTGGAACCCAGAAATGTCACTGTGCTTTTGTCAAGGAGTTTGCCCAACCTACCAGCGAGTCCACCGACATTCCTCCCTCACAAGACCTCTGCAACAAACTCAGAACCTTTTTCCACCAAAAAATCAAGAGCATCTACGACAACTTTGACGAAGACAACCAACACACTGAACCCTCACCAACCACCCCCGACACCCTCAATCCACTCCGGGGCCCCCACGGACCACTGCCCCCACCACATTTTCAACAGAGCCGCCAAACCCATCGCACCCATGCTCTGCCACACCATCAAGCGCTCCCTGGCATCCGCCTCATTCCCTGATGACTGGAAACACGCTGAGATCAACCCCCTCCTGAAGACACCCTCGGCGGACCCCACTGACCTCAAAAACAACAGACCAATCTCCCTGCTCCCGTTCACAGCGAAAGTCATCAAGAAAGCCATCAACAGCCAACTCACCACATTCATCGAAGAGCAAAACATCCTTGACTCCTCCCAATCCGGCTTCAGAAAAAACCACAGTACGGAAACCACCCTCCTTGCCGCAACAGACGAAATCCGTCCCTTACTGGACAAAGGAGAAACAGCAGCCCTCATCCTCCTCGACCTCTCAGCGGCGTTTGACATAGTCTCTCACCGCACCCTAATACGCAGACTCCACGACGCAAGGATCCAAGACAAGGCCCTCGACTGGATCCGCTCCTTCCTCTCCGGCAGAATGCTGTGGGTCAGACTCCCCCCTTTCCACTCAGACCCTACGCCTACCACCTGCGGAGTCCCCCAGGGGTCCTCACTCAGCCCTACGCTCTTCAACATCTACATGGCTCCGCTCGCCCCCCATCGTCAGAACCTATGGACTCAACATTGTGTCATGCGCAGACGACAGCCAACTCATCCTCTCCCTATCCAACGAACCCAACACCGCCAGACACAACTTTAAAGAAGGCATGGAAGCCGTCGCCAAATAGATGAAAAACAGCTGCGTACAACTAAACACAAACAAAACGGAAGTACTCATCATGGGCCCAAACTCAGACTCCTGGAACGACACCTGGTGGCCCCCTGCCCTCGGAAGCCTGCCCACCCCCACGGACCACGCACGCAACCTGAGAATCATCTCAGAGCTCAAAATGGACCACCAGATCAACTCTGTCTCATCCTCCTGCTTCCACACCTTCCGCCTCCTACATAAGACCTTCAAATGGATCCCCCTTGAACACAAAAAAATTGCCACTCACGCCCTGGTCACCAGCAGGCTCGACTACGGCAATGCACTCTATGCCGGAATAAACAAAAACTTCACCCGCAAGCTACAGAACATCCAAAACGCTGCTGCAAGACTGGTCCCCAACCTGCCAGGCCACTACCACATCTCCCAGCACCTGCGCACACTCCACTGGCTCCCCATCGAAGCTAGAGTCACCTTCAAGTTGCTAACCCACGCTCACAAGGCCCTCCACAACACCGAACCAGCATACCTGAACAGCCGACTCAAATTCCACGCACCCCAAAGGACCCTATGATCAGCCCAGCTCTCCTATGCCGTGGTCCCCCGCACCAGAAAGACCAGATCGGGAGGCCGCTCCTTCTCCTTCTGTGTGGCCAGTGCCTGGAACGACCTTCCGCTCCACCTCGGACAGATAACATCGCTCCCCATCTTCGAAAGAATCCTCTATACCTGGCTCTCAACAAACCCCCCTCTTGATGGACTGGAACCTGCGAAATCCCCCCCACCCCCAGTGCCTTGAGACCCTTACGAGTGAGTAGTTGCGCTTAACAAACACTTGATTTGATTTATAATCTCCACTATGGCTTTGAGTGAGGAATCTTAATCTATCATTGTCAAGACGATGACCACTGTGAAGATATGAATATTATGTGGATCCCTTCTAAAGGTCATGCGTTTAGTATTACCACAGTGCTTTTTCTTGCCTACTAGTGATTTTAATACCAGTGCAAAAAGTGGAGAGAGAGATCACCTCTGTCTTGTTCCCATAGCCAAATATTTCTCATTTTTTTATTCCGTTGATAATCATTTTTGATCTTGGATACTTGTGATTGACCTCATTGAAGGTCTTCAAGTTTTGCCTAGACCTATCATTTCAATCACCGGACTCATAGAAGACCAATTGACCCAGTTGAATGCTTTTTCCGCATCCAATTTCATTATGGCCATATGAATTTTCCTTTTGTTGAATTTCTCAATCAAATGCAGGAGTCGCCTAATGTTATAAAACATTTGTCTCCTAGAGCTAAAGCCCAACTGATCTGGGTGGATCAAGTGGGGCATCTGGGGGGGGGCTAAAGTATTCACTTGAACATTAGTGAAAATCTTGACATGTGTGGTTATAATGTCTGTCTGTTTGTAAAACAAGCAGGTGTTAAATGGTCGACCCCATTTATGTATCATCAAGGTGTTATTTGCCTCCCTCATTGTGGGTGTTAAAGAGTTTTGTAATAAACCCTGAAGATTCTCCTGTCCCCGGAGTCCTTAACATTCTATGAATGGAGGAAGCTATTCTAATTTGTCATGCTAATACAGTGTTGGACTTATTAGCTTTCTCATAAAACCTATGTTTCAATCATAGTAGAGCCTTTCACATGTTCATTTTAGCAGAGGTCATGCGACTCAACCATGGTCTTGTCTCCCTAGACTGTCCTGTAAGGTTTTCTGTTGAGGGCAAGACTTCAGGATGTAAACATTTTCATTGTTGAGTTATTCAGTTCACCAGATACCTGATTTCAGTGCTAGCAATGGTAATTCTAAAATGACCAAATACTTTATGCAGCTTTTGTAAACAGATTTTACAATAATAAAATACAATCCAACCAGGGTTCCCCACCTCTGAAATTCCAATAGCGCCTCACTCACGGACACTATTGGTTCCACCTGGAAATTCATCCTGTTTGTAGTGGTAGCCTTCACATTAAGCAACTTTAATGTTCTCGATAGATATTGGTGCACATGTGCAGGAGAGGTACAGTGCACCCTTATCCTGTTCCCCTGCTCAATTTATAGGTTTCCGCATTTATGCCATTTATAGTCTTGCAGATGGAAATGAACAGAGACCCATTTTCTTAAGTACCCAAATAAAAGTGCATTCAGCACAATCAAACACCTTGTAAGTGTAGACTATGGGCAAGATTGCCTACTACCCCACTAATGTGTCAGACATGTAAGATCTATATCTATCTTAACATTCTCATTTCCTTTGCAAACCAATTAAATAAGTACCTGATTGGTAAGTATCAATACAAGTAAAAACCTGCCCGGCTCAGAAGAGGGTCTTGCCTAAGAGTTTTTAGAACAACATGTAAGAGAGAGAAAATTATGAATCACATAGGTTGTGGCCTCTGCCCCAATGATGACCCACCCAGAAGAACACAATTGAACTGAATAGTCCACTTGTGTAATAGAAGACAAATACACTTTTTTAAAACAACCTGACAGTTAACCCATCTAAATCCATCTCCTCTCAGAGATTTCCTACTAGCCATATTTTTAAGGTATAATTTACAGTCTCTATGTTGATCTCAACTTCATCATGTCCTGGGTGAAGGCCAAAAGCCTAACAGGCCCAGATACTTAAAATACCCATATCATCTACTCCCCTCAAATAGTCCCCAAAAAAAATCTGATCTAAAGAACTCTTCATAAACAGGACCAAAAGGTTGCCAGAATTCCCTCTGGCATGCTCAGTTTTTAGACTGCTCTATCAATTGCGCCACTAACAAATTAACAGTCTTCTTTCATGTTCTTATGAAAATGTTTGCTGTCTACCTTCAAGATCAGCACACCATTCAATACTTTTGTTTGCATTTCTGGATTCTGTGACATCATCCATTTGCAATCCCTACCCTGGCTATATTTTCCCATCTGTCCACCTACCCTTAATTTCAGTTAACTCTCCTGCAGGGCGTTTTTTCTCGGAGATTCTACTCCTGAATCCATCACATTCCTAGAATGTGCAGCACAATGGTGTCTGCCACCTCATCCAGCTCCTTTGGTATCATTTTATCTTTGAGGAAACTATAGTTGTCAATCAATTCAGGTCGGAGTCTACCAGGTGGCAATACTGTAATTTTATAGCATAACATGTTATTGTCTGAACAAAAAGGCATGCAGTTGGTGCTCTCCTGCTAAATACATAACATTCAGTTGCAAAAATATGTACTTCACTCTTAAAAAGCAAATTCTCATGTGGGCTTCGAACATGGTGTGGTAAACACCACATAAGAATAAGGTATTGTGGAGAATATGAGAAACGATGTGGCCTGCTTACAAGCCGTTTAGAAATTGTCAGTGTACCAAAGGTGAGGCTGTCATTGATTGAACTGGTACAAAAGGGGGTGGTGATGGAAGGAGCATCTGAACCAATCAAACACTCACACCCAGTCAACAGATCTGGGTTTAATCCATCACCGTTCTTTAGCCCACTCTGCCACCCCAGTTCAGACATGGCCATATGCAAATCAGTCTGACCCTGTGCCTCATGGGAACAGTCCAGCCCGAACTGCCATGCCATGCCTTCCCTGGATCGGAAATAAGCTTCCTGGACTGTTCCCATGAGGCACCGGGTCAGACTGATTTGCATATGGTCATGTCAGAACTGGGGTGGCAGAGTGGGCTAAAGAACGGTGATGGATTAAACCCAGATCTGTTGAATGGGTGTGAGTGTTTGATTGGTTCAGATGCTCCGTCCATCACCACCCCCTTTTGTACCACTTTGTTCGCCATAAGTTGGCAGGGTATGCTCAGACGTGAGTCCCTTGCTCACTTTGCCACTGGATTCAAGCAAGCCAGGCTGAAGACGGCTGAAATGCCAGGAACCGTTCCTCGGAAGCTTGCTTCCGGTCCAGGGAAGGCATGGCTTGGCAGTTCGGGCTGGACTGTTCCAATGAGGCACAGGGTCAGACTGATTTGCATATGGCCATGTCTGAACTGGGGTGGCAGAGTGGGCTAAAGAACGGTGATGGATTAAACCCAGATCTGTTGACTGGGTGTGAGTATTTGATTGGTTCAGATGCTCCGTCCATCACCACCCCCTTTTGTACCACTTTGTTCGCCCTAAGTTGGCAGGGTATGCTCAGGCGTGAGTCCCTTGCTCACTTTGCCACTGGATTCAAGCAAGCCGGGCTGAAGACGGCTGAAATGCCAGAAACCGGTCCTCGGAAGCTTGTTTCCGGTCCAGGGAAGGCATGGCTTGGCAGTTCGCCATGGACTGTTCTCATGAGGCACAGGGTCAGACTGATTTGCATATGGCCATGTCTGAACTGGGGTGGCAGAGTGGGCTAAAGAACGGTGATGGATTAAACCCAGATCTGTTGACTGGGTGTGAGTGTTTGATTGGTTCAGATGCTCCGCCCATCACCACCCCGTTTTGTACCACCTTGAAAACATGAGCAGAAGCCATGCAGCTTTTAGAGGCAGGGGTAGTGCCCACTGCTGTACAAATAAGACTCATGAGTCAGGTAGGAATTGGGACAGAAATCAAGGAAGGCAACCTAAGCAGAGACTATATAACCTTTCAAAGGCTCAGATTTCCAGTGCTTCTCCTAGACTGAAGGAGACCAAACGTTTGAGCAGGGGGGCATGCCCTAAGCCTCTCCAATGCTCCCAAACAATCTCATAGTCTTGCAAGGCCAGGTAAATTTCAATCAGGTGAGCCCTATTCGCCTCATGGATCATACCTTGGTCAGACTGGCAGCCTGCAGATGTGAGTGTAAGATATGAATAGCTTGTTGCTGTCCTGACTAAGCATGGGCGGATTTTGCGGATTGGCAATCCGCGAACTTGCGTATTTACGGATTCGCAATCCGCGAAGATCCGCGAACTCTAGCGGACTTGCGGATTTTTCCGTTTTTTGTGTTGGCGCGTGTTCGCGCCGATTTTGGGACAAGTTCGCAATTGCGAACTTACTTTTCGGCTTGCAACGGCCGCGACTATGTTGTTTCTACGTCTGGTTTATCATCACAGGTTCACAGCACCCTCTGTTTCACCACTGCCACCCTCTGGGACACCCATGCCACCCTCTAGTACATCCTCACAGGCACCTATTAGGTTTATTTATTACTGTAGATTATGGTGGTTGAAAAAAGCTAGCACACCTGCCCTTCTTCAACTGCCATCAATTAATTTGTGTTTCATTAATGTGTCAGTAATTTTGAAAGTTCCAGTCTGGCTGGCACCTGCTTCCTTCCTTATCTGTAATTTGCTTTTTGTTGCAGTGAAATTTTTTTTTTACAGGACCTTTATGGTGCTATTCTATGAGCCTGCTGTTTGGGTCATAGCAGGGTCATAGAATTGTTGCAAACTCTGGAGGGGCCCATCAGGAAGCACTACCTTGAATGTTACTAATGTTAAGTTTGAACTTTTGCACCTGCTCATTGCTTTCATTTTAGCTAAAATCGTTTTTTTTGCAATTTCGCGCGTTATTTGGGGCGCGAATCCGTGCGAGATCGATTTCGGAAGCCGCGAATACGTGCGAATACAAAATTGTTTTTGTTGCGACGTGTATGTTCGCGTGATCTTGCGCGTGTTCGCGAGGCGCTTCTAGCTATTCGTTTGCCAAGTTACCCTATCGGTCGTACACGGGCGCGGCCATCTTGTTGGCGTGACGTAATTCCGTTTCCGCCCGCTATGTGTAATCTCGCAAAGTGTGCTGCTCGCGAGTACAAGTTCGCGCGTACTCGCAAGGAAAATCTCGCGCGAACTTACCCACGCGGTCGTGAACGGGCGCGGCCATCTTGTTTCTCATTCATTGCTATGGTTCTGGGCATGCTTTCTCTATCCTCTCTCAATCTCTGCCATCCTTTGCTTGTTTGAAGTTTTTTTGATCTAATTTTACTTATTATCTAACCCTCTATTTTTCTAGCTCTATATTTTTGTGTTTTCTGCAGCTTTTAGTTACTTTTAAACTACTTTTTTAAACTCTTTTATTTTCTTCTTCACTATTCTATTTCTTCTTTATCATTTAAGTTTATTTCTGCCCAGACCATGGTAAAGGGAGCCGGGAAGCACCCTGAGAAGGGGAAGGGTCCCGCACCCCGTGCCCGGCTCCCGTGCGGGCGTTTAAGGGGGGAGCAAGTGGTCCCGAGGGAGATCTTTAGCGCGGAGGAAGTGGCGGCACTGATCTTCCATGTCCAGCGCCGCCTCCCCAAGACGATCCTGGGAGGCGGCAAGATCGCGACCGGCTATGGCATCCGGGAGCGCCGCCAGCGGTGGGAGAAGGTGTGCCGGGCCATGTACAAGATCTCTGGGGTCCGGCGCACATATAACCAGGCCACCCACCGCTGGACCGATGTCATGGACCGGGAGCGGGACTTGCTGGACGCGCTCGGCGTAGAGGTCCCCGGGCTTGGTGAGTAGTAGTAGTAGTACATTTACTACTCTGTTTTATCCTGCTCTGTTATTTGCAAATCTTTGTTCTTTACCAAGAGCAATAATGCTGCCGATTACATTGAGGTAAATTATATTTCAAAATCTTCTATGCATTTCATTTTCAGGTGCACTGCTCTCCTTCTCAGTAGCCTTGCTTGCTACTATGCTTCTTTGTTTTGTATGTTGTGTTCAGAAGCATTTCATTGGCCTGAGAAATTATGTATCAGTGTACTGTAAAGAAAAGAACTGCGTAATGCTAGACAGTAAGGGTCATATTTTCAATTACCGGCGCATCCCTGCAAAGTAGCAGGGATGCGGCAGTAATTGTGTGCCATGCCACCACCACCCATTGGCCCAAAACGTCACAGAAGCCTTACGCATCTGTGCCGTAAAGGCAGCGCATTGCTGGAGTTGCGTGCCAACGATGGCGCAGCTCCAGCAATGCTCTGGGGTACCCTATCTCCCCAATGCTGCATCAAGCCGTACGTCGGCTTCAAGCGCGCAGGGTTTGAGTCATGCATCATTGTCATAAAAATGACTGATTGACATCTTGTAGATTTCCCTCAGCCACTTTTAGGATTCGTTCCTGCGCAGGTACGCCCTCCCTTGCGCCGGAACGCCCCCTGATGGCGCAGGGCTTTACAACGTGATGCATCGCCCATATGCCCATATGTGTTTTTTTTTTAATATATACGCCGCACCAACACCATGGCGAGTCTTTTGTTCTGCCGCTGCGTCAGAAAAGGCACGCAACAATGGAGGAAAATCAGCCGCAACTTCCGCAAGGGACTTATAAATCAGCCCCAACAGACTGAAGTCCAGTGTCCTTCCTTTAGACAGTCACATGGCTATCAGAAGAAATAGTGGCGGTGGTGGCGGGTGGATTGATAGTTTGAGTATTCACTGATCTGCAAGCAGGATGGACTTTGTCTGTCACGTGTTGTGCACTACTGCCTGCAGTGCCAGGCCTAGGCAAACCTCTTTAGTAGTCTGTTTATTGAGTTACATAGGAACTTTCTAAGTCAACGTTCCGCAAATCAGGCAATACGAATAACGTAGTATACCACATGAGATAGATCCCGTGGAATAGTTGTCTATCTATTTGCTATTTTTCCAAAATATGTTGTTATTGTTCTTTTGAAATGTTTGATTTGGTTGAAAAATCTCATCCATGTTTTATGGTTTTTCTTTCTTTCATGTTGTACATCAGCTCCCCCCAAGGGCAAGAGGACACAGGAGGAGGGTGCTGAGGATGCAGGCCAGGATCGGGCAGGCGAGGGCTCCTTTGCTGGCCCCAGTAAGTTTACATTTTACTAAACAGTACCTATTTTTTCCTAGCGTTCCTCATTCGATTTTTTCTAAATCGTCTTTGATCTTCTTGTAGACTGAATATAAATTCTTATCCTGCCTCGAATATGATGACTCCCTGTGGTATTACTAGACTATTTTTATTAGTCTGTCTGTGTAGCTAACTAAGATTGGACATTTGGCAATTCCATTGGACTCCCATTATATTCAGCAATACCTCTATGCACTGTCTCCTTACTGACTAGATAGTGTGGCAGAGTCATTCAGCTCCCGAAGTCACCGATTATAGATCCCCAATGATCTCTAGATTATCGTACGCAGGACAAGAGAGTAGTACGGAGTCACAGCACAGTCAAGAAGTGTCAGAGGCACTCATGCTTGCAAAAATTCCAAAACCTTTAGCTCATCCACTCTAGTCTAGAGGAACAAAAACCACAGAGTCTATTTAAGTGTAAAAGCTTTATTAAAAGTAAACACATTTATTGAAATCTACTTTGTCATAAAACTATTTAACTGTAAACGGAAAAGTGGTTAGTGCTGACGATTAATTGGACACATTTCTTGTGGTCGAGCCGAACTCTCACCTACTTTGAACTTGATCCTGGTCGTGTTCTTAGGACTCAGGAGTCAAGCTTCTGTCTGTTAGGAGAAAAAGTGGTGCGTGTTAAAAATCAAAAGCAAGCATTCATCAGTTGTGCATAAAAGTGCAGCAAGACAACAGCCTTCCCTGGAAAATGGGACATTTTTACTATGGAGTAGACAGTCACAAATTATTACATTGTATTCTGTTTTTTTAACATTTCTCCTAGACCAAATATTATATAGTAGTGAGTGGTGTATTCTAACTTTCTTAAATGTACTTTGTAGGTGTAACATCTGGTGACGGGGCCAGCGCGGAGGTGGCTGATGTGTTGGACTTGGACTCGGAGGCCTCTGGGGAGGATGCGGCGGTAGAAGAGCTGGTGGCCGTTCCTGTGGGGGATCAAACGGTGGTGGCGGAAACAGGTAAGCTATATATTCCTTACTTATTGAGATTGAAGACTGCATAGTGTGCTTTCTGCACGGGTGTATTACAATTACAAATCAACCAGGTAGTAGCCTCCTCGAAATGTACTTCGACTTAGCTGTGAAGTTTTTGGTGAGAAGAATCCCAATAAGTTCTTAGACGAACGTGATGGATGGGATGAACGAAAAGCGAAAGAAGGGTGTAAGTAAGTGGGACGCGAACTTGTATGATGGCTGGCAAAGAAGAACGATATGTGTTTGCTTGGACCCAGAGGTGGCTGGGAAGGAAAGAATATGGTATGGTGCATGGCTGGGTCAATGATGAAGCAAGGATGGGTGGAAGGACAGCAGCCTGGGTGGGTGAAACAGAAACTGTATGTGTGCGTATACTTTGAATGAATGGATGCCTGGAGCATGGTATTCTCTGACTCTTACATAGCAAATGTGTATCTAGAGAGAGTAGATGGTCGCCAGGTGAAGTAAGTGTTACCTTGAAGAGCATGTGCCACCGCACCCGCACGTCCGTCCCAGTGCAGGGAAGGCAAGGAAAAGAAATTGTAAATGTGTCCAATACTTCCATGAATAGTAGCAGTACTTTGTATTGCGTTTGCATTCACAGCATATATCTGGTTATTACGGTGGACACTCCGTACCTCTCTTAATAACTTTAGTTTACTTGTAGTACGTCATTCATGTGTGGGTGTATCACTGTGTTCACTCAATATTAAGCAAAGCACCTAAAGTCATCTCATCTGTCATTAAATACGTCCCATGTGAAGTGATAGATAATCAAATTAGTTAGCTTCTTCAGTTTCCTTTTCCAGTACTCATTTGCACTGTAGGGTGAAAGGTAAATTAATTAAGCAGTAGCCCTTGTAACAGAGTATTCTCAGTGCCACCCGTAATAGAAAAGTAATAGCTTCACCACCTGCATGTACTGGACCGGTACAGTAACGCAAGTCTGTCTCCATCATCATGGTGTGCAACTTTTTTTCTCGGGTGCAACTTCACTGTGCTGTGTCCATGTCATTCTGCCGGCTTGCATAAGATAACGTACCCATTTCCCTAAACAAGAGAGAAGAAGAAGAATAAGACTGGTGTACTGTCATAGTCGACTGTAATGGAAGTCCATAGTGGTCGTAGAATTAGTTCATTAAACTACCACTACTGTTAGAGCAAGGATGCAGAAGTGGGAGGGTTACATAGATACTGTCCTCAATAGTTATGTACTGTGCTTTCAATTTGCTACTTGTACTCTGTGACCCAACTTTCGGCTCAATCACTTTGTGTTATTAATAAGGAGCATTGGTTACAGACTATGTCTTTCTTTCTTCATATAGTTGCTCCTTCTTCCAAATCAACAACAAGGAGGGAGCAGGCTAGATTGGCCCGGCAACGGAGGCTGGAGGCCACAGTCGCCGAGTATCGGCGGCTGGTGGCCCTGGAGGAGGAGGAGGACACGCAGTCGAGCGGGGCAACATCTTCGACTGCATCCTCCTCCGTGACTAAACCAGCGGGACCGAGCCGGGCTAAGAAAGCCGACCGCCACCGCCAAGCACCCGAAACACCAGCTGCCCCCCACAGGAGCTGCAAGGAACGCCAACACCGCCTACGAGTCCGCATGTCCAACCTGGAGCAGGAGGTCCTGAGGTATAAGACCTTGGTTAAGGGCCTCCGCTCCGAGCTTGCCACCCTCCGCAAGGAGTATGATGCCCATGCCGCATCATGCACCAGCACCAGCACCCTCCAGTAGTGGAGTGTCCCTTGCCCTTTTTTTATAGACTTTTGGGGGGTGGGATTTGGGAGTTGGGATCGTTTTGGGACGTTTCAGAGACAATCGTTGGGGTTAGGGTGGGTGAGGGAGATTATTTTGTTAGGGATAAATAAATATATTTTTCAACTACTTTATCTGACCATACCTGTTTTTTACTGCTTTTCAGTCTGGTGGGTGGGGGGCGGGGGTGTAACAGTAACTTTGTTTTCCTGAACAGTCGTAGGACTTTAGTAGTACAACCGTCAAACTCTTGTCTACTCCGAAATAATACTCCATTATACTACCTCCCACCAAACGCTTATCTTACCTGTAATTTGTGTTAGAAATTAGGGCTAGGCCCAGGGCTGGCTCCAGGTGAAATGGGGATTAACGTTGTCATTCCTGGGCGGGTGACATTTCCTCATTGCGGTGTTACTAGTGGTGTGACACAGTGGCAGTTGCATGCCTATGGAAAAAAAGAAAACGAAACCTTGTTTGTACTCCTTACTGTAGCATTACAACGGTTACGGTACGATCGAGAAAATAGCAGGTGACAGTACACTAGAACAGTGCCATAATGTAGCCTAACAAATGGTAAAGTATTGCAAGTATAACTAGTACTTGCGTTGAATTTATTTGACATTGGCTACTACTACTAGAAGATATAGTACTGAAGCTGAGTAAGTCTAGAAGATATCCTCGTATTCCTTCACCAGCCTGTTGCTGCTATCACCTTATCCTCCCCAGCAAGTGTGTGGAATTATTGATGTCATTTTAGTCAGACATCAAGCAAAACAACACAGCCCGGGGGAAGAGGGTTAGGGTTTGTAAAATGGATGGGAATGGGGGTTTCTTTTTGGGTAGGTTTTGTTGAGAGAAGAAAAAAAAAGCAGAGCATGGACAAACAATAATTGAAGATACAGAGTTTACAGACAATCTTTGGTTACAAAGTAAAGGTAAGCACATGCAGTCACACTCATAGAATAAAAGACAACAATGGATACTGTATCTGTATTGCGTATGTTGTTGGAGTTGTCCTGTTGAAATTGGTAAGTAAGTTGCATGCAGCAAACAATTCCTCTTATTGGCGGCACTCCTCCATTCCAGCTGACGCTTCGTCCATCAATGTGGTGGTGACCACTGACAGAAGAGACACCCTGTCCACTGCCTGCCTGGCGGATGTTGACTGAAACCCGGCCTGTAATTATTGAACGGAAAACAGGAAGTGCTATTACAATACCACTGATAAATAAATAAAAGGTATGTACGCTGTGTGGTTCAAAAAGTCACACTTTGATGATGCCTAGCAGAAAAATGGTTACAAAACGTACTTTGAAAGTAACAGTAGACCCAAATACAGACCGTGGATTGTATTCAAACCACTTGCCTGCAAGCAAAAGTATCCATAGCCAGCATCGCTCCAACAGTGCTCTACAACAACAGAACCGCGTTGCAATAGAACCCCCCTAAACACATGCAATCCTGCTGCTAGGGCTAACCCTAACGAACCCTAACTTACAAAGTGCCAAAACTGGTGTTTCCTTATGGATTTTGTCCAACTAACTTCTAGCCGGTATTAGACCTTCCCAGGAATGCCCCAGGCAAGACCCGCCAACCCACCCGCAAAAAAACACCCGACACAACACCACCAAACAGCGAAAAAGCTAAATCTCATACTTACAATGTCTCTCGGCCTTCGGTCCAAACGCGGCGCTGTGCAGCTAGGTCGTCATCATCATCATCAATCATCATAACTCCTGTTTTCCACCACGGATTTCCTGAAAAGCAAATGCAATCAAGATTAGACTGTCGCAGCAGTGCTTCGACAGAGACCCCGGCCGCAACCCACCCACGAACAGCAGGAAGCCCCCCAAAACGCTACATTGAGCAAGATGTCTGAAGAAATGGCAAAAAAAAGGCTGTTCCTTATGGATTTTGTCCAAAACACTTGTATCCGGTATTAGACCTTCCCAGGAAAGCCCCAGGCAAGACCCGCCGGCGCCAACCCACCCGCAAAAAAACACGCGACACAACACCACCAAACAGCGAAAAAGCTAAATCTCATACTTACAATGTCTCTCGGCCTTCGGTCCAAACGCGGCGCTGTGCAGCTAGGTCGTCATCATCATCAATCATCATAACTCCTGTTTTCCACCACGGATTTCCTGAAAAGCAAATGCAATCAAGATTAGACTGTCGCAGCAGTGCTTCGACAGAGACCCCGGCCGCAACCCACCCACGAACAGCAGGAAGCCCCCCAAAATGCTACATTGAGCAAGATGTCTGAAGAAATGGCAAAAAAAGGCTGTTCCTTATGGATTTTGTCCAAAACACTTGTATCCGGTATTAGACCTTCCCAGGAATGCCCCAGGCAAGACCCGCCGGCGCCAACCCACCCGCAAAAAAACACCCGACAACACCCCCAAACAGCGAAAAAGCTAAATCTCATACTTACAATATCTCTCGGCCTTCGGTCCAAAGTAACGCGCTGTGCAGCTAGGTCATCATCAATCATCATAACTCCTGTTTTCCACCACGGATTTCCTGAAAAGCAAATGCAATCAAGATTAGACTGTCGCAGCAGTGCTTCGACAGACACCAAAAATTACACACAAACCCCCGGAACCCCGCCAAAGAGCACCTCAAAGGCAAGCAAGTCAGCAAAAACGGCAAGAAATTTTCACCTCATATTTGGTCCAAAACACTTTTGTCCATTATTAGAGCTTCACAGCAATGGGCCCAAAACCGTCAACTCACCCGCAAAGAAGTACAACACCCCCACAAGTGCTGAGTCTTTCTTCATTGTGCGTAATCCAGCACTCTGCTTGGAGGGAAATCGCAGTCTGGAGGAGGAGGATAGAGGAGCATGTTCTTCAGAACTTGTGAACCTGAGGAATGTAGACTGCGGCACCTTCAAATCAATAAGCAAACAAGTGAAGACAGTTCTGATGATGGTCTTCTTTTTGGGATTAGGTGATTAAAGTTTGAATTAAATTAACTGTGCAAAACAAAGAAAGAGAGACACAAAGCACACAGGAATAAAAGTGAATAAGGACGAAAAAGAAAGTTCTTGATTGATTGTCTCATTTTCAGGGCTCGGTGTCAGGGAATAAGAACAAGATTTCGTCATCATACTCTGCGAATTCAGGCTGGATGAGGTCAGTGGCACCGAACAGAGAAAAAATCCCCTCATCTACGTTGCTGTCCTCATCGTCTTCATGTGGCGTGCTTTCTCGCACTTTGTAATCTGGTGGTATGAGGTGCTGATTCATCTTGATCATTGTCAGCCGCTCCACATTTTTGGGCGATAGGCGGCTCCGTTTGGCAGTTACAATGCCACCAGCAGCACTGAAAACACGTTCAGAAGACACACTTGCGAGTGGGCAAGACAAATAGTTTATAGCCAGGTTGTAGAGCTGTGGCCACAATTGTTTTTTGCCATGCCAATACTGCAATGGCTCCTCATTAAGAAAGACCACTGTTGAGTCATTCAGATAGTCCTGCACCATCGACTCAAGGTCATCAACTGTTCCTCCACTTTGCTTACTTTTTGCTGTGCCTGTGACATTTTTTAGAGAACCATACCCCATCAAACTTAGCCAATCCTCCTCCCCAGCCACTGTTAGTGTTGTCATTGTGTGTGGTGCAGATGATCCAGTTGCCGGTGTCTTTAACGGCTGAGAGGTCACTTGTGCCCCAGCCACAGGTGCAGAAGTGGATTCTTGTGACTGCGGATGGCCTGCTGATGCTGATGCTGATGTACTGGCTTCTCCTTCAATAACCTGCCGTTCTTTTTCAAACCTCTTGGCTGACCAGGCTAACCAATGTTTGTACTTTTGAACATCTGCATCAGCGAAAGGAAAGAATGCGTTGTCTGCCAGCGCCTTTTTGTAGCGTGGATCCAGAATAGTAGCACAAATGTAATGCTGATCTGAGTTGATGTTTTTAAGACGTTCATCACCACGTAGGCGATGTAATAATTTCTCAGACAAAATGAAATGGTTTTTTTTTTTTTCATCTTTTTCAAACTCAGAAGAAACCGCCATCAGTTGGTGCTCCAGTATGCACAACAATGGGATAGCTTTTCCCAAATTACAGTCCTCCTGGCTGACTGCACGCGTGAAGAACTCAAAAGGACGAAGCATGTCTGTCAGGCTTTTAACTATGGCCCATTGCGCCTTACTCATCCGCAGGTCCTCCTTCTGAGATGTAGCCTCTGTCAAGAAATAGTGATCGAGTACCGTATACTGCTCATGCAGACGCTCAAGCATGTAGAAGGTTGAGTTCCAACGTGTTGCCACCTCCTGGATGAGTGCTTTCACTGGCATTCCACGTTGAAGTAGCAGTCTCCGCAGATGCTTCCGGGCCTTAAAAGAATGGCTGAAATGGTTGCACATTTTGCGGCAGGTGGCCATTACCTCGAACGCTGGACTCTCTTTATCACTCAAGAATTTTTGAACTACCAGGTTGATACAGTGCGCCAAACACGGCACTCTAACATGGTGACCCTGTGACATGGCCTTAACTACATTGGCGCCATTATCCGTGGAAACATAACCAATCTTGCGTTTTAGGGGGGATAGCATTGACAACACCTTTTTGTCAAACTCTTCCAAAAGGTTTTCTGCTGTGTGACTTTTCTCCAAGGCAAACATGGCTAGTGTTGCATGTTTCCGAGCAGCTTTGAAAACTTGGTCCGGGTCAACACCTGCGTTTAGCTTTGCTATAACACCTGAAAAAGAGACCCAGTGTGCAGTGATGCACATGTAATCATCGCCTGGGCCACTGGTCCACATGTCTGTTGTCAGATGTATTGTGTGAACAGCACTCTTCTGCAAAGCTGCCCCAATCGCCTGCAGCACATCTTCATGTAGTGCTGGAACCGCAACTCTGGCAAAATAGAACCGGCTCGGAACCTTCCATTTAGGGCAGAGCGTTGCAACTAATTCAAGAAAACCTACCGCTTCTACAAAAGAAAAAGGTAGAAGGTCCACAGCTAGCATTTTAGCCAGCTTAGTGTTATACAGACGCGTCAGTGGGTGGTTGCGTTCATATGGCACGTCTGAAGTAAGCATTGTTCTAATGTTGCCCTGGACCAAGCATTTACGGGCTGATAATGACTTCGTTGACCCAATTTTGCTCGCTGGTGAACTTTTGTGCGTTGGTGTCTCACTCGCTCCAACACTCTTAGTGTGCCTCACATTGGGTGTGCTGCTGACAGGGGTACTGGGTGTAAGGGAAGTGTTTGACACGTCTTCTTCCTGCTCGTCATCATCAGATGAAACATCAACGTTTCCTTGAATTTGGCCTTTCTTGATCGCATCTAGGTGCGCAAACCATTTGACAGTGTGCTGTCTCCTAAGATGACCTCTCTGGCCTCCGGTACCATAGTTGGTACCTGGCTTACCACGACTAACTGCTTGCTTACAAATGGTACAAATGGCAAACTTTGGATTTTTTGGACAAACAGTAAAGAAGTCCCAAACGGGGGACTTGAAGTGTCTGTGGGACATGGAGGAGGCGGCGATACTGGTGGTGGTGGTCATGAAGCTAATGCCAGATGAAGTGGAGGATCTGGATTGCCCAACTTTTGTACGTTTTGCACTTTCACCGCCACTAATTAAGGTCGAGGTTGACGGAGGTCTCTTCTTGCCAGAAAGAAATATGGAAGCGGGACGAGTTGGTGTACTACTTAACTCCAATGATTGTGGTGTTTCCACTGCCTCCTCATCGACAACATCATCATCATCATCACGCTCAGCAGCTCTTCGGGCTAGGGTCAAAATGTCTGTTTGCTGCATGCCCGCTGGGGCTGCAGTGACCTTTATGATGACTGGGTCGTCGTTGGCAGAGTCTTCATCAGCAGCAGTATCCGCCACTTCTTGTTGAGCCTCATCACACTCCATAAGTCTGAGACTTTGGACGAGCTTCCTTTTACGCTTAAGTACCTTTGTTGGATCATGGTGTGCCTCACTCTCAGACGGCTGTGGTGCTGGTTCCCAAGTTTGATCCGTATCATCAGAAGGAGGTGTGCTTGAAGAGGATGTAGACACCACCCTTGATCTCTTCCTTGCTAGGGTTGTGGAAGACAATGAAGGATCATCAGGAGGAGTGGCTTCCTCAAATGATACCTCGCCTTGATTGTCGATTTCCTGATGTGCCCCTACTTCGGGAGGAACAACTATTGTGGGCACTTGTTGTGACCCTCCATGCACCTCTGCATGCGCATCTCCTTGCGCTGCCTCTCCTTCCACATGTACTTGGGCTTGTACTTGCACATGTGATTGTTGTTGCCGCTGTGGTTGTTCAACACTCGTCAGATGAGCTACAACAACCTGTGTTGATTGAGGGACATTGCTGCTGCTTTCTTGCGATGAGCCAACATCACTGGTCGATGGTGATTGAAGAAGTATACTGGCTGCCTCTGCAGCACTCAAGGGCTTGGACTTAAGTTGGCGTGGTGGTGGTGGTGGCACTGAGCCCAATGGAGCGGGGGTGCTGCTGCCAGCTTGGTCCCCAGCAGATCCCGCTGCAGCTGCTGCAGGCATACTTTTTTTTTTACTCACAAAAAAAGGGGCGGGCGGCACACCAGTGTCCTTGGTAACTTGCTTCTTCTGCTCCTTACTGGCACCTTTCTTGCTAGAGGAGCTACGGGTTACTTTTTTTGGGGCCATCTTCTTCAGAGCAGGTCAGCAGGCAGCAGTTGCACGAGTTGCAGAGGGTTCTGTGTCCAGACGTGACGTCGCGTGACGTTATGCTGCACACACCGCTGCAGGACTTCTTCCTGGCACTGGTGGTTCTATTGAGTCTTCTTGTGCACCTAAAAGCAATGGAAGACAGAGGAACATCAGTTCAGTTATACACCCCAAAAAATCGACAAAACACAGAAAAATGAGCACAATCCCATGCCATCCATGATGTTTACATTGAAGACACCCCACAGAAAGACTAGGGACATGCAAGTATGCAACACTCACTACCCCTGGGCATAAGGGATGAAAAGTAGGCAAAATAAGTGCAGGCCTCAGACACTGCCTCTCCTCAAAATGGCCCCCTTACACCCCAAGCACATGTTGCTGCCTGTACCAGCCAGCACTCAAGATGGCCACCACCACCACCCACATGGCCAGTCCACATCAACAGTACACCCCCAAAAAACAGAAAAACAGCCAGAAATCACCACAATCCAATGCCATCCATGATGTTTACATCAAAGAGAGTGAGACAACACCACAGGCACACTCAGTCCATGCACCACCACCACCCCTGGGCAAGCAAAAGGCCACACCAGCAGCCCCCCAAAAACGACCAAAAACAATAAAATAAGCACAATCCCAGCCCATCCATGGCCTCAATTATGTTTAAATTCAAGAAGACACCCCACAGAAAGACTAGGCCCATGCAACACTCACCACCCCTGGGCAAAGGGCCACACCAGCAGGCCCAAAAAAACGACAAAAAACAATAAAATCTGCACAATCCCAGCCCATCCATGGCCTCAATGGTGTTTAAATTCAAGAAGACACCCCACAGAAAGACTAGGCCCATGCAACACTCACCACCCCTGGGCAAAGGGCCACACCAGCAGGCCCAAAAAAACGACAAAAACCAATAAAATCTGCACATTCCCAGTCCATCCATGACCTCAATGGTGTTTAAATTCAAGAAGACACCCCTCAGAAACACTAGGCCCATGCAACACTCACTACCCCTGGGCATAAGGGATGAAAAGTAGGCAAAATAAGTGCAGGCCTCAGACACTGCCTCTCCTCAAAATGGCCCCCTTACACCCCAAGCACATGTTGCCTGTACCAGCCAGCACTCAAGATGGCCACCACCACCACCCACATGGCCAGACCACATCAACAGTACACCCCCAAAAAACAGAAAAACAGCCAGAAATCACCACAATCCAATGCCATCCATGATGTTTACATCAAAGAGAGTGAGACAACACCACAGGCACACTCAGTCCATGCACCACCACCACCCCTGGGCAAGCAAAAGGCCACACCAGCAGCCCCCCAAAAACGACAAAAAACAATAAAATAAGCACAATCCCAGCCCATCCATGGCCTCAATTATGTTTAAATTCAAGAAGACACCCCACAGAAAGACTAGGCCCATGCAACACTCACCACCCCTGGGCAAAGGGCCACACCAGCAGGCCCAAAAAAACGACAAAAAACAATAAAATCTGCACAATCCCAGCCCATCCATGGCCTCAATGGTGTTTAAATTCAAGAAGACACCCCACAGAAAGACTAGGCCCATGCAACACTCACCACCCCTGGGCAAAGGGCCACACCAGCAGGCCCAAAAAAACGACAAAAAACAATAAAATCTGCACAATCCCAGCCCATCCATGGCCTCAATGGTGTTTAAATTCAAGAAGACACCCCTCAGAAACACTAGGCCCATGCAACACTCACTACCCCTGGGCATAAGGGATGAAAAGTAGGCAAAATAAGTGCAGGCCTCAGACACTGCCTCTCCTCAAAATGGCCCCCTTACACCCCAAGCACATGTTGCCTGTACCAGCCAGCACTCAAGATGGCCACCACCACCACCCACATGGCCAGACCACATCAACAGTACACCCCCAAAAAACAGAAAAACAGCCAGAAATCACCACAATCCAATGCCATCCATGATGTTTACATCAAAGAGAGTGAGACAACACCACAGGCACACTCAGTCCATGCACCACCACCACCCCTGGGCAAGCAAAAGGCCACACCAGCAGCCCCCCAAAAACGACAAAAAACAATAAAATAAGCACAATCCCAGCCCATCCATGGCCTCAATTATGTTTAAATTCAAGAAGACACCCCACAGAAACACTAGGCCCATGCAACACTCACTACCCCTGGGCATAAGGGATGAAAAGTAGGCAAAATAAGTGCAGGCCTCAGACACTGCCTCTCCTCAAAATGGCCCCCTTACACCCCAAGCACATGTTGCCTGTACCAGCCAGCACTCAAGATGGCCACCACCACCACCCACATGGCCAGACCACATCAACAGTACACCCCCAAAAAACAGAAAAACAGCCAGAAATCACCACAATCCAATGCCATCCATGATGTTTACATCAAAGAGAGTGAGACAACACCACAGGCACACTCAGTCCATGCACCACCACCACCCCTGGGCAAGCAAAAGGCCACACCAGCAGCCCCCCAAAAACGACAAAAAACAATAAAATAAGCACAATCCCAGCCCATCCATGGCCTCAATTATGTTTAAATTCAAGAAGACACCCCACAGAAACACTAGGCCCATGCAACACTCACTACCCCTGGGCATAAGGGATGAAAAGTAGGCAAAATAAGTGCAGGCCTCAGACACTGCCTCTCCTCAAAATGGCCCCCTTACACCCCAAGCACATGTTGCCTGTACCAGCCAGCACTCAAGATGGCCACCACCACCACCCACATGGCCAGACCACATCAACAGTACACCCCCAAAAAACAGAAAAACAGCCAGAAATCACCACAATCCAATGCCATCCATGATGTTTACATCAAAGAGAGTGAGACAACACCACAGGCACACTCAGTCCATGCACCACCACCACCCCTGGGCAAGCAAAAGGCCACACCAGCAGCCCCCCAAAAACGACAAAAAACAATAAAATAAGCACAATCCCAGCCCATCCATGGCCTCAATTATGTTTAAATTCAAGAAGACACCCCACAGAAAGACTAGGCCCATGCAACACTCACCACCCCTGGGCAAAGGGCCACACCAGCAGGCCCAAAAAAACGACAAAAAACAATAAAATCTGCACAATCCCAGCCCATCCATGGCCTCAATGGTGTTTAAATTCAACAAAACAGTTGTATCATGCACCCATAACCAACCCTGGTCCTACTGGATACTGTGGCTACCCACAATATAATTTATTTAATTTTCTGAAAAAGTTCCAAAATTGTACTTGCAGCAACTGTAATGCCCCAAACAAACTTACTTGTGAAAGTTGATTTCTAATCCAAAAGTGATCCAAAGACAGTCAAAAAGGCCTCAAATCCAAATATCCAGCAGCACCCACAAAAAGTAATCCTTCCAGCTCCAGATCCAAATGAAAGTGACCAGGAGATGGACAAAGCACTGGGAGGAGCCTGCTGGACAGGAACAGGAAGTTGGAGACTGTGGGGCACTTCCTTCCTCCCCCCCCCCCCCAAAATGGACTCCTTGCAAAAAAAAAGGCCATGCAAATGTCAACCTGAGGAGTGATTCTGATAAAAATCATAATTTTCTGAAGGTTTATCCTGTTTGCTGGTGATTTTCTTGTGCGAAATTGCAAAATCTCTATTTCGCAAGTGCGAGATTGTTCCTTTCCGCCGCAACTACATGTTCGCAATTGCGAACTCTCGCGAGGTGTGCTGTGCAAGGTGGCAAGCCGCGAGTACGTATTCGCGGGCGACAAACTCCCGCGGGAACACGCAGCAAGATCTAAAATGGCGCGTCACTCGCAAAGAAAAACAACTCGGCAAACGCTAAAATGACGGAAAGTGAACGCCGTGCACCACGCCGCGCGCCGCAACCAAGCAAAAAATCCGCCGCGAGCGGATTCACGGATTTTCGACAAATTCGCGAGCGTTCGCGGATTGCGGATTTGCCGAAAATCCGAAAAATCCGCGAGCGGAGCGGATTTTACGCCCATGCTTAGTCCTGACCAAAAACACTGAATTGTTGTGCCCCGTGTTACTCTCCTGTCTTCATCGCCAATAGGAGGCAAATGATTATGTCACATCCTAGAGAACCTTGCTGTTGCTAGTTTACAAGAGGATGCTTCCTACTGCCCTTATAAATATTTTCTACTATACACTTTCCAATTTCAATATTAGTAGGAACCAACATTTCAAAGAAAGGAAGTCATGGACATCAAGAAGCTGACCTTGCAGACTGACCTTTGCAAGCCTTGCTTACTCATTTTTCACTTTTATTTAAATTATTATTATATGTTTCACTGAACAATACAGACACAAGCAATCATATTGCAGTTAAAAATAATTTTCAAAAAAAGCTCAAAATAAACCTCTTTGAAACATTGGTTATAGTAAGACCTTTCTATATTAGTGAAAGGGAAGACAAATAAAAACAATGAGCCCAATTCACAAAAGTAATCTGAAACAAAATCCTAACTTTACGACTTTCGGTATTCACAAAAGGTATTTAGTAATAGTAATGTTAGGATTCCTAACTTTACTACTACTTAACTGAGAAAAATCCTAACTTTATGACTTTCGGTATTCACAAAAGGCATTTAGTAGTAGCAAAGTTAGGATTCCTAACTTTTCTACTACTATTAAACTGAGTCAAAATCCTAACTTTACGACTTTCGGTATTCACAAAAAGCATTTAGTAGTTGTAAAGTGAGTATTCCTAACTTTACTTCTACTAAATGCCTTTTGTGGATACCAAAAGTCATAAAGTTAGGATTTTTCTCAGTTTAGTAGTAGTAAAGTTAGGAATCCTAACTTTACTACTCCTAAACGCCTTTTGTGAATACCGAAAGTCATAAAGTTAGGATTTTGTCTCAGAATACTTTTGTGAATCTTGCCCAATGTGTACTATATCCTGTTACGAGCATCCAAGTAACGGACATTTGTCTCTTAATTTTGTTTTTGAGTTAATCCACTAACCGGCATCAAGAGGTGAGACTCCATTCTAACAACAACCAACGGACTTAAGGATCTTAGTAGGACTTGAGACAAAATTTAATTTGACCTTGCATAGCAGACCGACAAACAGGTTATCTTTTTAAATATTTAACATTGCCTGTCAGACTTAAAACTTGGGTCTTTATAATGCATCTTCAACCACACTTTATTAATATAACCTTTACTACTTTTTGAGAAGCCCTAAATTCACTGATCTTTGAAAGACCTAAATACCATATCACCAAAGTAGAAAAAACATAACACGCATTCACTTCTTTATTCAATGCAAAGAGACCTACATATGTAAATACTCCTTATGGAGTATTATTATCGTCAAATTATGCTACAGTGAGGTTGAAATGGTGTTCACTTTATAGGCTACGTGCCTCTTACATTGGAGTCATACATCACAGGATGCAAGATAAATTCAACACCTAATATAAAAAATATAAATTACTTTCTGAACCTTTCTGGCTTTCCCTGGTTGATCACCGGGGACTCTACCATTCAATAATGGCACATTCAATGTTAGAACCCATAACAGATCCATGCTTATTTAGTACTAGGCAAAACAGGTTTATTGAAGTTCCAATAATTCTTTGGAAGATAGAGGGTGATTTGCAAAATTTGATTTGCTTGTAACACAAGAACATATGTCACCCATATCAATATTATTAAAAATAGAAAATAAATTCTGTAAATCATGGATCAAAGACATAACAATGTTCAAAATACCAGACATGTGATATCCTCTACTTTGAATATAGAATTTTAAAACATATATTATTTTATAATTACCATTCATTTCTTGCCAAGGACATTTTATGAGTGAACATATTTTCTAAAGAAGACAGTAACTGTACTGCATTCCGATTATAGTACTACCAATACCCCATGAACATGTTTTTTGGAAGAGGGAATTGTAGGTCCAGGATAAACCTCAATGTTAACCAATTCAATTCAGCCATCCATCTTTTTTGCAGCCAAACTATTTTAGAACCCTTAAAGTGTATCATACCATCAGTATTAATCAGTCTCATTTGCTCTGCAGTGTTCCAACACACAACTCAAAGAGGCATATTAGGCACCCCAGACATGTGCTCTCCTAGAGAAAGTCAATTATAGGACTGTCAAAACCTATGGCCAATTATCACCCTCATCTACAGTTGTATAAGATGTAGGCATTCTATTCTAAAGTATATTTTGTGCACCTTTCATTGCTGTTGCTCTGAAGATATTGTGAGTCCTACATAAGTATTGATAGAGCGCGCGGGTCACCCGTCTACATTTTTAACCAAATACCTACCTAGGCCCATATACAAATGAATTACAATTTCTTAGATCAGGTAACCTGGGCACTATCTATCAGATATTTGTACTTCCTAGGTCCTATACCCTTGACGTACGCTCCTGGTCATCGGTATCTGTGAACCTATGGGATCAGGGAGACTAGCATAATGGGCATGGTAGCAATATGACAATATGCACTCATATAATAAAAACAGACTCGAAAAGTTTTGAAAAACTTTATCTAATCTTCATCAAAAGTCATAAGCCAAAGGTTCACAGCAAGCAAGCTATCAATAATCAGAATCATGAACAGCGTATAACTAGGCAAAAGATATATTATGCCAACCATTTAGAATTCTAAAGGGAAGGTAGGAACAAGGAACATACTGAAATGAACCTATAGAAATCAGACTTGAAATGGTATTTTCTAAAGGACGGGAAAAATAAGGGACATGCTAGAAGTCACGGTTTAATCGGTTTCAAGAGAGTGGGGAAAAAGAGGGAACACAAATTATAATGATGTAACTGAATTTACCATGTAACTATAGGGAAGGTAAGAAAATGGAAGATGCTACTAATTCAGAGTAACCACTTCAGTTTTCCTAAAGGGAGGGTAAAGAAGAGAAACATCTATATTCTCATGAACAGTTCTTTATCTTCAATTTCTAAAGGAGGGAGAAAATGGATCATGCTAAAATAGCAAGAATCACGATTTTTTTATTTATCACAAAGGAGGGGAGAAAAGGAACATATGCAATTAAGACTTTAGCACACTTCCGCTTAGGTAAGAAAAAGGACGAAATTGATACTATTTGTTACCCACACAGATTTATATTTACCTAGACGAAGTGAAGACCAACCCTGGCCACGGGTCAGTTAAGGACAGAAACCCCGAAAGTTGCAAACGCCAGTAGTCCAGCAAGTGCAGGTCAGAATCAGGACAGGAAAGCCAGATTTGAATGAGAACCGGACCACCGAAGTTGAGACCAGCACCCGCAGTTCAGTTGCAACGCCTGCGCTACTCCCTCTCTGCAGCTATCAGTCAGAACCCCGATTGGGTTATCGAATTTCCCAGCAAAGTGCTTCGCCAGCACTTCAGGTCCCAGAACCCCGATTGGGTCAGCGAGTCTTCTGACAGAGTGCTTCGCAGCACCTCTGTTCTCGATCAGCTATTGAGTGCATTGGGTCAGTGACAGGTCAGCTATTCGGACAAGTCGGACAATTTCTCTAGCTAAACCTACGATAGTTATACTGTTTTCCAGGTCAGTGTACCACCCCCCAAATGTTGAAAGTGTAAGGATCCCCAATTTCGATTGGACAAGAGAGGAGGACAGGTCATCACCCCATCCTAACATTTCAAATTTTCCCGTCTCATATTCAAATTTAGGTTCACGCCCATTAAATTAAATTACTCATGAAGTCTTCCACGGGCAAACAATGGTTGTTCTATTCACAATTACAATGTAATTTTCCAAAGTTCACTAGGTGACGTTCCCAGGAGCATCTTCTCTGTCAGTCAGCTCCTTGGCTGGATTTCAAAGGTCACTGCGCTGGAGACTCGCGGATCTCGCCCAGTCGCAGTTTCAAGCAAGATGGAGTACAGCACAGGACAACAGGCCAAGTTTCGGAATGCAACATAAAATGGAAAAGAAACAGTTTTAGAACACAGAATAAATGATTTCACTGTATACCATGAACTTCTACTCTATACCCATTACCTTACTTTAAACTATAGCATTAGGATTAAGAAGAACAAACAGCTTAGCAAAAGCAGCAGTGCAAGCTTCTCGCATGTGAGTACACAAGCAGCCATCTTAGCTCTAGTGCGCAGAAGCAACAGATTCCCTCCAAAGCTGCGAGTACGTCATCTCACGTGGATATGACCGATGCATGCGCAGTAGAAATTCCCGCATAGCAGCGGCCATTTTATTTGCAAGCGTATTAGGATTAGAAAACACATAAACAAGCTTCTCTCGGACACCCGGTATGTACAGGAAAAGGTAAATTTGGTAGGACAAACATGTTGGTTACTTATTAATACTGTTATTCGAGGTTCATGAGTACAAGCAAGTCGCTTTACGTGCGAATCCTTGCTCCTTCAGTATCATTCCTTGTTCTATGACTAGTTGTTTATACCTGCTGTTAACAGTGAGGTATAGGACAAAGGAGGAGCTAGCACACCAACCCTCCCCTCCCTACCCCTCCCCTTGCAAACCAAAACAAATGTCTTCACTAACCTGAGCGGAAGAGAATGCAATAGTAACATTTAAGTCATTAAACCAATCAAACATTTTATAAACTTTACCCTTCTGCTATCACTAGAACAAATAAACACTTTACAGGGAGCATAGACTAAAACAGTTTTAGAACAACAAATTGGTTTAACCCCTTCGACGCTGATGACGAGCTGGGCTCGTCATGAGGTAGCCTCCTCGCACGCTCATGACGAGCCCAGCTCGTCACGTAAAGTGCGATTTTAAAAAACCCAGCGTACGGGCGGAATTCCGCCCGCACGCATGCAGTTAATGGAAAAATCTCATGTGTAACAGGAAATAAATAAACAAACCTTATATGCACCGAATCAGTGCTATCAACTTCCAGACTATGTGCATTTCTTTCTTTAATGAAAGAAACGTCCATGTGAGCAGCTGTTGGATATGATGCTGCATGTGGCATAGATGCTACTTTGGTTTCTGGAAGAAGCATGATGGGAGTTCGGTCCTGAATTGATGCAAACTATTTCACTGCAAGTGCATTCAATGAGTTGATAGTTGAACTGGGTCTACTTTCCAAGTCTGTAATTGAGCCTCCTCATTTGAAAATATAAATCTCGAAGGTCTCTTCTTTAATATTTTCCTCGTTTTATATTATCTCTTAGACCACACATCCTTAGGAATAGTATTAAAGTTTATAGGAGGAAGGGACCTAGTAACTGAAATACCTTTTTTCTGTTTTTGAATTACAGGCTATACCAACAAAGTGGGATTATCTTGATGATGAGCAGTAGGGTGAGCCAAATTCAGAAGGAACATTCGGCATGAGGGAGAATAATAATATGGTGTAGTCAAAAAGGGCACCATGCAATCAGTGTGATCTTCTCTAAAAATGCTATTGCACAGATACAAACAAACCATATATTTATTCTCTCCTTGCCAATGCACGTGTACTTTTGACTCCCTTATCTCTTAACCTGTCTATCCTTGGGTCATATTAGTCACCCCAAGAACTATTTCTCACTACACAAAAAGCGAGAACACCGCACAAGTAATATTCAAGTATGTGATATTATTGTTTTTTAAAGAAATCACAGCAAAAAATAACATTTTGTCATCTATATATCTCTTGATTATTTATCCTTATCAAAAATACCTACTCTATTAGTCTTGCAACATTTCCTGCAGTATTTCCTCCAGCTTGCTGATGTTGGGATTTGTAGGTGGTCTGGATGACAGAGGCCTTCCTACACCGCAGTTCATCGACTAGTGGAGACCATGGCTGTTGGATCTGAAAAGCAGCCATTCAGGAACTGGACTGGCATATAATCCCATCACACAGCAGTCTCCCTATCTCCAAACAAATGTTCCTTTCTCCACCTTCTCCACACCTCCTTCCGAGGGTCCAATTGTGCTAGCATTGCTAATGCCTCAAGATGCCTCACTTTCTCTATTTTAAGAGCACCAAGAGGAACTCCACATGGAGGGAGCTATGCATCATCCCATAGGATGACCTCAGAAACCATTGAACTGGGGGCGTGGCTAGCAGCCGCCAAGAATTGCTGCAGCCTAACTAAGCTCCTGCCTTCCCCTCGTATATCCTGCTCCATCCTGGTCATCCACGAACGGAAAAAGGCACAGCGGTAATTATGTCATACACCCGGCCCACTGGGGGAATTTTGTCTTGCTGGCGGAGGCGGAGGGGATCATTGTTCCTTCCACGGACTGGCCTGGTGGTGAATGGCGTCTCCCCGGCTGGGTGTAAAGTGAGGAGAGGCCCTGAGATGTGTGGGGGATCTCTCCCAGAGGGCTCCGGGGCCAACGGCTGGATGTCTTCGCTGCGGAGAGCGAGAGCGGAACACCAGAGGTCGTGACTCGCTGGGGGTCCGCCCGGCAAGGAGTGCGGAGACAGAGCGATTCGGCAAGGACGTGGCTAATTGAGGCCCCAGCGTTGGGGCCTAGGTCGCGGGGCATGGAGACGGCAACGCGGTGGCCTCCTGAGTCGGAACAGGGAGAGGGTTGGATCGGTAGTGGGACCCTCAACAGCGGCCACATTTTCCCCGGATCTGCCGGCTGGCGGTGAGAGAGCACGGAAAGAAGAGCCTGGGGAGACCTAGCGGGCGCTGCCCAGCCGCTAGGTGGATAAGCGAGGCCCCGGCTTGTGGCCTCCCCAGGACTCGGGTCGTGATCGGAGGCAGAGTCATCGCTGTGTCAGTCAGCGGGCACTGCACTGAGGAGCGGAGCCGGAGACCCTGTGGAGCGAGCAGGCCCGAGGGTGTGGTAAGGACTGCCGCATTGGGGGAGAGGGCAGGATACCAGACAGGCCACACCTAAAGCCTGGAGTGCAAAGAGCAGTGTGGAAGGAGGCACTACAGCGGCGGTAGGAGCGAGTGACAGGAGATTGCGAATGGGACCGGAGGGGCCTGTCACAGCTGAGAGCAAGTGGAGAGGACCTAGCAGCAGAGGCTTGGTGAAGACCGGGCATTTAAGGATTATACTTTAGAGGGGGCGGCAATTGCGTGTAGAGTGTAACGTTTTGGACTGCCGACAAGTGAACCCGGGGGATCAAGACCCCTTGCAGGTGCTGGTGCAGGGGTCCCCAGCCAGGGCCGGACTGGGAACCACAACTGGCCCTGGCAAAGTGCTCGGCCAGCCCCCCCTCCCCACTCGGGGGGGGGGGTTGGAGGTGCCGCCGAGCTCTTTGCCAGGGTCCGTTTTCGGCTGATTTAGGTACAGGGCCGATTTTGCAGATATGCTGTGAAAACGGTCCTGTAACAAAATGGCCCCCAGGGGCCCAAAACCGTCCCACACCCGTGCGGCGCACCGGGGGATTGCCCGGTGCCCGCTATGGCCAGTCCGGCCCTGGTGGAGATAAGATGGCGCAGTGTCTAGAGCTGCACAGGATTGGAGGGGTAGCGCCGTGAAATATCGGCCACCTACATAGGTTGCAGCTGGATTAGTACTAAAGAGGCGGAGGTTGGGTGCCATGGAGGGGTTCAGTGGCCTGAATTTTGTTGCTGGAGAAAGTGGCTGAGAGCTTGGACCCCCCCCCCCCCCTCAGGAGTATGGTACATTCGAGCGGCCTGAATTGCAGATGATGAAGCCTCACGCCGGGAGGTGAGGCATAGGGCTGAGCCATATTGACGAGCATTGCAGCAAGTGGAAGTCCCCAGCCGGTATAGCCTGTGCCTGGGGGCGGCGGAGCGGAGGTGACAGCTCTGGACGTTGCAAGTGTGACTTTGGCTACTCCTGCAGACGCTTTGCGGTTCTCAGTGTGAGACTGCCCTGGAGCTTCGCCTAGTAGGCAGTGGGCTGCAACAGGGACATGGCAACTGGTGGGAGAGGCCCCAAGACTAGCGCTCAGAAGCAGCTGGCTAAATTTGCATGGTACAAGGCAGGAGAAAAAGGGGATTCGCCACAACCGGACAAGGATGGTGGGTCAGTTGTCGCTAAGCAAGGCCCGGAGCCTACTCTACATGATGTCATGGCAGCCATCAATGGGATTTGTGCCTCGGTGGACTCAGTCACTGTTGAGGTCTCGCTAATTAGAGCAGATATTCGGAAGATGGATGAAAAGGTTAAAGAGCTCAAGATAGTCAGTAGAGACATCGGATCTAAAGACGCAAATGCTCAAAATGCAGAAGAAGCAGGAAAGGATGTCGCACAGCTTGATGACCATGAAGGCAGGGCCCGCCGTAATAACATCCGTATTTTAGGGGTTCCGGAGAAAACGGAGGGGCCAGCAACAGACCTCTATGTGAAAGACTTGATTACAAAGCACCTAAGACTCTGTCCAGCTATTTTTCAATTGAAAAGGCCCATAGGGTATCAGGGGGCAGACCAAAACCAGGAGCACCTCCGAGGCCTCTTATTGCTAGGGTGTTCAATTACCGGGACAGGGATGCTATCCTGCAGACTGCGCACTCTAAACCCCCCTGAAGATGGATAACTATGAAGTGGCCTTCTTCCCGGATTTCTCGGCCAAGGTTCAGGCCCAACATTGCAATTTTCAGGCGGTGCAGAGGGAACTACAAGTTCGGGAAGTAAATTATGCGATGCTCTTTCCAGCGAGGCTGAGAGTAGAGTCGGCCAGAAAATTGTGTTTTTTTGACTCCCCAGAAGCAGTGTGGGAATGGATGGAAGGCTGGAGCACGGTGGGGAGCCAGAGGCAAGACAGAGCGGACAAACCTGGTCAGCATAGAGCGCCCTGGAAGGAGACAGTGAATAATGGATCGGCAGAAGAAGAAGACCAGCTGCAGGAGAAGGACTGACCGGCCAGAGCTGCTCAAAGGGAGAACTCATGCTCTGTCATGGGGCTGAGCCTTGCATTCACACTGTGTTAAGTTGACATGAGCTTATTAGAAGTTTAAACGCCATTTTTCCTTTCTGCTGCCTTTGCACATGGCACACACTTTATTAAATGTTTAGAGTTTAGCAGAGGGTTTTGCTTCACACGAGAATAACATGTTTTTCTATATTAGCAGCCTTGCTTGGTAAGCTTTGTCTGAACAGTGAGTGCTGAGGCCTTCAAGGTTATTTCAACACAGTGGTTGTTGTTCGGACTGATCAGCGCACGTTCTAGACATAACATATGTGCAGCTGTGGCCACCTCTGATTTTGGCGCGTTTAATAATGCACTGCGTAGGCATGCTCAAACACACTTGGAGAACATTCGCGTGCTGAGAGCTTGTGCAGAATTTGATGTGATCCACTTCTGCTAAATACCAGAGGTATGGGGCCTCCTATGTAATCCCAAGAGAACTTCTGTAGATATAAAATAACCTACTAGCAAGGGAGGGTGAACTAAGGTATATTTTAAACCTGTTTCCATTTAGCATTATAACATGCTTTCTCCCTTTGTATTTTAAGGAATAGTAACTATGCTGATAATCTTGTTGCTTATAATATGTCTGCTTGTATTAGCTAAGATACAGTGCATGAGAACACGGCATTAGAAATAAATATTTCAAACTTGCACGTGTCTTCTTTTACTCCCTGTTTTGGACTGGTATGATAGTATAACGAAAGAGTGTTCATGTGTTCCACCTTTCCTGAGGTAATCTAAGTTCCATGTTCTGGGTTGTCTAATCATTGGTGTTATGGAAGAGCCAATGATAATAATAATAATAATAATAATCCACATTTGTAAAGCGCACAATCACCCATAAGGGTCTCTAGGCGCTGGGGGCCGTCGGGAAGATTAAGCAAGCTATTGCCCAGAGTCACATGGTGCTGGGCTAACCTGCAGCCGGAGCCGGGGTTCGAACCCTGATCCCCAGATTCCAGCGTCAGTCGCCCTGGCCGCGGCGCCACACCTCTCCCATGAGAAACTGATGCTAGTCTGGTAGGGGATGTTGGGTACTAAGGTGAGTTTTGGCACACCCTAATTCACTGAGGTTCCAAGTCTCTATGCACAGTTCTGTGTAGGAGCAGAATGCCTGCTACATGGCGCCCAACGTTGGTGGTCTTATTTCATGACACTTGAGTAGTACTTCTATCAGTCCTTACCCCTTTCACTATTGTTTTCCGGTTAACTGTAGTGTTGGACAAACCTACCTATAGTTACATAGGTCTTTTAAGCTTGAATCTATCAAAACGGTTTCCTTTTGAATTACTACCCAGTTGTGCTACATTGTTTTACATTGTACCTCTTCTTCTCTGTGTCGCTATGGCTAACGTTGACATACCGCAGCATAGTGGCATTGCGGTCCGCAATAATTTGCAGGCTTATAACGTTGGTTTGGAGGGTATGGCAGTTATTTTGGTGGTGAGTGCGGAGTTGCTTACCCGTTTGAGATTTTCTACTCATGGGTGACGTTTCCTCCAGTGGATGCGGCTACGCAGGTATTTCACACTTACACTCACACAGCCGTGCCCGGGGAATATGTTCCTTACAGGACACAGGAGATTCTGATTTCTGCATGGCAGCACCGTGTTTGGTTTGATGGCGGCCTTCCCCACAGTGTAACGGTGATTAGATTGGGTCCTTTGTCCATTCCAGGCACTTCTTAACCGGTTTTGGCTGGATTCACCCGGCATCCTCGTGCTGGGCTAGACCCCTTTGCTGAATTACGGACCCTATATAACTCTGCGATCAGTGTTAGCCCTAGTTCAATATATCACCCGCAATTTCCATGGCGGGCCCCTGGTGTTGCGGCGCTTCCAACTGGACCGAGCGGAATGAAGCTTAGTCCCGTGATGATTAATGCGGTTATGGGCAAGCGTCCCCAGGATAAGGATGATATGCCTTTTTGGCTTGCCGAGAAGTTTGACCAGCTGGAGGCGTTTTTTCCTAATTCGACTCCCGTAGAAAAACACAGGATTCTTACAATTAGTTTACCCAAGGACTTGGTACCAGAAGCCGGTGACTGTGAGTTCTAGGGTAGGATTTTTGCGGCAGTGTACACGCGATGCTTTGGCACTCCGTCAATGGCTGTTCTTCCGACGGTCATTAAACGTGTTCAAGATGAACACGGGCCAGGGGCTTCGGTTGAATTGGGAATGAGACTCGTTGACACATTTGATGTAGTTTCCGATCTCGTCCTTTCTAATAAAAAGGGAGATGCGGTGAACTTTCAAGTGGCTAATGCCTTACGCGAGGTTACCAATGCCGACAAACCCCGACAGTTACCGAGAATTATTATGGCGGCTTATAAAACCATTGGCCGCAATAGTTTAGGTGTCAAGCCCTTTTCTGCTAAAGATAAAAAACAAACTCAGGGTGCAAAGTCTGAAACGGACATTCAGCCCACAGCTCCAAAGAAAAATTGGAAAAGAAATAAGAAACAGGGGAAACAGCAGGAGAAACAGGAGTCCTGTCCCCCATCACCAGTGCCTGCGTCTGCTGAGTGCGTTTATGGTTTGCGCGACCGCACTACGATTAAGTCGCCTGATAGATTTCAGGTTCCTGATTCTTTACAGGACACATCAGCCTCTTCGTCCGGTGGTGGAAGCGGCGGCAGAGGTCGGGGTGGCCCACAGAGTCGCGATCAGCCCCGCACGAAAGACAGAAAAGGCAAGCAGGACGATTCTTCACAGAAAAGACCCCAGTTTCAGAAAAAGAAAGTTGCCGCTTTAACAGCAAGATATGCCACAGATAGTGAGAACGCAGCTTCGGAATCAGACATGGGTGCTGACGTTGTTGGACAGCGCAGCGGAGATTACCATAGTGCGAGAGGCCCTGCGTCCACTACTGAAGGTGACAGCGACTGACCAATATGTTGTTGTAGAGACAGCTGATACTAGAATAGCTCCCCCTGATAGGCTTTTTAAAATTGTCCTTTTAATTGAAGGTTACATACAACGTACCATAAAAGGGGTATTTTGGGAAAATCTTACAACTACCTATGACATATTGTTAGCGGAGGCTGACTGGCCCCCACCTTTTGTTATTGCAGCTCCGAGAGGTGAGGAGGTAATCCTCCCTAGTTTCGCACACACAGTCTCAAAGGAGCATGCACTGAATTTTGCAGAAGAGTGGGCTAAGGCCCTTGCGCCGGCTCTATACCGTACTCACTGTGGTTGGGATACATTTTCCCCACACCACGAGATTCCCTTACGGTCTATGCCACAGACTCAACCTCAATATCCTATACGGCGTGAAGCAAAGGCTTCCGTGGCGGATATCCTTGAACAATTAGAATATCAAGGTGTAATTGAAATGTGTGTGTCACCGATGAATAACCCACTTTTTACTGTGACCAAGCCTTGCGGTTCGTACAGTTTGGTACCGGCATTTAAACTCGCATTGCCGTACCTGTGCAGTACAGAATACCCACGACTCTGCTTTAGTGGATGGTCTTGTGCGCAAAAAGGTTTAAAACCACACTTGACATATCCAACTTTTTTTTTGCCCACAATTTGTCAGGCCTGAGTTCCCAGTGGACCAGTTTTACCAGTGGCGGCAAACATTGCCAATTTAAACACCTGGCCATGGGCTATAAAAATAGTCCGGGTGTGTTTGCTATCCGCATTGTCTCTCTTCTGGAGAGAGTTGACCCAGATGCGTGTTCATATGTGGATGACATCTATCTCACAGACGACGAAATTTGGCCGCATCTGTGTCGCATTGACCGCATCATTTGTAACTTTGCGGACTTCGGTTACAAATTCAACTTTGCAAAGTCTCACATTGCAGAGTACACAGTGTTGTTCCTGGGCTATAAGCTCAACAATGAAGGTCAAGGATTGGCTCCTCACTTCTTGGAGAAATGCGCACAACTGCGCGCTCTTACAACGCTGAAAAAACTACAGTCCTTGCTGGGATTTTTTTATTTCGGGCGTACTTATATTCCCGAATATGCCCAGCATATCAAGTCATTGTATGCCTTGATACAACCTACTTTTACCAAATCGTGCTGGCAGCCTGAACATTCAGCCATTTTGCAATCTTTGCAGGCTAATCTGCTAGAATCTAAATTCTTACTGACTCGTGATAACCACACCAACCTTGTGATAAGAATCAACCCTATGGCGGGTTTCACATACCTTACTTTTAATGAAGGTGACACAGTGCCTATCACTTACAAGTCACACTTGTACACTTCGGCTGAAATGCTCTTTTCCACTGTGGAAAAAGTTTTGACAGCAGTGCAAATGGCGATTCTTAAGGAACGTGCACTGTCGCAGGGAAAACGCATATTTGTTGTTACTCCGTATCCTGCACTAGAGGCAGTGACAAAAGCCAGTGTACCAAATTCTAAAGCTTTGCACCCACGGTTGATACAATGGGCTGCATCATTGTCATCTCAGGATGTCACGTTTATTTTCGATGCCTCCTTGCAGTCACAAGAGTTTTTGCAGTATGAGTTTGTTCATCCTGCTCCATTGACTATGCGGCCTTTGGAGGATTTCCATTGTATCATTTACACGGATGGTTCAGTGCAAGTTGCGCATGGGTCTAAGCACGCATACGTCTCAGCTTGCACCATTGTGGTTGGTACCATGGTGAATGATGAATTCAAGTCCGATGTTGTACATACACAGGCAGTAGGGGACTGTACCGCACAATTGGCAGAGCTCCGTGCTCTGATGCTTGTGTTGGAGTACGCTGATCCTAGTGTGACTACTCTTATTGTGAGTGACTCATACTACTGTGTCCAGTCTAGTCCAGTCTTACAATGAAAACCTGTTCTTTTGGATTCAGAATGATTTTCATGATTCCAAAGGTAGCACAATAAAACATAAAATGATCTGGGTTTGAGTGGCTGAACTTAAAGAGCAGCTGCCACTCGTTTATGTAATTCATACTCTTGGTCATCAATGTTTGGCTGATGAGGTCGCAAAAACAGCAGTATCGACATATTTGGTTGCAGCAGTTACACGTTCCAAAAGTAAGATTGATGATGACATCTTGGCGGCTGTTGCCGCTACTGAGAGGGGAAGTAAATATCCTAAGGGGTTCCCTTCAAAGTATTCTTATAATTTAAGTCCTGATGAAGTTCCATATGTAAAAATACCGGACATTGGTGAAAGATTGATTCCCAACGCAGACCGCAGGTCCACACTGATTACAGCTGCCCACGAGGGTGTTGCCTCTGCGCATGCGGGCATTTCAGCTACTGTATCTCAGTTACAACAACGTTTCTGGTGGCGGGGACTGTACAAACAGACGCGTGATTATATCCTTCAATGTGACATTTGTCAGCAGATTAAGCCTTCGACTGCTACGCGTCCGCCCCAGACACAGTTGTACATTTCTAATAGACCACTTGGTTGTGTTAATTTAGATCACTGCGGTCCTTTTTCCTCTGATACTGCGTATAAGTACATCTTAGTTGCAGTTGATTCTTGCACACGCTTTGTCTGGGTGTGGCCACAGCGCAGCGCTGATTCACGAACTGTCATAAGAGACTTGCGTATCTTTGTATGGATTTTTGCCTGTGGCACCTTCCATTCGGATCAGGGTCCAGCGTTCACCTCTAAGGCGTACAAGGATGCCATGACTTTGTTGGGGGTCCAAGTCAATTTTTCGTATCCATACCGACCTGAGGGTAATAGTGTTGTGGAACGAATGAACCGAGATTTAAAGCAGTCTTTGACAGCTAGGGTTATAGGTACTGGCAGGAACTGGCTGGCCCATCTCAATAGCGTACAGAGTGCACTTAATAATCTCCCTAGAAGGTCTCGGTGGGTGGACCCCATACGAAATGCTCTTTGGTATCAAAATGTTCGTCCTGGACCTCGAAGGTCTAGACCAGGTGGCGGTTGCTGCCCCCTTTGACGTAGATGAACATTGTCATGTTTTACAGAATCTACAAGAGACGAGAGAAAGTCTTGCAAAGGAACACTTGCCCTCCACATCTGATGCTGCGTTGCAGATTCCGGTAGTTGGCTGCCTACTCCGAGTTGGAGAACTGGTTCGAGAGAAGATCGAAAACAAGAAAGAATTTGGTCCCTCATATCGAGCTCCAGTTCCAGTACTTGGCGTGCAGGGCACAAGAGCAGTCATTTTACCACCACTTCCAGGTCGTAAGGAAAAAAGGTACATCTCCATTAACAATGCCAAACTACACAGAGTGGCTGATTCTTCTTAGTAAAACACCAGCGGTCTCCTGTCCATCTTTTTTAAGACATTCAGTTTTGGCCTCGGCTCCTGCTAACAGGCCTGACGTTGCCCTTGAGATGCCTGCAGTTTCCAGTCCTTTGTTGAGTTCTCCACCTGATGCTCATCATGATGAGACTGAATATACTTACCCCACAGACTTATCAATGCCTGATTTGCAAACTTGTTTGGCTACAGAGTCCAGATTTTCATTTGACCCTGACTCTCAAACTTCGAAGACCCCTTCAAAGATTTCTGTTTTTGCAACATGGTTTAAAAACATTTTTTGATTCCCCCTTGGACCTACATTTGGTTGGTGCTTTTTTCAATTTACTTGTTAATATCAATTGGATTTGTGGGCTATTTTTCCCGCCTTGTCAACTGACACTATGTTGAAGAGAGAACATGTATTCGACATATTAATGGAACATTGGCCCCCCCCATTCTTCATCACACAGATTGAAGAGGGACCTGGCTTTTGTTAACATTACTGCTTGGCCCGTCTTAGATGGGATTGCGTCGTATGCTATTAGATTTCAAATCCACGGACCCACAGAGGTTATTATTGTCCCAAATGTCCGCAGGGTTTCTATGTTATTAAACAAAATATACGTTCTGATGATTGGGATGTTCAGGCCGTAGAAGCTTTGTTTTCTGATTTAAAATATTATGCTGCCTTTGATGCTGAAGATTTTTATTTAGATTCCGCAAATTATGGTGATTTGTAATGTTATCAAC